>NC_059331.1:53995877-54312728 GCF_018350155.1 Leopardus geoffroyi
AACTTGAGACCTTCAACTTCTGAGAGCTTTAGTGAATGCAGGAACTCCCAGAAATTGAATACAGAATCTTGTGCATGTGCACATTTACATCTCTCTGGGAAGCATACTCAGCTTCTATCGACATTTAAAAGCAGTGCATGATCCATAAGGTTTTGAGTATCACCAAGATAAGAGTCAGCAGCAATTAGAAACCCTCTGACCAACTCTTCCTTTGCTCATTTCTGACTTGCTGTTTTATATACCAGTAACATATTTTAACAGTTCAAGTATATTTACCCACTATACCTTTATGGAGACTAACAAATGAGGTGAGGGATACATACCTACATATTATTTAACTGCAGTAAAACTATATACTCTACTATAAGGTAGAAATATTACAATAAAGAGATACAAATAAGATGCAACAGCACATTCTAAAACAAAGAAAATTGAAACAATGGTGGGGGGAACTTATGTCAAGAAAAAAGACATTTAACCATAGGACTTGCCTCCTCTAAACTGTAAGATCCCTGAGGGCAGGAACCAACCTTCAGCTCCTTCACCTTGCATGGGGTCTGGCACAGAGTAGGTGCCCAAACATAAACTGAATAAATGAATGGATGAGCAGCTCAAAGAGTACTTGCTGACAAATTTAATTCACCTGGTACCATGCTCTTTGAACTCATTTTCCTAAGTATAGGCTCCTAGACCATATTTGAAATGAAGTATATATAGGTGGTTCAGGGGTAAGCTGGGTGCTATTATTTAAAGTTTTGAAGGGCACCTGGGTGGCTCAGTCAGTTAAGCATAAGACTCAGGTCATGATCTCCTGGTTGGTGGGTTCCAGCTCTGCATTGGGCTCTATGCTGACAGCCCCTCCCCTGCTCACTCTGTCTCTCTCTCTCTCAAAAATAAATAAACATTAAAAAAATTTTTTTAATACATAAATTAAAGTTTTTGAGGTTGCAGGGTGCCTGGGTAATTCAGTTAGGCACCTGACACTTGATTTCGGCTCAGGTCATGATCTTCTGGTTTGTGAGAGCAAGCCTGCGCTGATAGCATAGAGCCTGCTTAGGGTTGTCTCTCCCTCCTCTCTGCCCCCCCCCACCCCTGTTTTTTTTTTTTTTTTTTAATTTTTTTTTTTCAATGTTTATTTATTTTTGGGACAGAGAGAGACAGAGCATGAATGGGGGAGGGGCAGAGAGAGAGGGAGACACAGAATCGGAAACAGGCTCCAGGCTCTGAGCCATCCGCCCAGAGCCTGACGCGGGGCTCGAACTCACGGACCGCGAGATCGTGACCTGGCTGAAGTCGGATGCTTAACCGACTGCGCCACCCAGGCGCCCCCCCCCCACCCCTGTTAACACACTCTCACTCTCAAAATAAATAAATCAACATATAAAAATAAATAAAAATTTGAGGCTGCAAGTTAACAGAAAACCCAACTCAAACTGCATAAATAAAAATAATTTACTGGGTCATTTAACTAACAAGACCAAAGACAGAATGGCTTCAGGAGAGCTCAGTCCAAAGATTCAATGGTATCACTAAAGATCTGGTTTCTTCTGTTTTCTCCTCTGCCTTCCTTGGCGTTTTGTTCTAAGGCTGGCAATCCCCCACCCCGGTTATAAATATCAGTGACTACAAGCAGACTCTGAGGAAGATGTTCTTTGTTTCAATTAAGGATAAAGTCTAAAAAAAGTTACATAATTTGCCTTGCCTGAGTTAGGTCTGCAACCTAGACTTAGGTGGGACCTCAAGTTACCACCTCTGCAGAATATGGAGTTGGATGAGATGACCTATACTGATCTTTCTAGAAGATAAACAACATTTCTTAAGGAAGTTCTTTGGAATAAGGAACCCCCAAACAGGATTTCACATCTCACTGACCTTCAGTGAGTCACTGTGAACAAATCATTACAAATGGCTAATTGCTGGGGTGCCTGGGTGGCTCAGTCGGTTAAGCGGCCGACTTCGGCTCAGGTCATGATCTCGCGGTCCGTGAGTTCGAGCCCCGCGTCGGGCTCTGTGCTGACAGCTCAGAGCCGGGAGCCTGTTTCAGATTCTGTGTCTCCCTCTCTCTGACCCTCCCCCGTTCATGCTCTGTCTCTCTCTGTCTCAAAAATAAATAAACGTTAAAAAAAATTAAAAAAAAAAAAACAAAAAACAAAAAACAAATGGCTAATTGCTTTAAGCTAATCAAACTCCCTGAAAGCTAAGGATGGTGTCAATGCCATTAAAACTGAATGTATAATAGGGAATAAGGATTGACAGTTCCTCAGAGAAAAATATAAGATACAGTTACCAAGGGTAACTACTGGTGGTAACCATGGGTACCGTAACATGGGTACAGGTAACATGGGTAACAGGTGTCTACTTCTATAGTTTACAGGTGGCAATTATCAAAATCAAGGGATTAAAGGAGAAAACTTGGAAAAATAACCTTAAATTGGCCCACTGAGCATACTCTTAAATGGTACAATCAAAATTCAGACAATACATTTAACTTCAAGCTTCTCAAACATTGCCACTGTTCATACAACACTGGCCCATGACAAATCAAGCAAGCAACATAGGTCTTCTTACAGCCTTGTGGCTCTGTTCTCTAGCAAATATCAGGGGACAATCCCTGGAAGACTACAGCCCCATAAGCAGGCAGGGGACATGATATCAAAAGCTTTCTTACTCAGTTGCTTCTCTGGAACGCATCTGTCACTAGGACCAGGGAAATAAAATTTCCAAAAAGTGAAATATGAGACCTAATAGAAAAGAAATAAAGAAAAACAAAACCTAGCATCTTTTAGGCAACTATCATGAATTAGGCCATCAGCATATATACAGGTGTTTCTCTACTATTTTATTTAATCCACATAACTCTGAGGAAGATGTTTTTTGTTTCAATTAAGGATAAAATAGTTAAAAAGTAACATAATTTGCCTTGCCTGAGTTTAAATCTAAGCTCTGCAACCTAGATCATAAATAAGTCACTACCTGTTTGGACCTCAAGTTATCTCCTCTGCAGAATATGGAGTTGGATGAGATGACCTATACTGAACTTTCTAGCTTTAACATCTTATGATTCTAGTCATGATAACGTAACATATATTAAATTTTCTAATAAAGAACATGCTTCCCTAGCTTTCCAAATATACTACCCTTGCCCATCCTTTTCAAGCGTATTCTGCCCCTATCATTCTTCTCTTTGCTCAGCTTTATGGTTTTCATAATAGTTTACACCATCTAACAGAATATTTCAATAACAGAATATTGAAATTATATTAGTTATCTGCCCAATGATGATCCTCTGCCTTCCAACTACATCCCCTTTAAAAGTGTCTGGCATACAGTAGGTCCTTAAGGCATTTCCTGAATAACAAATGCTGGCAACTGGGTCCAATGAAGGCTGAGTTCTTTTTTTTTTTTTTTTTTTTTTTTTTTTCCCAACGTTTTTATTTATTTTTGGGACAGAGAGAGACACAGCATGAATGGGGGAGGGGCAGAGAGAGAGGGAGACACAGAATCGGAAACAGGCTCCAGGCTCTGAGCCATCAGCCCAGAGCCCGACGCGGGGCTCGAACTCACGGACCGCAAGATCGTGACCTGGCTGAAGTCGGACGCTTAACCGACTGCGCCACCCAGGCGCCCCGAAGGCTGAGTTCTAACAGAAATCATCAGTGCAGTCATTTATGAATCACACCATGCTGAGGGGCTACACTCTGGGACTAAAACACTGACAAATTGTGGAATTCTACAATTGTAGAATATGCAGAGTACAACTGTTGAGTGGCAGTCAGCTCAAGTCATATAATAGTTCATCATAAGATTCCAAACAGACCAAAAGCAGCTGTTAATACCTAATTCAAGTCATTATGGAATTCTATGCTGGAGTTATTTCCAAAATTTGATTTACTAGTGTTGTTTGGCATTTCCCTTCACAGTTGTTTTATTTTAAGAATAAAACCAAGCACCATTCTTGTTCACCTGCTGTCACACTGAACTGTAAACATTTTCCACCTACACACATATCCAATTTGTCCTAAATATACACTGCTGAAAATAAAAAGTGGTTTTAAACCACAGTGCCCCTACTAAAGAAATGTAGAAATATGTTTTTAAACATGCATAAGATCACGTAGAATGCAAAAGAATGTCTAGAAAGAGAAGGATTTCAGATGTGAGAGTGGGAAGAGTTCAGCTTAAAGAAAATATAATAATCTCCAAATATACTGTGTACATGTCCCAAAACAAGAATGCTTTCTTAAAATCTTTTTTTAAATATTTATTTATTTTGAGAGAGTGAGCATGAGCAGGGAAGGGGCAGAGAGAGAGGGAGAGAATCACAAGCAGGCTCCATGCTGTCACCCCCAACAGGGCTTGAACCCATGAACGCTGAGATCATGACCTGAGCTGATATCAAGAGTTGGATGCTTGGGGCACCTGGGTGGCTCAGTCGGTTAAGCATCCAACTTTGGCTTAGGTCATGATCTCACGGTTCGTGGGTTCGAGCACCGCATCAAGCTCTGTGCTAACAGCTCAGAGCCTGGAGCCTGCTTTGGATTCTGTGTCTCCCTTTCTCTCTGCCCCTCCCCCGCTCATTCTCTCATTCTCCCTCTCTGTCAAAAATAAATAAACATTAAAACAAACAAACAAACAAACAAGAGTTGGATGCTTAACTGACTCAGCCACGCAGGTGCCCCAAGAATACTTTCTTAAGCATAACCATACAATGCCAATTATGGTTTACAGTCTTGGATATTAATTTCAAATGTTCTTCATATACATAAGTTGTCAACCACAAAACCAACAAAACATTCAGTAAAATTAAGAAGAAAAAACAAACAACATTTTGTTACTGTTTCCAGCAATTTCCAGAATGTCCAAAAACTAAAATTTGGGGAAGCTGCTACATTTTCACATCATGCTTGCAAATGATTCTAAAATTGGATAGTAGTCACTACTTTCTCTGTATTTGCTATGGTTCAAATACCACAGGCTATAATGAAGCCCTATGAATAATTCTCCATTTTAGTAAAAGGATAAAACCAATTTCTCAGAGAATAAAACAAGGGACTGTTGAATGTCAACAGTTTATAGGCCAGAGCTTATTATTTCTATGGCTCAACATAAATTTCTCAAACTCCTTCTTGATTAAAAACCACAGAAATGTTAAGAAAAACTCAACTTACATAGTAAATTCATATTTTTTTAAATCAGGAATATAATCCTTAGGGTTTCCATGAAACACACACCAGTACAGTCAATGAATTCTCTGCTCTATGCCAAGCAGAAACCTCTGAAAAGATCAGAAGCGACGGGCACCTGGGTGAATCAGTCAGCTAAGTGTCTGGCTTTGGCTCAGGTCATGATCTCATGGTTCATGAGTTCAAGCCCTGCATCAGGCTATCAGCACAGAGTTATTAGCTTTAGGGACTCCTCTGTCTCCCTCTCTATCTGCCCCTCCTCTGCTTGAGTGTGTGCACTCTCTCTTTCTCTAACAAAAACAAAAACAAAAATCAGAAGTGAGAAGCCAGTGATTTTCATCTGCTTACACTTTCAAGAAATAAGATTAACTTTTTAAACATCTAAACGTTGGTAAGGCAAGGTATAAATTCTCCCCATAACATTGCACTTCTGTCCTAAGGCAACAAATCAAATGGCTATGAAGAGCATTGTACCTACCATTCAACGCCTGCCTTCTTCAGCAGAGAACTCACATTATGTTGGCAAATGCAAAAAGCTGTACTATTATTTCCAGAGGCTGCAGAGTTCTGAGAACTGTTTCCACAATCCTCATGCCCCAATCTATACAAAGTACTTACAGTTGAGAAACCGGTTACACTGAGTATGTAAACGTGTTAAGGATCAGACAAAGAGGGTAGCAAATATAGGGGCCATACTATGTTTGTGAAAAATTTTAAAGAAATCAAATTATTTCCTAGTACAATTCCTAATAAGCTGTTGAGAAATGATCTTAGAAAAAACACTTGTATAAATTTATTCTAATGCTCATAATCCAGAAGAACACCAGGTTATGATAAAGGCATTTTAAACTAAACACATTCATTTCAGCATTCTCACTCTGTGGCCTAGCTCTGGAAATATTTCAGTGAATTGCTGCATTCAGAGGCATTTCTAAAAATGAATAAATCATGCCAAATTAACAAAACATAAGTTTGTGAGAGAGAGCAGGCACATGTAGGGGAGGGGCTGAAAAAGAGGGAGAGAGAATCTTAAACAGGCTCCACGCCCAGTACAGAGTTCCACAGAGCTCAACTCAACCATGAGATCATGACCTGAGCTGAAATCAAGAGTCAGACACTTAACCAACTGAGCTACCCAGACACCCCAATAAAATACAAGTTAGAAAACAAAATCAACTTTTTTTAAAGCCCTAGGAGGGTTTTGTTGCTTTTGGTTTTTGAGTTTAGCAGATGATTCAAAGACCATGTTTAAAGTACAAGTAGCCTGAGGACAAGTCAAATCTGGAAAGTCTACAATTATTAAAATGTAACTACCAGTACTTAGTGTATAATTTTAAGGGATCTAAGTCCTCTGCTTCAAGGTCCATCTCCCACCTTAAAGCCTAATTTGAGGCATAAATGTTTGTCTGGAAATGCTACTCGACCAAATTCTAGAGATAGACTAGGACACTCACTGAACACTTCTCATTTTATCACAGTTCATTTCCTGAAAGATAGGGTTTGATTCCTTTGAACCCTGGTAAGAAAAACAAATTAGGGGTACCTGGGTGGCTCAGTTGGTTAAGCGTCCAACTTTAACTGAGGTTATGATCTCGTGGTTCAAGAGTTTGAGTCCTGCATCAGGCTTTGTGCTTGACAGCTCAGAGCCTGGAACCTGGTTCAGATTCTGTGTCCCTCTCTTTCTCTCTGCTTCTCCCCCGCTCGTGCTCGGTCTCTCTCTCTCTCAAAAATAAATGAACATTAAAAAAATTAAAAAGAAAGAAAGAAAGAAAGAAAGAAAGAAAGAAAGAAAGAAAGAAAGAAAGACAGAAAGACCAATTATAACAATCCTGATCAAACCAGGTAGCTTTTCGGGAGTTCGGCATACAAGAATCAAAAAGTCCTAATACCTTATGTCTAAAAGAGTCAAGAAGCAGTGGGCGAACTTGGACTCAAGGCTGACTTTGTTTCACCCTCTCCCTACATCAGCCAAGCCAAAGTGCCAAATAAATCTTAACTATTTATTGCCTCTCTGAGGAGGAAAACACACACACACACACCCCAAAAATGTAAATACTTCAATCACGTTTTAAATTTTCTTCAAAAATGTCTCAACAAATCAGAAGTTATAATTAGACACTCAGAAAAACCTCATTTCTGAGTTTTTCTTCAAATACTATCTTATATTTCACCTGAAAATATTAAAGTGGTAAGGCAAAAATACCTAAGGTAGCCAGCACGCTGGCGTTAAATACGGCTTTAAGAACTTCTTAAAAATCTATCTAAAACCTAGTTCCTTTTTTTCTTTTTTAAGTAGGCCTCACACCCAGCACAGAGCCCAATACAGAGCTTGAAGTCACGACCCTGAGATCATGATCTGAGCTGAGATCAAGAGTCAGACACTTAACAGACTGAGTCTCCCAGGCACCCCTAAAACTTAAGTTTCTGAGAATGTAGC
Organism: Leopardus geoffroyi; assembly: GCF_018350155.1. Classification (NCBI taxonomy): domain Eukaryota; kingdom Metazoa; phylum Chordata; class Mammalia; order Carnivora; family Felidae; genus Leopardus; species Leopardus geoffroyi. The sequence continues at coordinate 54,003,498 of NC_059331.1, forward strand.
AATGCATTCTGTACAGCTGAAACTGATTTCAGAAAGTGTATTTCAATCAAGAGAACTTATAATTTTACAAGCTTCACAATTTATTCAGCTCTCCTCTCCATTACCTCACAGGCTTGTTAGAATCAGGCTAAAGCAGGTAATATTCCTATCTCTTCCTTAGATGAAGAAAATGTGAAATTCAAAAGACTTAGTCTCAATTTAAAATAAGCAAAACAAACAAAAAATTAAAATCCTCAGACTGTAAATTACAGCTCTATTATAACTGATTCAAAAAATAAAAAATATAAGGGGCGCATGGGTGGCTCAGTCAGTTGAGCGTTCAACTTTGGCTCAGGTCATGATCTCATGGTTCATGAGTTCGAGCCCCGCATTGGGCTCTGTGCTGACAGCTCAGAGCCTGGAGCTTGCTTCAGATTCTGTGTCTCCCTCTCTCTCTGTCCCACCCCTGCTCATGCTCTCTTCCTCTCTCAAAAATAAACAAACATTTAAAAAAATAATTAAAAAAAAATATTTAATGCTATTGCTATTATACTACTTTGAAATAAATATTGTTTATAAGTAATGCATCATACCTGTATGTGGAGGACAGAAAAATACATACCATGTCTTATATATCGCAAGCAATTTATTCTTCATGTTTAAAAGATTTTTACTTCACTTCTAAATAATTAACAGTTTCATTTAAATTTATTACCTTAGACCAGTTTTATTTCTACTGCTTTTTCTAACTTGGCCTTTCTTTCTATCCTTTAAATGTTATAGAATATAACATGTATCAAAAATATATAATCTGTTATCCAGAAAGCTAACTCTTACAATCTGCAACAAATGGATAAGGATTTAAGACAAATACAGTGAAGACTCGATAAATTCCTTTTAAGTCATTCTTTTTTACCTTCATTCCAAAAACGTTCTCTCCAGAGTTAGTAATAAATGCAGGTTGGATAAAATCTCAACGTGGGGTGCCTCGGTGGCTCAGTCGGTTAGGCTTCTTACTTCGGCTCAGGTCATGATCTCACGGTTCGTGAATTCAAGCCCTGACACAAGCTCTGGAGCCCGGAGCCTGCCTTGGATTCTGTTGTCTCCCGTGCTCTCTGCCCCTCCCCCACTCGCAGTCTCTCTTAAAAATAAATAAACATTAAAAAAATATTTTTTATAAATCTCCATGTAAATAGAAGACTGAACTATATAAACCATGACTCACTAATTCTGAATATTAGTCAATATGAAAGAATTCCTATACATCAAAATAATCTGGGCACAACTCTAGAGCTAAAATTCTGTTGTAATTTTATCTAGCTGCCGTAAGTTTCTCCCTGTTTTGAAAAGAGTGAGTAAGAAGAACTGGTGCAAGAGCTTTGAAAGTCTGCATCTGGGGGCGCCTTGGTGGCTCAGTCGGTCAAGGGTCCGACTTTGGCTCAGGTCACGATCTCGCGGTTCATGAGTTTGAGCCCCGCATTGGGCTCTGTACTGACAGCTCAGAGTCTGGAGCCTGCTTCAGATTCTGTGTCTCCCTCTCTCTGACCTCCCCCACTCATGTTCTGTCTCTCTCTCTCTCTCTCTCTCTCAAAAATAAACATTTAAAAAAAAATAAAAATAAAAAATAAAAGTCTGCATCTGGCATTAGTGACCTGATTACACTAGTGTGCCTATATTTTTTTTAAGGTGCCTATATTTTTAAAAATTTTTTTTCAATGATTTTTGAGACTCAGAGCGTGAGTGGGGGAGGGGCAGACACAGGGAGACACAGAATCAGAAGCAGCTCAGAGCTCAACAAAGGGGCTAAAACTCAGAGTCGTGAGTTCATGACCTGAGCCGAAGTCAGACACTTAGTCAACTGAGCCACTCAGGTGCCCCTAAGGTGCCTGTATTTTTAAATAGCCTTTTACTTACTGACATCTAAAGTTAAGATTTACTTATATTTCTTTCTCCTCCATGTTTTATAACATGTAAAGGTTAAATAATATATGGGAAGCACATAGTGTTAGCCTGAGACAGAAATGTTACCTATTACCACTTGGTATACAAGCAATGGTGGTTCTATTGATTACAATAATCAGAAACTATTCTAATAGTCCCTAAACCTCCAGCCTAGGTTTTTCTGAGTTCAAAGCCTAAAGCTCTTAACCACTAAGTTACTGTGTTCAAAATTAAGCACTAGGTTCCAAAGTACAGATCAACTGTGAAAGACCTTGTTTATCTTTCACATTACTTAGAATAACATTAGCTATACACGATCTTATTCATTTGCTCTTTGCAAAGTGTCTACATATTCCCAGAGATCCTCTGCAGAACCTGCATGGGGCAATTCTGAATGCTTTACCCATTAGTCTATAACTTGGACTTATGCATGACATCAACACACCACTAAATTACCTACAATTAACCAATGTAACTTTTTGGAAAATGCCTCTCTGCTTGGACTTATCATTTCCTCAAAAAGTTTATTTTTATTTTGCTAAGATAGGAGAAATTAGATTTAATATCAAAGATAAGAGGGGTATCTGGGTGGCTCAGTCGCTTAAGCGCCCAACTCTTGATTTTGGCTCAGGTCATGATCTCACGGTTCATGGGATTGAGCCCCGTGTTGCGGAGCGCGGAGCCTACTTAGGATTCTCTCTCCCTCTCTCTCTCTCTCTCTGCCCCTCCCATGCTCATGCACATGCTCACACTGTCAAAAATAAATAAACTTAAAAAAATTAATATCAAAGATAAGAGAAAATAAGCCAAATACCATGTACAACTTATAGTGACTTGATGCTTAAGGAAAATAGGTAATATCTTAACTCACTGCTCTTTAAGTAAAATACAGATAAAAGCTGTAGTAGCATTATATGGTACAGAGTTGTTTTTTTTTTTTTAACGTTTATTCATTTTTGAGAGAGAGAGAGAGAGAGAGAGAGAGAGAGACTGAGTGGGGGAGGGGCAGAGAGAGGGCGACACAGAATCTGAAGCAGGCTCCAGGCTCTAGGCTGTCACCACAGAGCCCGACGTAGGGCTCAAACTCATGGACCCTGAGATCATGACCTGAGCTTAAGTCAGACGTTTAACTGAGCCACCCAGATGCCCCGGTACACAGTTTTAAGTGTATGTCAGTTTGCATTTTAACCAGTAAACTAATTAAGTATTTTAATATTTAAGTATCTTTCTGATAAATCAGAAAATTAGAAAATAAACTGTGAATATAAAGTAGGACAAATGGTAACAATGAAATTAAGTAGTTCATAATTATTAATGACTAACAGCCATTCTGATCACAATACAATTCCAAAGATGTTTCTCTACTGAATTTTAATTACTTAATTGTATAATGAAGCTTTAAAGTAACAAAAGCCAACACAATCATTTTAGATATCCTTCCACTATGCTCATTTTTCAATATCATCTATCATATAAAATTCCAAGCATAAGAATTGGCAAAATTTGAGGAACCTGGGTGGCTCAGTCGGTTAAGCATCCAACTCCCAGTTTGGGCTCTGGTCATGATCTCACTATTTCATGAGTTCAAGCCCCACAACATGCTCTGTGCTGGCAGTATGGAGCCTGGTTGGGATTCTCCCTCTCTCCCTCTCTCTCTGCCCCTTCTCCACTCACGCTGTCTCACTCTCAAAATAAATAAACTTAAAAAAAATTGGCAAAATTACCACAGAAAACTTTCCAAAGACAGAAGTCCCTCCATTAAATGATAAATGTTTAAGATAAAACATTAGGTGAGTACCCCTAATCACCCCAAGCTTTAAAGGCTTCACTGTAGGCTCACAATCCTCACCCAAAGCACTTGCATAAACTGGGTCCACTTTACACATTAAGTGATAAGGATATTTCCTGGAAGTTTATGAAACACTGATTAGTGGGGTGCCTGGGTGACTCAGTCGGTTGGGCAGCCGACTTCGGCTCAGGTCATGATCTCGCAGTCCGTGAGTTCAAGCCCTGCATGGGGCTCTGTGCTGACTGCTCAGAGCCTGGAGCCTGTTTCAGATTCTGTGTCTCCCTCTCTCTGACCCTCCCCCATTCATGCTCTGTCTCTGTCTCAAAAATAAATAAATGTTAAAAAAAAAAATTTTTTAAAAAAGAAACACTGATTAGTGGTGAAATAAAACATATTTTAGAAAGAAGAATCTTAAACTAAATCCCTAAATCAAATATTGAAGAAAAGTTTTCACATATAAAGTAATAGCGAAATGATTCATTACCACCTTACAGGAAAAAAGAATACAGGCAATAAGTATTTCTATTTAGGTCAACAAAAGTTTAAGAAAGAAAACTCTTCAAAGAGGATATACCTGAGGGTTCTATGAAAAATGAGTACTTGGACAGGCAAATTAGTTTAAGTCTTGGATCCCCGCCCTCAAATAATTTCGTAATTTAGTTTAAAAAGTAATACGGGGGGGGGGGGGGGGGAGAGGCACTTGGGTGGCTCAGTCGGTTAAGCATCCAACTCTTGATCTTGGCTCAGGTCATGATCTCCGTTTGTGAGTTCAAGCTCCGTATTGGGCTCTGCACAGACAGTGCAGAGCCTGCTTGGGATTCTCCCTCTCTCTCTCACTCTGCCCCTCCCCTACTCTGTCTCTCAAAATAAAGAAATAAACTTAAAAGTAAAAAAGTAATACAAAGATTAGGAGGCGTTAATAATAGAAGGAAATAAAACTACTATGGATCATAAAGAAAAGTATAAAGTGGATGGCATTCCCAGAATTCTAACATGAACACTAAGTGTGCAGCATACCTAGAGGTTAAATTCTAGGGTGAAGATAGGGTGTAGGATGGAGTCAAAATTACCCTAGAAAATCCCTCTAATCTTTGCCTAAGTAGATGGCCTGTATTTAGGGTATTTACTCCATCTCTCTGCACCTTCCTCTTTAAAATAAAGATCATAATTTACTACATCATCAGGTTGTTAGGAAGATTAAATGAATTAAGGCCAACTTTTAAAAGAACATGGCAGGGGCGCCTGGGTGGCGCAGTCGGTTAAGCGTCCGACTTCAGCCAGGTCACGATCTCGCGGTCCGTGAGTTCGAGCCCCGCGTCGGGCTCTGGGCTGATGGCTCAGAGCCTGGAGCCTGTTTCCGATTCTGTGTCTCCCTCTCTCTCTGCCCCTCCCCCGTTCATGCTCTGTCTCTCTCTGTCCCAAAAATAAATAAACGTTGAAAAAAAAAAAGAACATGGCAGGTAGTAGTCAGCAAAGGTAAGCTATTATCTATAGGGACCATTTAAAAAACAAAAGATCTTTAAACAAAAGAATCCCACTTAACTGTGCAATAGTCAAACTATAAGGCTTGTGAGAATTGAGAATAACAAAAGAATAGATTCACTTTTTTCAAATACAATCAAAATCTCACAAGAACATATACTATGAGTAACGGTGCCTGAAACTGCCTGCACTATTAAAAATCTTTTTTGGCGGCAGAGCAAAAACGTAATTGAATACTCATATTTTAATGTGCTTATAATGCAACTTCACTATTCACTTCTCCTTTAAGCTCATTCCTTTCTTCTGTCCAGCTTCGATCCACCTGAGACATTTGGTGATCAATTTTTCAAAATTTTCCCAAACTTCCTTTAGTGTTTTTTTTCTTTTTTTTTTTTTTTAATTCAATTGGTCACACAATCCTGGAAAAAATCATTCTCACACATAAAATGTTTCTGACAGACATGCTCAAATACTTAAGAAATCAAATGTCATCTCATCCAAGCTAGGAAATAATATGTCTAGTTTGGAAAAGTCTTAGGTTACAGTTTTCCAACCAGTCCAAAAGGGCACTCTGATGCACTGCAAGGTGGTGTGTGTGTCAATATTTTGAGTTTCCTCACTCCTCTTTCTCAATTTCTGACCACAAATTGGCAACTTCATCAGATGACTGGGCAGCATAAAGGCACATGAGGAAATGTGACACTCTACCCTTCTAGAAGTTAGCAAGCAGGAGCTGCCCAAGTTTATAAAAGATTGTAATTTTTAAAAGGTAATCAGTTTAAAAATAGAAGTTACAAATTAGCTAGTTCAAAACAATATGTTAAAGCAATCAGCTCCACAGTAAAGGACCTCTGAGAACAATTTCATTTTTAATTCTTGACACAAATTAGTTTTTCATTTAAAGCCACTTTGAACTCTTTTTTAGCCAAAGTTTTACTTTTCATCTCCAAACCTGTCAGTTTCTTTATTGAGGCAGCAACTGCTAATTTTAAAATGAACAGACCCTTGGGGCGCCTGGGTGGCTCAGTGGGTTAAGTGTCTCACTTCAGCTCGGGTCATGATCTTGCAGTTCAGGAGTTTGAGCTCCGCATCAGGCTCTGTGCTGACAGCTCAGAACCTGGAGCCTGCTGCAGTTTCTGTGTCTCCTCTCTCCCTCTGCTCCTCCTCTGCTCATGCATGTTCTGTCTGTCTCTCTCTTCCAAAAATAAACATTAAAAAAAAATTTTTTTTTAATTTTTAAAATGAACAGACCCATTTACAAAGTATACCATTAACACAAGTACCAAAATATACCTCACACAAATGAAATATGGCCTATGATCATTCTGATGGCCAGGTAATAAAGATGGACACGTAGTCAAAGAGGAAGGAAGGGAAACAAAAACCACCCAGATACCTCACTCTGCTGAGTTAATGCCTGGAAATGACTTTACCTTGTACCACCAAATTTCTTCTCCTTTTTTTTTTTTTTAACTGTAAACTCTGTGCCCAATGTGGGGCTTGAATTCACCACCCCAATATCAAGAGTCATGTGCTCTACCGAGCCAGCTAGGGATCACTAATTTCTATTCCACATAAAAGGCATGAATTTTAGTGGCAAATCTTGCATAATCAGCAATTTAAAAATAGCATCTGCCTTCCTCAAGAGTAAAGACATGATATGTAAAATAAGTAAATCCACTATTCTGCACATTAGCACAGGCAGACACTGGAATTTACCCTTGACATAGGAGGTATTCCTTCATGTTCACAACTTGTCAGAACAATTTCAGGAAGTAACCATCTGATTCTCCTATAATTCCTTCCAGAGTCAATGGCTCTCACATAGAAAATATTTCCTTAGTCTTTCGCTCTACCCTCAAAGGTACACACCTTGCTTGCTTTAAGAACTTGGAAGAACCAAAAAAGAAAAAAAAAAAAAAAAGGAACTTGTAAGAATTATAGCTAAGGCACCTGTAAAATCGACAGTAACTTTTTTTCTTCAGGAAATATATATTTTTAGTTTATTCCTTTGGGTGGGGGGGGGGGGCAGAGAGGGAGGGAGAGAGAGAGAGAATCCCAAGCAAGCTCCACACTGTCAGCACAAGCCTGATGCGGGGCTCAATTTCACAAACTGTAAGATCATGACCTGAGCCCAAGTCGAAAGCTGAGCCACCCAGGTGCCTGAAATACTTTTCAGAAAATATTCTTTTTAATATTTTTAATGTCCATTTATTTCTGAGAGAAAGGAAGAGACAGAGTGTGAGCAGGCGAAGGTCAGAGAGAGAGGGAAACAGAATCCAAAGCAGGCTTCAGGCTCTGAGCTGTCCTCAAGAGCCTGACATGGGGCTTGAACTCACAAACCGTGAGATTATGACCTGAGCCAAAGTCGGACACTTAACCGACTGAGCCACTCAGACACCCCTCTGAAAGTATTTTAAAACAATTTTTCAAAAATAATTTTCTTGGGGCACCTGGGTGGCTTAGTCGGTTAAGCATCCGACTTCAGCTCAGGTCATGATCTCGCAGTCTTTGAGTTCAAGCCCCACGTCTGGCCCTGTGCTGACAGGTTGGAGCCTGCTTCTGATTCTATGTCTCCCTCCCTCCCTCCCTCCCTCTCTCTCTCTCTCTCTCTCTCTCTCTCTGCCCCTCCCCCGCTCATGCTCTGTCTCTCTCTCTCAAAAATGAATAAATGTTAAAAAAAAAATTAAAAAAAAATAATTTTAAGACAAGGATATGTGCACAAGTCTTCCCTGTACCTAGACCATTAATTCATTAAAGCTTTAAATTATACCCAGCTACTCTACTATAGGATTAAAAAAACAAAACATGAAAATATAACCTATATAATTATATATCAAAGTATGAATGCCTTAGGAGAAGAACTATATGTATTTTCTACATCTTGTTACACTCCATTATTCGATATGGCACACCCTGCATAAAATTAGGTGCTCAAATATCTGAATAAAATATTAATGGAGAAAAGTCATAGTTGCAATATTTATCCTAATTTTTTTCATGAATACTAAATCACTACCTACCACATAAAAATATTAGCATATAATCTAAGGATCCAGATATTTCCATATATACTGTACCCAGGCATAGAACTGAGAAGAAAAGAATAAGGAGCACTATTCATTCAATTTCTAAGAACCTACTTGCAACTGCTAGTTGCTTTGAAGAATATAAAGTTCAGAAAGGCATTGCCCTTTGCCTTCCAGAAGCTTTTTAAAAAAAATTTTTTTTTAACGTTTGTTTATTTTTGAGACAGAGAGAGACAGAGCATGAACGGGGGAGGGTCAGAGAGAGAGGGAGACACAGAATCTGAAACAGGATCCAGGCTCTGAGCAGTCAGCACAGAGCCCGACGCGGGGCTCGAACTCACGGACCGCGAGATCATGACCTGAGCCGAAGTCGGACGCTTAACCAACTGAGCCACCCAGGCTCCCCCAGAAGCTTTTAAAGTAGAAGAAAAGAACCATCATTTACCCAAGACTGACTATGTGCTAGGCACTGTGCTAAGAGCTTTCAGGATGACAAGCAATCCTACGACAAAATGTGGCAGCCTTCTTTGGCGGGGAGGGAGGCAGTGACATATAAAACTATGAATTTGCAGTGTGGAAAGATCACTTCTAGCTTAGTGGAGGAAGAGGCAGACAGTTAAGGATAACTTCACTGTAGTATTGGAACTAGAAGGAGTAGCATTTCAATAGATAAATGCAGAGGCAAAACAAAAGCCAAACTGTATCAAGGAAATAAGAGTAGAGGAAAAGTCTGGAAATGAGCGTGTAGTACAGTCTTTTTAACTTTTTACACAACTTTGTTTCCCTTTTATTTTAAATCTTCATACTTAATGATTTTACAAACATACCCATTATAAATAGCAACCCCTCCCCATCCTCGGTACCCTCTAAAACTTTTACCCTTCTTTATTTTTTCTTTAGCATCTTTCTTTGCTTTACCTTTCCCTTCTTCCCCCATTTAACCCCACCAAGTAACCTATGTTAACAACCCAATAATATTCTTTGGTACTTTCTCCATGCTTATACAGACGTCATAAGCACATACATACACAAGCTTTTCATGATAATTTATATTTTCCAACCTATTAGTTTTTTTAAAAGATACAATGACTAATTACCAAATACATGTTCATGGGGAGCGGGCTTAAAAATATGGAAAAATACAAAAACTAACTTATAGATGGCTCTTGCCAACATTTATGGACATATGCATCCAATCTTTTCTATGCATATATACTTGTAAATATTTTTCTTTATAAAGATGAGATCTTTGTATACTAATTTTAGTACCCTCCTTTTTTCACTTTATAGATCTTATCACTCAGGATTAACTGAAATCATCTTTCACTGGTTGACTGAATACACTTTGTTTTTTTTTTTGTAAATTTTTTTTTAGCATTTATTTATTTTTGAGACAGAGAGAGAGCATGAACAGGGGAGGGTCAGAGAAAGAGGGAGACACAGAATCTGAAATAGGCTCCAGGCTCTGAGCTGTCAGCACAGAGCCCGACACAGGGCTCGAACCCACGGACTGTGAGATCATGACCTGAGCCGAAGTCGGACACTTAACCGACTGAGCCACCCAAGCGCCCCTGACTGAATATACTTTAGATTAAAAGGATGAAAAAAAATAAAAGAAAATAAAAAAATAAAAAAATAAAAGGATGATAAAAGTTTACTTTTTTTTTTAATTTTTTTTTAACCTTTATTTATTTTTGAGACAGAGAGAGCCAGAGCACGAACGGGGGAGGGGCAGAGAGAGAGAGGGAGACACAGAATCGGAAGCAGGCTCCAGGCTCTGAGCCATCAGCCCAGAGCCCAAGGCGGGGCTCGAACTCACAGACCACGAGATCGTGACCTGAGCTGAAGTCGGACACTTAACCGACTGAGCCACCCAGGCGTCCCAAGTTTATTCTTTTCAAAAAAGATGAGTCATTAATTGTGTGATATCTTTCTAAAGAGCATTACATACAAATACATTTATAAGGGTGAAAAAAGTCCAAGAGATGCAAATATAGCCAACTTCTAAGCTTCCGGTTTGCTCATTAGATTTAATTAGCAGTAAGAAAAAAGCTTAGCACCACTTCACATCCGTTAGGATAATTATTGTCAAAAAAGGAAAAATAAAAGTGTTGACAAGGATATGAACCCTTGTCAAATTGGAACCCTTGTGTATTACTGGTATAAATGTAAAATGGGGCCGTTGCTATGAAAACAGTGGCAGTTCCTCAAAAAGTTAAAACCAGATTATCATATCCAGCAATTCCACTCCTAGTACACTCAAAAGAACTGAGAGCAAAGACTCAAACAGATACCTATAAACAAATATTCATAACAGCATTATTCACAACAGACAAAAGGTAAAAACAAGAATCCATCAACAGATGACTGTATAAACAAAATATTTAACATACAGCCACACCCACAGAAACATTATTCAGCCATAAAAAGGAACGAAATTTTGATACATGGTACAATATGGATAGACTTTAGAAACACATTAAAATAAACCAGATGCAAAATCACAAACATTGTATGATTTTCCCTTACATGAGGTACTTGAAATGAGCAAATTCATAGACAGAAAGTAGAATTTACCAGAGGCTGGAGGTAGGGAGGAATGGGGAGTTATTGTTTAATGGGTACAGGGTTCTCTTTGGGATTACGAAAATGTTCCGGAAATAAATAGTGGTGATGGTTGCACAACGCTGTGAATGTAATATAATGCCACTGAATAGTACACTCAAATACGGTTAAAATGGTAAATTTTAGGTTAGTTTACCTGTCCCAGGCCCCAAAAAGCCTGAGGGGCCCGTTTCACACTGTCGGCTAAATATTAGTCATAAAGGTCATGATTTCTACTCTCACAATTCACAATTGCACTCTAATTCCAGTCTAGACTAACACGAAGGAAGGTAGAACATCACGTATCCCCTCACATTCTCTCTGGTTAAAATGCTGTTCCGTGTATAAAGCCTATGAATGCAGAAGGAAACAGCCAGCATGACAAGAGTGCTTGAGCCCATGAATCAAGGAGGTGCTAAAGCAGGCAAACATCCTCAAGGAGCTGGCAGTGAGAACCCAGAGCAGTCTACAAATAATGCCTCCTAGAAGGGAAGCTAAGCAAAAGAACTCCTTCAACATATATCCTAAGTAACAAAGTTCTGAGTACAAGTTTAGTAAGTATATCCTTTTAATAGTAAGCATTTGTGTGCTTGTGATGGGCAGTAGGAACTAAGTCCACAGGTGATTAACCTCTGAATCTCCACTCATTCAATTAATGTTATGTAATCTAGACAAAGTTTTAAGAACTGGGAATTCATAACCAAGAGTAAGATATGCTCCACCTTTAAGGAAGTTAAGTCTAGCCAGAGTTGTAAGACATCCACACAAAAATTCAATTCAATAAACACTATTTAGCACCTTCCAGTCAATGAAATGGCTGCAATCAGGTGTCAGCCATTATGCTAAACTCTGGGTAGTCAAAGTTAAGGTACAATCTTCTAGAGGGGGGCCCAGGTGGCTCAGTCAAGTGTCTGACGTCAGCTCAGGTCATGATCTCACAGTTCGTGGGTTCGAGCCCCACTTCGGGCTCTGTGCTGACAGCTCAGAGCCTGGAGCCTGCTTTGGATTCTGTCTGTCGGGAGATCAGAGCCCCACAGGGGGCTCTATGCTAGGTGTAGAGCCTGCCTAAGATTCTCTCTCTCTCCTGCTCATGCACTCACTCGTTTTTTTCTCTCTCAAAAACCCTAGAATTAAGTGTTGGAATTTAGACACAACACTTTCACTGAAGCACCTGGGCCTGGTTCCTCAGCCTCTGAAAGGGAAAAATTTTTAACAAATATTAATAAAAGAAATTGCATATTGAGTAGGAAGCATTAATTTCCGATTATAATCTAATGGGATGGTGAGCTCGCAAATGGTTATATGATAAAGGCCATAAGAAAAATAAATGCAAAGGGTTTTATGGTGGGCCTCAAGGAAGGAAACATAATGAGTGAGAAAAAGAGAAAAAAAGAAAAAAAGATCAGGAAATATTTAGAAGATGGGTGTTCAAAATGGCTCTTAAAAGAGGAACAGATAAAAGTGAGGAAATTGTGTCACTCTCTCATTAGGATAAAGCCGCAGAAGGCAGGAATCTGCCTTACTCATCCTGCACGAAGCACAATGGCCTGCACCTACGTAAGTGCTTAAAAAAAAAAAAAAAAAAAAAAAAGTATGAGGAATATCTATTAGTAAGACATAAAAACAAGAACTGCTTAGTCTAATAGGCAATGGAAGTAAGACCAGCACATCTTCACTATATTGTTATCATCACAAAATAGGATACATAAAAACCCCATTATTTCCCTCCATGAAAGAAAGCTGGGTAGCTGGGGAACAACGGGGGAGGTAGAATTACTCTGCACAACTTTATTTACTTGGCCTAACTTTCTGTATCCTTTGACTTTTGTGGCATGAGACAGTATTATCTATTCAAGAAAATTAATAAAATTTAGTTTTTAAGAGGATGGCCTGAGTGGCTCAGTCAATTGAGCATCTGACTCTTAACTTAGGCTCATGTCATGACCTCATGGTTCATGGGTTCGAGCCCTGCTTCGGGCTATGTGCTGACAGCGCCTGTGGAGCCTGCTTGGCATTCTCTTTCCCTCTCTCTTCCATTCCCTTTGTTGCGCTCTCTCTCCCTATCAAAATAAATAAATTTTAAAATTTTTAATTTTTAAGAATCTGCACAGTAAGAAAGTGAATCTGACAGTAATGTGGAGAAAGCCCTGGCATATTAAGAAGAAAAAGGAGTTCACTTTAGAGGTTCTAACAATACGTAAAGCAAATAGTAATAAAAGCCTGAATTAATCTGGAGAAAGCAGAAAATGGCTGAAAGAAGCTCAAAAATATCGTTGTGAATGGAATCTGACAGTGACTGAATGTTTGGAGTAAACATGAAGACCCATACCATGAATACAATTAACTTTATTAAATGTATTTTTCTATCATAAAAGTAACATATTCAGAGAATATAGAAAGTATAAAGAACATTATCCTTATTTCTACTCTTTAACAACCATTGTTAACATCTACATGTATTTTCTTTCTATATGTAGGTTTTGAGATTTTTTCTAAAACAGCTTGAGATATAATTCACATTCCATACAAATCAAGTACTTGAAATGTAAAATTCAATGGCTATTATATTCAGAGTTGCACATCCATCTCCACAATCAATAAATTTTAGAACATTTCATCACTCCCACCAAAAACAAAAACAAAAAAAAACCCCACAAAAACAACTATCACTGCCCCTGCCCACTCCCCACTCCTTCCAGTCCCTGGCAACCACTAACCTACATTCTGTCTCTGGATTGGCCTATTCTGGACATTTCATATAAAAGGAATCATACAAAATGTGGACTTTTATGACTAGCTTCTTTCATTTAACATGTTTGCAAGGTTTATACATGTTGGAGAATGTATCAGTACACCATTTCTTTTGACTACTGAATAACATTCCACTGTTGTTGTTTTTTTTATATACAACTGTAATCATTCCAGATATGTAATTTTGTATTCAGCATTTTCCATGTCATCAATGTTTCATATAATCCATACTTAATGACAAGTATAGTGCTCCATCAAATGGCTGTACCGCAGTTTATTTAATCACTTTTTAAAGTTTATTTATTTTGAAGAGGGAAAGGGAGGAAAGAGATAACAAAGAAGAGAGAGAGACAGAATCCCAAGCAGAATCCACACTATCAGTGCAAAGCTCGATGCAGGGCTAGAACTCACAAACCTGGAGATCAAGACCTGATCCAAAGTCAGCCACTTAACCCACTAAGCCACCCAGGTGCCCCTAACTTAGTCATTATTGTTGGGCTTTTGAACTCTTTCCAGTCTTTTCTATTGTAACAAATTCTCTTTAATGCAAATGATAGCTCCTTTCTGAATGATCTTCTGGATCCAGAGAAATGCCTCTCCTAGAAACTCTGAGCTTCTTAATGAGATTTGCTACAGAAAACAAAAGTCACATCCTTCCAGGGAAAATTCAGAATTTCATCCATCCCAAATCTAGGTAAAGGGCAGATGCTAAAAGCTGCCCATGGCTAAAAGGATGCCTCAAAAATACCTAGATTAAGATCTGTCTGGCTCAGTCAGTAAAGCATGCGACTCTTGATCTCGGGGTTGTAAATTCAAGCTCCACATTAGGGATAGAGATTACTTTAAAAAACAACCAATAAAAAAAAAAAGAATGAAAACTCATCATTTTAAAGACACTGACATAAACATTAACTAGGCTGACTCTTCCATCAGAAATGTACATGGATTGGGGACACCTGGGTGGCATCCGACTTTGGCTGAGATCATAATATCACCGCTCGTGAGTTCAAGCCCCACATCAAGCTCACTGCTGTCAGCCTCTCAGCCCGCTTCAGACCCTGTCCCCTTCTCTCTGTCCCTCCCCCACTTGCACTCTCCCAATAAATAAATAAATATTTTAAAAAAAAGGTATATGGATGAAAAAAGGTAAACACTTTGTCCAAATGTGATGCCTACTACTGGGCAGCTTCAAAGAATCAGATCACTTTTGCTTTCCATAGCAGGATGAAAGAAAATAAATAGGAAAGAACACCTTGATTACAACAGTAAAAATGTTCTTATGCTTGTTATTTTATGACAATAAATGAGATCCAACTGGTAGAAAGAGGAGGAAGAGGACACCTGTACAGTCCACAAGGTCCTCACCAGCAATTAACATACTGAGTTCCCCTAAAACAATGTCCTTGCCTGCTGCTTCCCATTCCTTAACCAATGCAAACAATCTAAAAATCACAACGATTTTACAATTTGAAACTAGCTTTAGTATTGCTAATCCCCACCAAATAAGATCCCTTAGAATCTGGTCTAAAAATAAAACTATGTGTCAACTGTTCCTCAAGAAAAACTATGTACACTGATTGGAATGTGAAGCAATTAACACTTTGTGAGTGATTTGCCAAAGAGACTTCAGATAGCCTGGGCCAAAACCAATAACAAAGAAACAACACCCACTTGACATTTTCCTTGGTTAAACTGAGATTTTAGGAGCAATTTTAGAAGAAAGACTAACAGATGTGAAGTTAAACACTAAAATCATTGAGAGCTACACAAGTATTATAGGAGAAATGGAGGAACAAAATGATTCAACCACTGCAAAATAAAAAACGAAAACTTTAATATGTAATTAAGGAACTTTTACTCAACTTTTAAGGCAAGAATACCTAGTCATTACAATTGTGAGGATGATAAGCAAGGTAGTTTAGCCTTATACTAAAAATACTAACTAAATTGTAACACAAACATCTAGGGTTACATTTAGCACCTAGTCAGTTTAGCAAATAGGAATTTTTCGCCATTGATACACATACATAAACACTCATATACATACAAGATAAGGTAACCTAAAATTCTACACAATCTCATCCTAAATAAGCCCAGTATTCCTTGGTTTTCTAATTAATTTAGTCAAGGTGAGCAATTTTCCAACCATAGTTTTAAAGAAATGATTTCCACGATCCGTACAATTTGAAAAACGAAAAACCCTTGCAAGTTCCATTTTGTGGTTTCATAACCCCCTACTGTCACACAGTCCACTGCCTTTCAAAAGCAATATTTAAAATTCTCTTCTGCAAGTCAACATTAAGGCATGCTGTTTGGTTAACAAGCTCCTCCCAAGATCAGGGTTATTATGTATGGCCTATTATGTTCCTAACATGCAAACAAAAGCCCTCCCTCATGTAACATTTTTCTATTTTTAGGAAGTAGGTTACTAACAAAGTTTTATCTGAAATTAAAATGTAGTGTCATATATTTACTAACAAACTACCTGAGACAGTAATTTAAAGTTACTAATTGTATTTTCCATTTAATAAGTCACTACTGCTTATGGAAAAGCCAAATTTAACTTCTAACAAGTTGTTTAAACTTCAAAGCAAACCACCTACTTTGGATTTCACAAATGGCATGTTTTAAACTAACTACAACTAGTTTCAGAGCAGTTGTAATACCATACTTGATGTTTAATTACCCACTCTCCATTTCATCTTTTAGATACTTTTCATCGCAAATGACCAGTTTAACGTTTCCCTGTTTTCTGCTAAACCAAATCCGATAAAATATGTTCTAATGTATTTCACTGAAGCCTTCTACTTTGATGGCTTACACTCTTCAACTGACAAGAGTTTTAACAAGGCTAAGCAACTGCACTACAATTTCTAATCACAAACACCACATACCTAAAAGATAAGCTTTTCCAGCAGAAACAGTAACAGGTTTATTTTCCCAAGTATCCAATGTTCAACTGGGTCAAATGTTTCTGTTGCATTTTAAACAGCTTAGCCCTTGAAGTGATAAGGGTGAAAACAAGCCAAAAGTATCTTAATGTTCTTCAGTGGCATATAATCATCACAACCCTAGACAACGAACTTAGGAACTTTAAGCTGAAGTCTGTTGAGACAATAAAAATCACTGTACCATAAGCATTAATCACAACAATACAACAATTTGGGGTAAATTATGTTTACAGAGCTGAAGACTTTATAACAAAATTGGAAACCACGGAATCTATGCAAAGAAAGTTTACTATATACAACACACTTAATAAATTAAAAATACCTGCATTCTACGCTTTTCAGCTTTTTTATATAATCTTCCAATTTCTACATGACTGGGGAGCATGGTTTTTCTTGCCAACAGCCATTTAAAACGCAGTATTAGCAGCGTGCACTATATGTATAAAGTTTTACTGGTGAACAAGTAAAACCTCAGAAGAATCTCTTGCAGGAACACCTAGAATAGGAGCTCAGTTCATTCACCATTGTGTAAGTGCAAAACATTTGACATAAAAGCACTTAACCAAAAATGTTCTTAAATGGGCTTAACAAAGTAAGTCTTTTCAATTACTATCAGCTTCAATATAAAGACAAGGGATAAAAATACTTATCAGAAAAAAAAAAAATAGCAATACTCCTTTAATCAAATTATATCAACTAATTCACTCTGGAACAAAGAGCCTTCACAATCTAGACAAATATTCTTTTAGACACCCATCTCTCACCACTTCCTTCCTGCACCCTAGATTCTCTGCTGCACCCCAAACTCATCCCAACTCCTGCATGTCTCTATGCCTTTGTACCAGCGGTTTCCTCAGCTTAGAACGCTCTCCCCTCCTCCTCACCTGGTGAGCACTTACTCATCAAGTCCAAAACTGGCCGCAAAACTTCCCTCCGGTGTCCAAGCTACCTCAACTCCTCCAGGCAAACTAGCCGTTCCAAATTCCCACAACACTTGGTAAGTCCATCCTTATCACAGCGCATTGTTTTCACGCCTTGGGAGCGAATGAAGAGCAGGCTCCCTCCGCTCGGCCCACAGAGGACAAGGCAGGCAGAAACACTCAAAGAACGTGAGCTGAATTCATCCCTGCTTAGATTAACTGACCCTCTAGAACCCGGTCACATCTCAAGGAGACATGGGGGATGCTAACATTCTTCCCACCAGAGAAAAGAATACCAGAGGGCACACCCAGAGCCCTGGAAAGAGAACAATGAATGAACACAGCCGCCTTTCCCCTCAAGATGTCCAAACTCCTCTTTCTGGGCATCGACTAGCTGCAGAACCTCTGCAGCTGCACAACTGAAGCGTCCAGACGGCTCTCTCTTCACACAAAAGACAGCCCTGGATCTTCACTCCAAAGCATCCCAGGGCCAAACCTCAGCATAAGCATCCCAAACCTTTCATTAGTAACCCACGGAGTCCCGAAACCTAAGGCGAGGCCCCTATGCCTTTGTGGTGGGGAACTGACCCACTTCCGCCTCTCGTCCCCCATTCTTCTCGTCCTCCCTGTAAGAGTGTCACTTGAGTGACAGACTCTGAGCGAGGATGCAAGCCCGGGACCCCTCCGCGCCCAGAAAGAAAAGGAATTCGTCCATCTGAATGACAACACGGATAGGGGGCAATTCTGGGCAGATTTTCCCACTGCCAAAATATAAGGAATATGCACCGAGTACAGGGGTGGCGCTAGCACGTTTCCCGAAACACAAGGAAATTTGAGTGGGGATGTGGAAACTCGGCTCGCCGGCCATGACACCGGGCCCCAGGGCTCCCGCCCGCCCACCGCCACCCGGGGTGACAGCGGCCTTGCCCAGGCCCTCGACCCGGCAGCCGCGGGGTCGCTCCATCAACGCTGCCCAGGCCGGGCCGCCGAGGAACCCGGCCCCTTCAGCCCCGCCGCCCAGCTCCCCCGGCATCCAGGGCCTGGCCCTGCCGCCTACCTGAAGGAGCCGAGCCGCCTCCGTGTCCCGTCGTCTGGTGGCGGCGTCTAGTCCGCTCCTCCTCCCCGCGGTGGGTGAGGGAGCGGGAGGCGGTCACATTCGGCGTGTCCCCAGCCCAGGGGACGGGGCCCCGGGCAGTCCCCGCATCGTCGCACTCGCGCTCCGCGCCTCGGGGCACACGCCCCAAAGCCCGGCCAGCTGGCCCTCTTCCGGGCCCTAGGAGAGCGGCAGAGAAGCCCTCCTGTCTCACGCCCGTCCTCGTCTTACTCCCGCCATCTAAGATGGCGGCCCCAACGCCCGCGACGAAGAGACTCTCGGGCGGCCCCGGCAAACGAGCCCTCCACTCGGTGCTCCTCCTCCCGACCTGCGGCGCCACCGGCTCTCTGCTTCTGCGTGAGCCCGCCTGGCAGCAGGCTTCAAACTTGGCTCGGGCATCTATCACTCTAGCCTGAACTCAGGCCCCGCCTCCCAGAGAAGGGGCGTGGTCTTGCCTTCTCGTTGGTCGCCATTTCGGACTAGTGGAGAGCGAAGGACCGGTTACTGGGCGGCTCTTGGGGTCAGGGGTTGGCGCTCGAGAAGTGGCGGGGTTTGTACTCTCCGGAGGTGTCTGAGGGCTAGCGAGAGGGGAAGGCTAGCCTGACAGCATCACAAGGCCTAGAGATAAGCAGAAGTACGGGAGGACACAGCAAGCTGTGTACAACTTTGGCGCGTTCTATCGGTAGTCCAGCACGTAGAAGCGACTCAGCCACTTACCAGTTGTGGGGAAAGTCCCTCAGGTTTTCTGAGCCTCAGTTTCCTCATCTGTAGATCGGGGTCCTTTTTCCCGTCAGGTTGGCAAAAAGTTAAAAAGACTGTTAGTAGCTAATCTGGTACAAAGTGCATGAAAACCTATTGTGTCCCCTAATTCATCGCTGGCAGGAATGGTTATGGGGAGGACAATTTGGCATTGCCCACTGACTTTTTTTTTTTTTTAATGTGTATACCCCTCCTACCAGCAATTCCACCTTTAGCCACTTAATTTTAGAGAAGTGTGTTCATATGGGCACAAAGAAGCATGTACTAAGATGGTTATTGTCATGTTGTTTGCATTAGAGATACTCTGGGAAAGATGTGGGTTAATTAAGTAGAAAACTTGAAACAGTGCTGCGTCCACAGTATGGGATATTATCCATCTTAAAAAGAATGAGGGAGATCTGTGTACTGACTTTTTTTTTAAATCCAAGACATCACATTTTAAGTAGAACATTATGGTATGATCTTTATTCAAACACAGGCATACAAAATAACCCAATTAGTTATGACTGTTGTGTACCACACATTGTTCTGGGTATTGGGAAATCAACAACCAGAAGCCCTGCCTTCTAGTGATGAGAGACCAAAAGAAAATAGAAATAATAAATTCATGTAGTAATATGTGCAGTTTATCGAAAACTGAAGATGAAGCAAGATGAGGACCAACATGAAAATAAATGCAGAAGAAAGAGTGGAAGGCATTGAATATAGAAAGTCCATGACAGTTTTGTGTGTGTGTTTGTGTGTGTGTGCATTTTTTTTTAATAGGAGTAATAATAATATCTACCTCACAGGATTAAATGAGATTAAACATGGAAAGCACTTAGCACAAGAGCCTGGGGGTTGAGACTTCAGTACCTGGAGTCTGATCGCCTAGTTTTAAATTTGGACTCTGCCACTTCCTCATCTGTGACTGGGACCAGTCTTTTAAACCTCAGTTCCTCGGTTTCCTCATCTGTAATGAGAACGTGATAGTATCCACCTCTCAGAGTTGTAAGGATTTCATGAGTTTAAGATACGAAGCACTTGGAACAGTGCCTGGCTCATGTTAAACATTATAGAAGTGTTAGCTGTAATTATTATAGCTATCTCTTATCGTAATATTACTACTTGGGGTAGAGCAGCACACCACACTTGCTGACCCCCAGGCCATTTCTTCCTTCAGCGGCTCCCAGCTGGTATTGGCCCAGCACTTCACAGCTTAGGGAGCCTGTGCTTCATTCAAACCCCTCAGCTGACCAGTAAGAGTGGCTATTTCATTTTTTTCCAAAACAGTTTATCGAGGTGAAATTCACATAAGATAAACTCAACCATTTCAAAGCAGACAATTCAGTAGCATTTTGTATGTTCACGGTGTTGTGCACCTCTACTTCCAAAATATTTCTATCACTCCATAGAAAATCCCCTTACCCATTAAGCAGTTTCTCCCCATCCCATGCCCACTTAGCCCTTGACAACCCCCAATATGCATTCTACAACTGAGGATTTATCTTTTCTGGATCTTTCATAGAACATGTGACCATTTGTGTCTGGTTCTTTTTGTTTTGTTTTTTTAAGAGACAGCATGAATAAAAGGGGCGGGCAGAAGGAGAGGGAGAATCTTAAAGCAGGCCCCATGCCCAGCTCGAAGCCTAACACGGGTCTCAATCTCACAACTATGAGATCATGACCTGAGCCAAGGTCAAGAGTCAGACACTTAACCGACTGAGCCACCCAGGAGCCCCTGTGTCTGGTTCTTTTTACTTAGCATAACGTTTTAAAGATCCATTCACATGACAGTATGTATCAGTACTTCATTTCTTTTTATGACAATAATTTTCCACCATACGTATATAGCACAGTTGGTTGATGAACATTTGGGCTGTTTCTGTCTTTAGGCTATTGTGAATAGTGCTGTTGAGTATGCAAATACATGTGCTGTTGTGAGTATGCAAATACATGTACTATTTTCAGTTCTTTCAGGCATATACCTAAGAGTAGAATTGGAGGCATCATCTTATACCCCACTGGGTTGCATATCCTCTACTTTAGAAATCTCTGGCTTGGTGGTAGGAAAGGTCAGAAGAGCTAGAAAGAATGGACATGCCATAATCTCAGATCACACAGAGAGAAAGAATAGGTATCATTAGTGGGGGAGGCTAATGTGGAAACTTACCTGGGTGTTGGGATGTTTTAGTTAATTTGGGGGGTAGTTACATGGGTGTGTGTGTGTGTGTGTGTGTGTGTGTGTGTAGAAATCAGTATGTGTTCTCTCTATACATTTGTTACACCTCAATATAAAAAAATTTTTTTGGTAAAGATACACAATAAGGTCTTTAAGCCTGGCTAAAAGAATGCATTTTTTAGGTGAAGGAAACAAAAACAAATGATAGCTACCATTTACAAAGCCTTTTCATGCAGGCGTTTTGTACAATCACCAGTACACATCACTACCAATAAGTCCTGATCTTCAAATGAGAAATTCTTCTGAGAGGGCAATTAATCCAAGGACAAAGCTGGGAAATGGTGGAGCAGGGATTTGGACCTGTTCATTTGTTCATTCATCATTCAGTTGATAAATATTTCTGTTGTGCCTCACGTGTGCCAGTTCCTGTGTTAGCACCGGACCCATGACAGTGAACAAGCCAAGGTCCTTGCCCTCAAGGGCTTGAAGGTCCGGTGGGGGAGGACAAGCAGCAAACTGGTAAACAAATCAACATAAAAACTAGGATCATGGTCAGTCAATGAAGAGAATGACTAGAGAATTACAGAATGGGAAAAGGGTGTATCTTTAGGCTCAGCAGTCATGGAAGTTCTCTCTTAGGAAGTAAGACATAAGCTGGGCACTGAAGGATGAAAAAGAACCACGGAAAGAGCAGCTGGAACAGCACATGAAGGGCCATGAAGTGGGAAAGGAACATGGGCCAGTGTGGTTAGAACACAGAGAACGAGGGAGGGCGAGGTGGGAAGAGGACAAAGGATGGAGTCATACCCAGTCTGACTCCCACAACTTCCATGCCTTTCCATGCCACCCTACCTCTCCACTGAGTTTAATTTTAGTTACAGACGAGTTTGAAAGATGGGCCTGACCTGGGCTGGGTGCCAAGAGAGACAGAGCCTTGTAAACAGTTACCCCACCAGGTGACCCAAGTGTGCCCTAAGGGCCAGCTGACAGGAGTTCTGTGGTACCACAGCAGAGGAGGGAGGGAGTGACCGGTTCTGTCAGAGAAGCCTCCACAGAGGCAACACTTAAGCTGAGCTTTTAAGGAGGAGTCAGAATTTTCCATACTGAGATGGGTGGGAGGGCAGGGCAGGAGGTGGAAACCATACAGGCAAAGGCATGGAGATGTGACTTAACATATAGGTTTGGGAAACAGTAGTTCTCAGTTGGAGATTGCCTCCCTGAGCAGAGAACATGAGAGAATGGTAAAGGGGATGTCTGGAGGGACAAAAAGACGTCTGGCCAAGGGTCAATCTCCCTCAAACCATAATGAGGCAGTCCATAATGGGGGGTGGGGTGGTGGTTAAGGGGCTAGTTATTGGGGTGTCAGCCACAATACATGCTGTGGTGTCATACGCAGAAAAGCCTAATGCAGAGTCATCTTGGAAATCAAGTCAAAATTAAGGCCTGGACTCTCTCAGAAATTACTTGGGACATAGAAACTGGAACAATCTCTATGGAAGTCAATTTGGCAATATCAAAATTATAAATGTACATACCTTTTGTTAAAGAAAGTGTCCTGGGAATTTGTCCTATAGATATGCCTATAAGTGTGTGAAATGATGTATGTACAAGATTATTCCTTGCTGCATTGCTTATAATCAAAGAAATTTATGCAATTAGGTGAAAGATGAACTCTCTTATATACTGATATGGAAAGATAGCTAAGAAGTACTATTGAAGGAGGGGAAAAAAAAGCCAAGGGATAAAACAGTGTGACCAGTATGCTACTTTTTGGGAAAAGAAAGAAAAGCATTTGTTTAAGTCTGAAGGACACACAAAATGCTACTAACAGTGATCACAGGCTAGGGGGAGGGTGGGAACTGGGAATGGAACTATGGAATATAGGACTGGTAAAAATAGTTTGTACTGCCTTTTTATAATTTTTATTTACTTGGTTTTTTTGTTTCTTTTGTTTTCTTTTTTTAAATATATTTTTTAATGTTTATTTATTTTGAGAAATAGAGCACAAGCAGGGGAGAGGCAGAGAGAGGGAGAGAAAGAACCCCAAGTAGGTGCCACACTGTCAGTGCAGAGTCTGATGTGGGGCTTGAACTTACGAACCATGAGATCATGACCTGAGCCAAAATCAAGAGTTGAATTCTTAACTGACTGAGCCACCCAGGTGCCCCTCCTTTTCAATTTAATTTAAAAACTTTTATATCTTATTTGCATTCTTTTTATTTTTTTTCTTAAACTTTAATTTTTCATTGTTGAACCATGTGAATATGTTACCCACTCAAAACTTTAATTAAAAAAAAAAAAACAGGCCTGGAGAACAAATGAAATGGTCCACACTGGAAACAGAGATTGAGGATGGGGAAATAAGAGGCACCTGGTGGCTCAGTCAGTTAAGCTCCTGACTCTTGATCTAGGCTCAGGTCATGATCTCATGGTTCCTGGGATCAAGCCCTATGTCAGGGTCTGCTCTGACAGCCTGGAGCCTGCTTGGGATTCTCTTTCTCCCTCTCTCTCTGCATCTCCCACCTCCCCCCCTCACTCTTGCTCTCTCTCAAAATAAATAAACTTAAAAAAAAAAAAGAATGGGGAACAAAAGATAGAGGGCAGGGGGAGGGGGGGGGTCCAGTCTGTCCCACAGCCCTCTCGCCTTCTCCATTGTTCACACTCCACACACACTACCCACCCCAGCCTTCAACTCAATTTTGCCTTCACCAAGGCACCTCCGGTGCCTGACCCATGTTGCCATGCTTCCCAGAACCATCTCCCTTTCATCCTAGCTCCTCAGCTACAGAGCCCCGAGATAAAAGTCACCCTGACTCCAGCAACTGATGGGGTCCACCCATCTCTTGGGTGTGGCCAATGCACAGCCTTTTCCCACCACCTCCTTGGCTAACCTCTACCTGCCTCCTCCCAGCCTTGGACCACACCTCAGGGCTGATGACTCACTCCCAACAGGGGCCGGAGCCCCTGTTCACTACCCCCTTTCCATCAAATTCCTACAGCAGTTGCTGAGAATACACAGACACACATTTTTTCCCCTTGATAAACCCAACTTTCACCTCTCCTCTGCACAGAGGGGTAGGCTTGGGATCCAAAGTTAGACAAATAAAAGACCAAATGATAGCCCTGCCCTCACTGCTGTGATTCGTAGCCTCTCCCTCAGGTGGTGTAGGAGCAGGAAGACTTGCCATCAGGCGTTATTGGGAGAAAATAAAACAGGAAGGTACAGGCCCTGGCACGCAGTAGGTGTTCAGGGAGCACTCCTCCTCCTCCCTTCTGTCTCCAACACCTCTCCCCAACTTACTACTTTCTGTTCTAAATGGAAAAGTGTGCCAATCTTGACAAAGAAAAACACCAGCACTTTCAAATGTCCCTTTCCCCCTTCCAGTTACCACCCTAATTCTTTCTTCCCCTTTCCCCTAAATTTTGGAGCCAAATTTGTCCAAAAAATGGTCTGGACTCCAACTCAATTTTCTCAACCATCCCTCCACTAAGCCCCAGTCGTCTGCCTCCCATAGCCACCTTCAAAATGTCTCTCCTTCTCACTGAAACATCCCTCCAGAAGGGTTTCTCAAGCCCAGGCCTCAGTGCCCTTCATGACATTTGGTAAAGGGCATCCTCTTCCTGTTGAAAGTCTCTCCTATTTCACTGGTCTGACTCCTCCTGTCCCAGGACCAGAACCTGTTCCTTTCAGGCCTATGGAACCCAGCCCACCAGGTGAAACAGCTCATGCTATTCTGTCTGCTGGAAATGCTCTTGCCTACTTTTTAAATGTTTGTTTATTTTTGAGAGAGAGAGAGAGAGAAAGTGAAGGAGGGGCAAAGAGAGAGGAAGACAGAGAATCCCAAGCAGGTTCTGCACTGTCAGCACAGCGCCTGACATGGGGCTTGAATTCACAAGCTGTGAGATCATGACCCCCAAATCAAGAGTCCAGATGCTTAAATGACTGAGCCACCCAGGTGCCCTGCCCTTCCCTATTTTTAATC
The DNA here is from genome assembly GCF_018350155.1 of Leopardus geoffroyi. NCBI lineage: Eukaryota > Metazoa > Chordata > Mammalia > Carnivora > Felidae > Leopardus > Leopardus geoffroyi. The sequence goes on from NC_059331.1 coordinate 54,028,940, forward strand.
CCAACTCAAGGGCCATGTCTCCACATAGCCTCCCCTGGCAGCTGTGGCCTCCAGTGTTCTGTCCTTGTTCCGAATTTCCATATATCTCCTGCATTAGCCCATACTTTATTATGTAGTCTTTTCTCATCCCTTCATTGCTTCAGCTGGCAGGAAAGGCACAGTCTTTGGAAGCAGACGTTTAATTTCCATCTCCTTACTCTATTAGCTGTGCAACTCTGGGCCAGGCAAACAGGCTACTACATCTGTCTAAGAGATTTTCTTATCTGTGACATGGGGACAATACACCCACCTCATAAGACTTTGGTGAAGCTGAGATCCTTAGGAAAGCATTTTGTGTTGGGGAGGGGCGCTGGCTAGCTCAGGCAGTGAAGCGTGCAACTCTTGATCTCAGGGTTTTGAGTTCGAGCCCCACATTGGGTGTGGAGATTACTTATAAATAAAAAAATTTTTTTTCAAAACATCATCGTATGTTGGGGAGATGCAGGGTGGGCTTCATGGCATGAGATCAGTGCAGTCACACAGGGCCCCTGCACTCAGAAGGTCCAGCCCTTGGGGTTTAATGCTCTGTGGTCTCTGTATTGAAATGCGTAATAATTTCATCTTTGAATTTGTGTTTTGTTAAAGTGAAGTCCAATGGGACATGAAGCATACACCTAGGGGCTCGGAATCTCTGCTCACAAGTGCTCCTGCCTTTCTGGGGCTTTTCAGCTGCCTGTTCCCTTTCCTTTCTGCCACTTCCCTCCACCCCCAACCTGAGCCAAGTCCTGCCCAGTGTCTCCACTCCCGCCCAGCAACCTTTGCCGTCCTGTGGCCCCGAGGAGGCCCAGGCACTGGTGAGGGAGAGGGCATGTTTGATCTTGATGTGCCCTCCCCTGGGTGGCAGTACCATTGCACATTTGGCAGGTAGCATGGGAGGTGCCTCACTTCCACCATTGATCCAGGTACTGAGCACAACTGGAGGGTCCCCATCCACCCAGAGTTGAGATGGTAGGTCCATGCGAAGGGGAGAGTGACTCTTCTGCTTCCAGTACAGCTCTAGCCTTTCAGTCTGGCAGCCAGCCCAGAGTCAGGCTCCCGCAGCCAGCAGACCCACACAGCCATCAGGGTCTGCACTTGCGCTGTGAGTGTCCCTGTGCCCTGGTAGCCTGGCATTAAATAGCACGTACAAAACACCATGACAAGACGAGAGAAAGGGAAAAGTTCTACATTTGAATACCTACAAAGTCACTTTTTCCTACTTTATGAACAAGGGGCCCCACATTTTCATTTTTGTGCTAGGCACCACAAATTATGTAGGTGACCCCAGAGAGAGGTCAGGAGGGTCATATAGTCCTGGAAGCATGTTAAAATTTGCCAGCTCTCCCCAAACAAAGTTGTAGAGGTTACACCAACAAGAATAAAAGAAAGCCCTCATCATACAACTTAATCTGAAGCCTTATCAGTGGACCACATTGTCTGTGGCAGACGATTATTCCAGCCGCCCATTGTGTAACAAGGCACTCCAAACTTAGGGGTGTCAAAGAGCAACCATTTTGTTATGTTCACAGATCCTGTGGGTCAGGAATGCAGACAGGGCCTGGCAAGCATGGCTGGCTCTGCGATGTCTGGGCCTTTGGTGGAAGGACTCTGATGGCAGGTGACCTGAATACCTGGGGCTGGAGGGTCCACTTCCAAGATGGTTTTTCACTCCTGTGTCTGGCACCTCCATGGAGATGGCTGGAAGGGATGTGTGGGGGAATGGGGAGTGGTTAGCTGGGACAGTCTGCCAATGCACCTCCACCTGGCCTTTCCAGCATCGTGGCCTCAGGGTAGTCAGAATTCCTCCACGGCGGTGCAGAGCACCAGTAAACAATGCAGAAGCTGCCGTCTTTTATGACTCAGTCACCCAGCATCACTTCCAGTGTACTCTGCTGTTTGAAGCAGTCACAGTCCCGCCCAGATTCAAGGGCAGAGAACACAGACTCCATCTCTTGATGGGAGACTGGGCAAGGTGACAAAAACTCATGTGGGATACAGCCATCTGTGAAAAGTACAAGCAGCCACAACTATGCATTAGGTTTCCAAATAAATGTTGTAACTATCTTGTAAATAACATTATTAATTTATGTTATCCTGGAAAGGGGGGATTATGATTTAAACACATTAAGGGGCCCCTGGGTGGCTCAGTTGGTTGAGCATCTGTCTTTGGCTCAGGTCATGATCTGGTGGTTTGTGAGTTTGAGCCCTGCTCAGTCTCTGTGCTGATAGCTTGGAGCCTAGAGCCTGCTTTGGATTCTGTCTTCCTCTCCCTCTGCCCCTCCCCCGCTTGCTCATGTGTGTGTGTGTGTGTGTGTGTGTGTGTGTGTGTGTGTGCGCGCGTGCGCGTTCTCTCTTTCTCACTATCTCAGAAATAAATATTAAAAAAAATTTTTTAAAAACCTGAAAAAAAAATTTTTTTTAATGTTTATTTTTGAGATAGAGAGAGCGTCAGCAGGGGAAGGGCAGAGAGAGAGAAAGAGGGGGACACAATCCGAAGCAGGCTCCAGACTCTGAGCCGTCAGCACAGAGCCCAACGTGGGGCTCAAACCCACAAACCACGAGATCATGACCTGAGCTGAAGTCAGACACTTAACCGAATGAGCCACCCAGGTGCCCCAACTTTTTTTTTTTTTTAAGTAGGCTTCATACCCACTGCAGAGGTCAACATGGGGCCTGGACTCATAACCCTGAGATCAAGATCTGAGCTGAGATCAAGAGTCAGATGCTTAACTGACTGAGCCACCCAGGCACCCCATCACCACTTTTTAATATCTACTTTGGCACTTCCACATTAAAAAATATATACCAGGAGCATCAAAAAATGGAAGTGGCTCAGGCCTCTCTCAGTCTCTAGAATAAGGGCCATATTACTCATTTTTGCAACGTTCTATCACCCTGATCCCCCCAGCATGTACCACTATTTGCTAATTATTTCACTATTTGCTAAGGCAGAAGAGAAACTCTGGCTCCAGCTTGCAAGCAAATCCTAAGGTTTACTGAACAACTAAAACTTTTTTTTTTTTTAATGTTTATTTTTGAGACAGAGAGAGACAGAGCATGAACGGGGGAGGGTCAGAGAGAGGGAGACACAGAATCCGAAACAGGTTCCAAGCTGTCAGCACAGAGCTCGACGCGGGGCTCGAACTCACAGACCGCGAGATCATGACCTGAGCCGAAGTCTGCCGCTTAACCGACTGAGCCACCCAGGCGCCCCTGAACAACTAAAACTTTAATTTCAGATTATTTCACTGTCATCAATGTCCAGAATCTAAAATGGGTACAGTTTCCTTCATTGGCTTGGGTTGGGTGATTCCAAAGGGAGAATGAAAGCCAGATAATCAGGGCCAGAGGTGTGCTTGTGTTGCTTTGTTTTGCATAAACCTTATGGACACACATCTCAGTTCTCCAGTTCACTCTCCATTATCTGCAATTAATTCAGTTTATTTCAATGAACATTTACTGAGTGAGCACTACTCCATGCTGGGAGCCACGCACTGAGCCTGCCACTGGAGATATAAAAATGCTCAGCATGGTCCCTGCCTTCCAGGGGCTCAATGGGCAGAGGTTGGGATGGGGGGAGCACAGGGGGAAACAAATTAAGCACAGCCACGTGAGAGAAATTCAAACTTAACTCAAACAAACAAATAGTCTCATCTATTCAGCACTCAGTGTTACACAGAGCATGTGACTCAGGACTGGTCAATCTTAGCGGCACATGGCCCTCGTCATTGTGATTGGTTCAGGGATGGACACATGACCCAACCAGATCCAATCGAAGTGAATGGCCAGATTTTTTGAAGAAGCTCCCAAATGAGTCTTCTGAATTTTCCCAGGGACTCAAACTGTTGGGGGAGAGACAGCTGGGCCTCCCTCAGCTACCTTTGCACAATGAGAGCTGAGCCTGGAGTCTTATTGGGTCCTGCTGACATTTGTTAAACCCTGAAACCAACCAGACCTGCAACCAGCCAGACCTGGAACTGCTTTTTCAGTTCCATGCAGCAGGATATTCCCCTTTTCTGAACTTAAAACCATTGAGTTAGTTTCTCTGTCACTTGTAACAGTCCTAATAAATGTTCCGGCAATTACATATTGATTTCTTCTGACAATATTGACATTTACTTATGGTCATTTCTTTTTCTTTTTCTGAAGAGAGATATCCTAGAACATGAAAATCATTGGGGTAGCTATGCACTCACTTCCAGAGACAGCGTCTTTGAACTGAAGAGTGTCCCAGGCTCCAAAGATCACTGAGGGAAAGGTCTGCTCAGTGCCTTTCAGCCTTCCTTCCACCGTTCTGTGCCCTCAAATGACCTGTGTCACCCTGCCGGACTCTGAGGCTCTTGTGGATTCAGAGTTTGGTATTGGCCTCTCCACCTTCCCCGCACTAGGATTAGTACATTGTGAGAATTTGGGTATTATATTATTAGCAATATTTGTATCCTTTACAAGTAGACATTGGCCCGGTAACATTGAGTAGGGGAGAACTGAGGAGTTTTGTTTGTTCAGTAAGTAAGGATGGGAGTCCTCTGGTAACCAGCTTCAATTTGTACCCCTTCACCTACCTCTCTAGGAGGGAAAGACTTAGAGATGTTACAAGAGGTCAATCTTCTGACACTAGATTAATAGAATTTGGGCTCATCTGTAGAACGCTCTTCTCAGGTTTGGATATGATTTGCACATTTAAAATTGTAGATCGCTTTCTGTTAGTTCATTTCCTCACTATGGTTCTGGGCAACTTTAGTTTTATCTTCCTTCTCAGAATCCTTTCAGTAATGTTGGTGTCCCATCCACATTTGCTCTATCAGAAAAGTCAGTATTTTCTCTTAGAAACAATTTCAGAAGCCAAGCGACTCCAAAACAAGTTGCTTAACACAGAAAGGAAATTTAGAGTAACAATAGCTAACAGTGTTTGAGAACTAACTATATACCAGGCATATTGTCATAAGACATATAGTAGTAAATCATGAGAGTGAATCTCAGTCTCATAACAATCCTGTGAAATAGATACCACTACCATTCCATTTTACAGATGAAGGAACTGAGGCAAGGACACAAAGCTAAGAGTAGATGAGATCTGGATGCAGTTCAAGCAGTGCAACCCCACCCCCTACTTATTTTTTCAATGTCTTTTCAAAGTAAACTCTATGCCCAATGTGGGGCTCAAATTCAAGACCCCAAGATCGAGAGTCATATATTCTACCAACTGAGCCAGCCAGGTGCCTCCTTTTCTCACAAGTTTTTCCCCCTTATTTTTTGTTAATAACTACTTATTTTTATGTAATTTCAAAGAGAAAATTTGCAATGGTACTATAATGAATTCACATAGGTAGAACCTATACGTTCAATCATTACAATATATTTGTTAAATAAATAAATAGGCATGCAAACAGAGTAAGTAATCTTAATTAAGAACATGTCAGGGCACCTGGGTGGCTCAGACAGTTAGCATCCGACTTCAGCTCAGGTCATGATCTCACAGTCTGTGAGTTTGAGCCCCGCGTCGGACTCTGTGCTGACAGCTCAGAGCCTGGAGCCTGCTTCAGATTCTGTGTCTCCTTCTCTCTCTGCCCCTCCCCTGCTCATGCTCTGTTTCTCTCTGTCTCAAAAATAAATAAAAAAACATTTAAAAAAATTAAAAAAAAAAAAAAAAAGAACACGTCAATATACCCAAAAACAAAGATCCATGTTGGCTGAAAGTCCCAAAGCTGATAGGGGAAACGAAGTGTGTCTAATATTTTCTGCATAATTTTTACTCGTTTCTGTATTTATCTTTCCTGAGGTTTCCTCACGGCAATGAAAAGATTTACAAAACCTCAGAACCTAGATAAATCTTAGAGACACTTGGTGCCAACCTCACTGCCTCTTGCTTTTGGCCTGAAGGAGGGACCATGTATTCTGCCTCCCAACCAGCCAGGGGCAGCTGAAAGCCCAGTGGCTTTAAAACTCAGATCAAGTGAGGGGCACCTGGGTGGCTCAGTCAGCTGAGTGTCTGACTTCCGCTCAGGTCATGGTCTCACAGTTCATGAGTTCAAGCCCCACATTGGGTTCTGTGCTGACAGCTCGGAGTCTGGAGCCTGCTTTGGATTCTGTCTCTCCCTCTCTCTCAAAAATAAATAAACATTAAAAAAAAATTTTTTTAAAAACCCCTCAGATCAAGGGGGCATGGCTGGCTCAGTTAGTGGAGTATTCCACTCATGATCTTGGGTCGTGAGTTCAAGCCCCACGTTGGGTGTAGAGATTACTTAAAAATAAAACCTTAAGGAAAAAAAAAAAAAAAAAGAATTCTGACCAAAGCCCAGCTGTGGCACTTAAAAGCTATGTGACCTTGGACAGGGGCCTAACCTCACAGAGCCTTGGTTTCCTTATCTGTAAATGGAGCAAATACCGACCTCACAAGGTTATTGAGAGAATTGAGATAAGATATGTAAAGAGCTTGGCATCAAGCAGGGATTTAATACAAGTCCTTCTGCTCCACCTTTTCAAATAGCTTCCACACTTCAGATTATTTCCCTAGAATAGAGCCCTAGAAGTGGAATTACTGGACCAACTGGAATAAACATTTTTATGGCCCTTGATCTATATTGCCAGCTTGTTTTCCAAAAGGGTGCTGCCACCAGCCGTATGTGAGATTGCCAGTTCCCCTATCACTTTGCCAACACAAAATATTATAATTATTTTTCTGTCGGTTATTACAAAAAGAAAAGTACTTTATCACTACTTTAAGTTGTATCTCTTTGATTAGTCATGTAGTCAGATATGTTTCCACACCTATGTTCCCTGTTTTTTGATTTATCTCTTCATGACCTTTGACTGTTGGGGTATTGGCATTTTTTCTTATCAATATTTGTGCATCATTGTTTGTGATGAAGAAATTAACATCTTTATTATTATTATTATTATTGTTATTATTAAATTTATTTTTGAGAGACAGAGAGAGAAACAGAGTGCGAGCAGGGCAGGGGCAGAGAGAGAGGCAGACACAGAATCTGAAGCAGGCTCCAAGCTCTGAGTTTCAGCACAGAGCCCGGTGCAGGGCTCCAACTCACCATGACCTGAGCTGATGTCGGATGCTTAACTGACTGAGCCACCCAGGTGCTCCAGTGAAGAAATGAACTTCTTAAATATTGACGGCAAATGTTTGTTCCTAGACTTTTGTTCACCTTTTTATTTTGAAGCTGTTTCACTTATTTGTAATGATTTTGTCTTCATAATTGTTATTACTGTTGTGGTAGTTTGAGAGGTTTTTAAGCTACAGATGTCTATCATCTTTACTTTGATGCTTTTCTTTATGATTTATTCTACACAACTTCTAAGCTGTATCTCTGCAAGTGTAGATAATTCTGAGGAGCCAAATGCCTCGGGTTGAATTGGGTCTGCCCAATATGTGGAGGTCCTCATCCCCAGCACCTGCTAATGTGGCCTTCTTTGGAAGTAGAATCTTTGCAGATGTGACCAAGCAGAAATGAAGTCGTACTGGAGTGGGGTGGGCACTAGCCAAATATGACTGTTGTCCTTATTATAAGAGTAGAAGACAGATGCACAGATATACTCCACCCCCCCAGTTACAGAGATTGGAGTGGTGTGGCTGCAAGCCAAGGAGCGCCAGGTCTTGCCGGCTGCCGCCAGGAGCTAAGGGAAAGGCAAGGAAGGATCCCATCCAGAGTCTCAGAGGGAGCACAGGCCCGCCGACACCTTGATTTCATTCATATTTCTGGCCTCCAGAACCATGAGAGAATAAATGTCTGATTGTTTAAGCCACCCAGTTTGTAGGACTTTGTTATGGCAACCCTAGAAACTAATATAGACACCAAGCTAAGGCCAAATTTTCCTATCAAAATTGGAACCAAGGAGAACTGGACAGAAATGATCTCATGCTGAACACGGAAATGCCAGGCGTGGAGAAGAATGGGGCCAAAAATACTGTTTTCCTAGCATCTAGGAAAATACCAAAACACCAAAATGAAACGCAAATGACTAAAAGACTTAAGTATAAATGAAACCATAGATGTTCCAGAGGAAAACGTCTAAATGTTAAAAAAAAAAAAAAAAAATTCTTTTCAGCATAGGAGGGGCATTTCTAAGCGTGATACAGATGCCAGAAGCTGTAAAGGAGAAGGTTAATAAATTCAACCACATAAAAGTCAACTTTCTGCCTGGTAATAAATACCTTAAGCAAAATCAAAGGTCACATGGCACACTAGGGGAAAAATACTTGCAATTCAATTCACAAAGAGTTAGTTTTTCTCATATAAAAAGAGCTCCAAAAATCAATAAGAAAAGACTAAGTACCCAACAGAAAAATGGTCAGAGGATATGTACAGACAGTTCACAGAAAGGCACATGCAAATAAATCCAACATATAGAAAGATAGACACCATCATGATAAGAGAAATGGCTTTGAGAGACCACTTCTCACCTCTCAGATTGGGCAAAGTCAAAATTCATTTGGTAACTACCTCCCAATTATTTTTGGTATATTTTCGACTGGAAAGGCAGAAGGTTAAGACCACAATTACTGGGTGACTTCTTAAGATTTTTTGCAATGCTTTACTCTGGGACCCATAATTGTTGTTGTCATTACATTATTTTCACCTATTGGCATTATCTGAGTGTCAAGACATCTACTGTATTAGAAAAAGCCAGTATAGCATAATGGTTAACTGTGGTGCAACGGTTAATTGCCCAGGTATGATTCTTGGTTCTGCCACTTGCTAGCTGTGTGTCCTTGGATAAGTCATTTGACTGTTGAACCTCAGTTTCCTCATCTGTAAAATGTAAATGATGTAGTGCCTACTTCCTAGGTTATTAAGAAGAATTAATGAGTTGACACATGTAAAGCATTTAGAACAGTGCCTGGCACATAAGTACCATATCAATGCTAGAAATTAATATTACCACAAAGTGACTCTAAAGTCTGGAAATGTAGGGGCGCCTGGGTGGCGCAGTCGGTTAAGCGTCCGACTTCAGCCAGGTCACGATCTCGCGGTCCGTGAGTTCGAGCCCCGCGTCAGGCTCTGGGCTGACGGCTCAGAGCCTGGAGCCTGTTTCCGATTCTGTGTCTCCCTCTCTCTCTGCCCCTCCCCCGTTCATGCTCTGTCTCTCTCTGTCCCAAAAATAAATAAATATTGAAAAATTAAATTATTAAAGTCTGGAAATGTACAGAATTTTGTTATGTATTACCAATAAACCATCTATTCTGAAAATTCCTGTGTTTCCAGACTTGATGGACACTCTATATGTACTAGATGCTTTAAAATACATTCTCTTCTTTAATCCTCACAACCGTCTTGTAAGGTTTGCTTTATTACCTCCATTTCACTAATAAAAAGCAAGGGATCAGAGAGGTGAAGTTACGTCCCCAAAGTCACACAGCTAGTCAGTGCCAGAACCAACGTTCAAACTTCAATCTGCTCAGGTTCTTTCCACTCCATCTCAGGCCATCCTCTCCAGAGCGTCTTTCTCCGTCGCCCAAGGCACGCTTTTGGTCTACAGAGGATGGAAAATTTTCAGCCCGGTTCCACATGGCAAGCCCCAACCAACCGGAGCGCCTGCTTGGCTCCAAGGCCGCTGCGTGTCCCGAAGATTTATAGAGAAGGTGGAGAGCACTCCCATACCCCAGCCCCACCCTGACCCAGCATTCTAGAAGTGGAGAGAGAGGCTGGCTGGTGGCCCCGCCTCCTGAGAACTCGGGGGCGCGGGGAGGACTCTGCCCAATCCCCCCCACTCCCCCCCTCCCGCGTCCGGGGAGACGCCAGGGTTCGCTATCACGTTCGGGCATAAACAATGGCCCGCAATCCAGTTCCCTCCAACTTTGCCCTTCGGGTACAGGCCCCAGAGTCTCTTAGGTGCATCCATCCAGGCTGGTTCTACCGGACAATCAACGCGTGCAGAGTGTGTGCACTGACCTGTTTCTAAATAGATCTCATTTGGGCTGTGACTTTGAAAGTGAGCCAAAGGCCCCAACCTAAAATAGACAGCCTACTGCCTTGTTATTTTCATGGCTTAAAAAAAAAAAAAAAAAAAAAAAAAAAAAAAAAAATCTCCAAAGCAAAGCAAGTATTTTTATCACAGGCCTTGCTTGGAATAGCAACACCTATTTACTTGGAGGGAGGAGGCTGCTGGGGAGTTTCAGCGCTGGGTGATTATTCCAGACTCGAGAGAATGAGTACACTCAGTAGAGAGTATCCTCCCCATCAGAGGGCCGGCTTTTTTTGGCTCTTACCCTCGGAGCATCTCCAGCCCTCACCCCCACTCCCCTACATAATCTGTATCTTGCACACCCTCCCCTCCCACCCCATGCACCTCACTTTCTAAACTGCTCCTGGACCTCCGGATCCTGACCACAGGCTTTCTGCTGGATGCCTCACCTCAGCCCTCAGACTGTGTGCAGCCTTCACTCTTTGCTTCTCTCCGTGTCCAGAATCCGGATCTTGCTTGGGCTGGAGGCTTACTGACCTAAGGAGCATACATAAGCCATGAATAACCATAATCGAAGCTTTTTTTTTTTTTTTTTTTTTTTTAAGCGTTCTCTGGATGCCAAGAGCCATGCTAAGTATTTCTCATGCACCGTCATTGGATGTTAAGGTCTGTTCTGTGAGCTCAGACTATCATCAGCCCCATTTTGCCGAAGGAAATCCAAAACTTAGATGAACGGCCCAGGGGTCACACAGGCAGAGGATGAGCTGGGACAGCTGAACCGAGGCTGAATGGGTCCTAAGTGTGAGTTCCGGATCATTCTCTCACCTTTGTATGTTTTTGGTTTGTGGGGCTACTATCCCATTTTTTTAAAATAACTTATCTTTGTGTCCCTCTGCAGAGATGACCTCAAAATGCTACGTCTGGGGAGGGATGGGGAGTGAAAATGTGAGGCTTTTTCTTCACTTGTTTCTTTAAAGCCTCCTGTATATTTTTTATGAGCATATATATTTTTTTATTAGCGGAAAAAGAAATGCTAGTTTGAGAAAAAGTAGGAGCAAGCACTGAACCGTCCTGGCGGAGACAGTGCAAGGCAGTGGTTAACACTCACACTTGGGAGCCCGGCCTTCTGAATGTAAATCCTAGCACCGGCCACTTCTAGCTGTGTGACCTTGGGTAGCTCATTTAGCATCTCTGCGCCTCTGTTTCCTTACTCCGGGAATGGAGGCTAATAATAGCATCTACCTCAGAACAGGGGCATGAGGATTAGTGTGTAAAAAGTGCTCTTGGCAATATCTGGCTCACAGTAAGGACTGCCTGAGGTCCTGCCACCCCCTGATACCTCAGCCTGTAGAGGAAAGTCAAGGGCATGCAAAGACAAAGGCCCACAGGGGCCCAGTGGGTGTGGGGAGGCAGTAGAGAAGCCAGAGTGTCAGTGCTCCGAAGGATAAGGGCTGTAGCAAAGTGGAGAGTATAAAATTGTGGCTGGAAGTGGCAGCAGTGTTTTTAGGTCCAACACATTTTCCACAGGAGATGTAACTCTACAATGTTATTTGAAGTCCCTGAAGGTTTAATGTTGGCTCAAATTGAACAACATAAGATGCAGAGCCCCAGGTACCCAGGTGGCTCAGCTGGTTAAGCAGTTAAGCATCCGACTCTTGGTTTCAGCTCAGATCATGCACAATCTTATCATCCATGAGATCGAGCCCCATGTCGGGCTCTGCACTGACAGTGCGTAGCCTGCTTGGGATCCTCTCTCTCTCTTGAAATAAATAAATAAACATTAAAAAAAAAAAAAAAGATGCAGAGCCTTTTGGCCCCAGGCTGCCAGCCTGAAGCCTCACTCCCAGGGGCCTCCTGCTCCAGTGGCCCAACTAGCTCCCCAGAGGAACCTTGACACCCAGCATCAGAGTGTTGAGAGGTGGGCAGGAGTCACAGATGCATGTTTTTGCAGGGAGGGGGCAATAGCAACCAGGTAGGGATCATTCTCTCCATTTTACAAATGAGGAAACTGAGGCCCAGTGAGGGGTGGTGATTTGCTCAGGTTCATACACCATAGCGACCGATGCAACCAGATTCAAACTCAGAAATTTCTGATTCCAAAACCAGTGCTTCTAGGGCCATCTAGGAGTCTAGTACTTCCTCTCAGTTCCTCCAACCTCAGCGTTCTGAGACAGCTAATTTAAAAAAATGTCTTCCTGGGTGCCTGGGTGGCTCAGTCGGTTAAGCATCCGACTTCAGCTCAGGTCATGATCTCGAGGTCCATGAGTTCGAGCCCCGCGTCGGGCTCTGGGCTGATGGCTCAGAGCCTGGAGCCTGCTTCCGATTCTGTGTCTCCCTCTCTATCTGCCCCTCCCCCATTCATGCTCTGTCTCTGTCTCAAAAATAAATAAACATTAAAAAAAAATTTTAAAAAAATGTCTTCCATGGTCTTTCTCTTTCTTTTTTTTAAATGTTTATTTATTTTTGACAGAGAAAGAAACAGAGTGGTTAAGCATCTGGCTCTCCATTTCAGCTCAGGTTATGATCTCATGGGTTCCTGAGTTCAAGTCCTGCATCGGGCTCCATGCTGACAGTGTAGTGCCTGCTTGGGATTCTCTCTCTCTTCCTACTCTCTCTTCCTGTCTCTCTCAAAATAAATAAACAGACTTAAAAAAAAATACACTTTAAGAAACTGATCAGAGCTCTTCAATAAGGAGAGGCTAAAATTGTGTGGAGATGGGGATGGAAAGGAACAAATATTCAGTCAGCTCTTAATATATGCAAGGCACGTGGGATCCTCATAACAACCCACTTTCTTTTTTTTGTTTTTGTTTTTAAAACAAAATTTGTTAATGTTTATTTTTGATAGAGAAAGACAGAGTGCAAGCAGGGGAGGGGCAGAGAGAGAGTCAGACACAGAATCTGAAGCAGGCTCCAGGCTCTGAGCCATCAGCACAGAGCCCCACTCGGGGCTGGAACTCACAAGACCATGACCTGAGCTGAAGTCGGACGCTCAACTGACTGAGCCACCCAGGTGCCCCAACAACCCACTTTCTAAATACTGTGGAACTTCTGGGTGTTTCCTGAAGTGTCGATATTTTTATCCCCATTTTATACCTGATAAATTGCAAGAAGAAGGAAGAAAATGAAAGAAGAGATTTCTCCAAAGTCATGTGGATTGTGAGAGAGAGAAGTTGCATCTTACATCCAAAGTTTGTACTCCCAAAATTGTCCCTGGAACCCTCGTTACTCCAAGTGTGGTCCCTGGACTACCAGCATTGGAGTCACCTGGGAGCCTGTTAGAAGAGCATACTCACAAGCTGGCCGCAGACTTGCTGGGTCACGAGCTACGTTTTATAGGACTCTCTGATGATTCTTGTGCATGCTAAAGTTTGGAAAGTCCTGCCATAATGAGTCCCTTCCCTCCTGACCTTTGTCTCCTCCCCACTGCTTGTGGTGGGGCTGCAGAGCTGGTAGCTTCCCTGTGCATTTCCAACTCTGTGCTGCGATGCCCCAAATGAGCTGGGGTGTAGTAAGCAGTCTTCTGGTCTTTATGCTCTAAATTCAAGAGTTTTGGCTTTAAACCTGAAACTTAAAAGGATCCTAAATACCAGACCACACATCCACATTTGTCTATCTTCTTCCTGATAGGTGGCAAAATACACCAGTTTGCCCAGAATCGAGAGGTTTCTAAGGACACAGAAATTGTAGTGCTAAGCTTGGGCAGTCCTGGGCAAACCAGATGGTTGGCCACTATAACCTCCTTATAGCCTCTCAATCACATTTAATTCACTACTTAGCACAGTAAGTCTCAGCCCTGGCCACACCTTAGAATCACCTGGGAGCTTCAGTGAAAAACAGGTGCCCTCTCACTAACTCAGGTGAATTAAATCAGAACTTCTGGAGCTAGAATATGGGAACTGGTATGTTTTTTGTTTTTTTTTAATTCTCTTTGTGATTTTAATGCAAGCAGAGTAGAGAGCCCGTGCTCCTGCCGCAAGTTATTTTTTGCTCTGAGTAGCACATTTTTCAGACGCATGAAGAATTGACTGAAGGAAGGCAATAGAACTTACTGGAAACTAGAGCTTACTGGATCCATGCTTCTCTTGCTGGTCAGCACCCAAGTGCTAGGAGCTATGCTATCTGTAAAGTAGAAATTATTGGTGCCCATTATGCAGATAAGAACATCGAGGCTCAGAGAAGTTAAGTAACTTGCCCAAGTTCACATAACTAAGGAATACTGAACTGTGATTTCAGGTCTGTTTTCCTTTATAACCCCAGGAGGTTGCTCTACACACTATCTCTGAGATAAATCTAGATTTTAACTTTGCTACTGGTCATGAGAAGACTGGGTGCTTCCCAGATGTGAATCATCTTCTGCCGAGTGGACGATGGAGGCTCAGATGTATGAGTGGACTGTCTTCATGCTGGAAATTTCTCCATCAGGGATCCTTTCCCCTGAATCTATAAGACCCAAGTGGATCTAGTAATTTCTCTCCTAGGAGCATACACAAGAGAATTGGAAACAAATGTCCCCACGGAGACTTGCACACAGAGTTACATTGTGGCATTGTTTATAATAGCCATAGTGTGGAAACAACTCGTATGTCCATAACTGATAAATGGATAAACAGAACGTGATATTGCCGTATAATAGAATATGATTTGACAATGAAAAGGGATGAAGTACTGACATATGTCACAACATGGACGAACCTTGAAAACATTATGCGAAGGGAGAGAAGCCAGACTGGTTCTCTTAACTTGAAATATCCTGAACAGGCAAATCCATAGAGACAAGAAGGAGATTGGTGTTTGCCAGTGCAGGGGGTGGGCTGGGTGCTGGAGGCAGAAGGGAGGAATGAGGAGTAATTGCTAATGAATATGAGGCTTCTTTTGGGGTGACCAGATGTTGTAGAATTAGCGGGGATGGTCATACCACTCTGGGAGTATACTAAAACTACTGAACTGTATTCCTTAAAAGGGTGAATTTTAGGGTAGATGAATTATATCTCAATCTGCTAACTGGAGTGCTCATACATGTTTAGTGGCAGTATAAAATGGAGCAACCACTTTAGAAAACTGGCATTTTCTATAAGGTTAAGCTTATACCCACCCTATGAAACAGCTGTTCTATTCCTATCTGTATTCCGCAAAGGAGTGCTTAAGCCCTTGCGAAAATATGTACATGGATGTTCATAACAGCTTTATTCGTAATATTTCCACACTGGAGACAACCCAAATATCCATCCACAGGATACCTGCTGTCCATATGATGGAACAGTACACAGCAGTGAAGGGACCTAGGGTTACCTGCCTACCAAGAACAAATCTCGCTGATACTATGTTGAGTAAAAGAAGCCAGACAAAAGAGCCCATACTCTATGATTGATTCCATTTCTCTGAGGTTCAAAAACATGCATAACTAATTGATGATCATAGAAGCCAGCAGAGTATAGACTGGGAAGAAGCATGAGGGAGCTTGTTAAGGTGCCAGAGGTGTTATATATATACCTTGATCTTGATAGTTGTTGCATGGGCATGTACATATGTAGAGATCACTGAGCTGTATGCAGAAGGTTAGTGCTCTTTGTGTACTTCACCACGTGTACATCGTACCTAAAAAGTCCGGAAGCTCCTCAACCAACAGTGACCGAGTCCTGAGGCTCCCTGACTGACCCTGAACATGTAGGCAGTGACC
The DNA here is from genome assembly GCF_018350155.1 of Leopardus geoffroyi. Classification (NCBI taxonomy): domain Eukaryota; kingdom Metazoa; phylum Chordata; class Mammalia; order Carnivora; family Felidae; genus Leopardus; species Leopardus geoffroyi. The sequence goes on from NC_059331.1 coordinate 54,044,556, forward strand.
TGAAGGGGATAGAGACTGTGAAGTTAGATGGAGCTGGATTCCAGTTCAGCTCTGCTCCTTACCTAGCCCTATGATCTTGGGCAAGTCACAGAACATTTCTGATTTATAAAATGAGGAAGCACGCCTGCCTAACAGGGATTGCCTTGAGGCTTAAAGGCAAAAAATATATGTCAAGTCCCCAGCAGGTTCAGCACAAGACAGAACAATCCCAAGGGGCCAGTTAATGGTGGCTCAGACAAGACATCTGCTCTGTCAGAAGGATACTGAGTCAGAGCCTTCCTGAGGAGAACAGGGACAGGTGAGGAATACACATAGCGAGGAGCAGAGAACTTATGAAACTTGTCCCAGGTCTTCCTGCCCTGTTGAAGATACCACCAGGACAGACCACATGGAGAAGGCAAGTAGAAAGAGAGAGACATGAAAAGAGAGAGGCCCAGTGTCCCAGTACCCAGCTGAGCCCAGCCTTCAAGCTGTCCCCATAAGGCGCAGCCATGAGGGTGAGCCATCTTGGAAATTCCAGCCCAGCTGAGATCCTGTATGACCATGGCCCTGGCCAACGTCGTGTGGAGCCGAGCCCAGTCAACCCATGGAATCATGAAGGATCATAGATGGTTTTTGTTTTAAGCTTTAGCCAAAACGAGAAGTGGTGGGTTCCAATAAACACCACCAAAAGCATGGGACGTTGGCTTCAGGACAGGGCAGTGGGCAGAGGCTCAAAGGGTCTTGATGAGGTTGTTATTGGAATCTGGAAGGACTGTGAGGAGATTATTATAAAAGGCTGAAGAAAGGAAACATAAGTTAAGTACTGACAGAACAATCTAGTTAAGCTGTTCCTTGTAATGTGGAAAATAGAAAATTTAGTTCATGAACTTGTTGATTTGGCTAAGAAGATTCCAAGGCAAAATGTTGAAAGAGCCAATGGTTCATTTTAGCTGAGGTATGGAGAGAGAGAGAGATGAACTAAAGAAAGAACTATTTGGTATTCAAGTGACTCTAAAGGAAAAGTTTCTAACCTCCAGCTTGCTGGGCTGGAAAATAAAAATGTTTCTCATTCCCACCCCATGCAGCCCAATAAAGATTCTCAAGGAGGGGCACCTGGCTGGTTCAGTTGGTAGAGCATGCGACTCTTGATATCGGGGTTGTGAGTTTGAGCCCCGCATTGGGTGTAGAGATTACTAAAAAATAAATAAATAAGCTTTAAAAAAAAGATTCTCAAAGAAAATAAAAACCAAAAGGGAGGGAAGGAATCTGGGGGCAAGAATCAAATCTAGGGTGTTGACGGTAAATGTGGCCTCAGGGTCAAGGTTAGAACAAGGATGCAGCTATAAAACCCTGTGTTGAGGCTTCAGATGGATTTAAGGGTATATCAGGTAGATCCTCAGCTAGATGAGAGGCTTCTGACAATCTCTGAAGGAGTTGTCCCCTAGCAGCTTGCATATGGCCCAAAGTAGAAAAGCACTATTTCTTTTTTTTTTTTTTTTTAATTTTTTTTTCAACGTTTATTTATTTTTGGGACAGAGAGAGACAGAGCATGAACGGGGGAGGGGCAGAGAGAGAGGGAGACACAGAATCGGAAACAGGCTCCAGGCTCTGAGCCATCAGCCCAGAGCCCGACGCGGGGCTCGAACTCACGGACCGCGAGATCGTGACCTGGCTGAAGTCGGACGCTCAACCGACTGCGCCACCCAGGCGCCCCAGAAAAGCACTATTTCAAGAAGAAATAGAAGTCTGGCTTTTGCCTAATGGAGTAGATAATTTGATACACAGGAAACTCACAATTTTTATTTTACTAACTTGGACTGAAAAGAACAGAGACAGTATAAAACAGAAAAGTAGCCTTTGTGACCCCAGCTTCCTAAGAGCAGAAAACAGGCAAAGGTGGGGTGTTTCTTATGGAAAAGAAGGATGACTCTGATGTGGAGCCAAGAGCCAAACACAGGCATACCTGGGAGATATGGTGGGTTCTGTTCCAGACCACTGTAGTAGAGTGAATATCTCAATAACACGAGTCGAGTGCATTTTCTGGTTTCCCAGTGCATATAAAAGTTATGTTTATACAATACTGTGGTTTTAAGTGTGCAATAACATGTCTAAAAAATGTATATTAATTAAAAAATGCTTTGTTGCTTAGAAAAAAAGGGGGGTTGGTGACTGGGTGGCTAAGTCAGTTCAACTTTGGCTCAGGTCGTGTCTCACAGTTTGAGAGTTCAAGCCCTGAATCAGGCTCTGACAGCTCAGAGCCTGAAGCCTGCTTTGGATTCTGTGTCTCTCTCTGTGCCTCTTCTACTCATGATCTCTCTCTCTCTCTCTCTCTCTCTGTCTCAAAAATAAATAAACTTTAAAAAATGCTTTATTGCTAAGAAATGCTAGCCATCATCTGAGCTTTCAGCAAGTCGTAATCTTTTTGCTGATGGAGGGTTTTGCCTCCATGATGATGGCCGCTTACTGATCAGGGTGGTGGTTGCTGAAGGCTGGGTAGCTGTGGCAATTTCTCAAAATAAGACAATAAAATTTGTCACATTGATGGACTCTTCCTTCACGAACCATTTCTCTGTAGCATGCGATGCTGTTTGATAGCTTTCTCCCCACAGCAGAACTTCTTTTAAAGTTGGGGTCAATCCTCTCAAACCCTGCCACTGCTGTATCAACTAAGCTTTATGTAATATTCTAAATACTTGGTTGTCATTTCAACAGTCTTCACAGCATCTCCACCAAGAAACTACTTTCTTTGCTCATCCATAAGAAAAAACTCCTCATCTGTTCAAGTGTGATCATGAGATTCCAGCAATTCCATCATATCTTCAGGCTCCACTTCTAATTCTGGTTCTCCTGCTGTTTCCACCACAGCTGCAGTGACTTCTTCCAGTCAAGTCTGGAACCTTCAATTTGTAAAAAAGGCAATATCTTCTAAGTGCAATAAAATAAGATGTGCCTATAGAACCAATCCCAGCAAGCTGACCTCAGTTTTAGTCAACATACATTTCCTACCCCTGGAGCAAAGGGAACTGTACTTGGAGGAATTTCATGATTGCGATGGACCCATGGGTCCTCTGTGTTTCCCCTTTTTGAATGGGAGTGTATATTGTGATGCTCAGCTCCTGTCTCATTATAAGTTGAGTATGTGGGGGCAGATAACTTCTCCCTTCAGTCCACAGGACTTCAGATCAAGAGAAACCATGCCCAAGTGCCTCCTCAACAACTGGGTGAGATTTAGTTGTTGAAAAACTAGACTTCAGGCCTGAGCCTGAGGCTGTAATGGATAAGAAATTGGGGATTATGGGAAAGGGGGGATTTTATTTTGCATGCTAGAGGGAACTTGGGGACCAGATAGTAGACTAAGGTGGCTAGTTTCCAAGCATGGGCCCTAATGAACCGTGCCTCCTGATGTTCATGGCTTTGTGTAGTCCCTTCCCATGTTGAATCTGGGCTGTAGTCCCTTCCCATGTTGAATCTGTGATCTATTTTAACTAACAGAAGGCAGCAGAAGTGATACCGTGCCAGCTCTGGACCTATGGATTAAGAGGACCTGGCAGTTTCAGCTTTTGCAGTCTGGGGAACCCTGAACTGCTTACCCTGAACTGTCTACCTTGTGCTGGAAAGACCACAGGGAAAGGCCTTAGAGTGAGAGAGAGAGAGAGACCCTGAAAGGACTTGGAAAGAGAAAATTTCAGCCTGCCCATTACTGCTCAGTCCAGACTTCCAGCCATCCCCACCAGTTGGCCAGACATGAGAGCACCATCTTGGATGTTCCAGCAGAATTGAGTCCTCAAGGGACTGCCACCACTGCTGACATCAGGTGGAGCAGAACTGACCCCAGATGACCCCAGTCAACCCACAGAATCATGAGAGATCATAAAATAGTGGTATTTTTAAGTCACCAAGTTATGAGGTAGCTTGTAAGTAAAACACCATTGGCCCAACCCAATCTGAAACCAAAGAACAAGGAAGCCCATTCATGGTGGCCATATAATCAACTTCCTGAGGCAGAGAGTAGAATGGAGAAGGGTGGAAAGTGGATCTGGAGGAGTAAACTGAAAATAACTAATTTTGGCTTTTTTTAATGTTTACTTATTTTTGAGAGCGAGCGAGAGAGAGAGAGCGCGCATGCGCATGTGCGAGCGAGCGGGGGAGGGGCAGAGAGAGAGAGGGAGACACAGAATCCAAAGTAGGCTCCAGGCTCTGAGCTGTCAGCACAGAGCCCAATGTGGGGCTCGAACTCATGAACAATGAGATCATGACCTAAGCCGAAGTCGGACGCTTGACCAACTGAGCCACTCAGGCACCCCAAAGATAACCAATTTTGAACATGATGGCTTGAATTGGATGAGAGAGAGGGGGATTCATGGGTATTTGATGTTTAGAATCAGGAGGATTGCAACACCTTTACCGAAGCAGGAAATGCTGGCCAACAACCAGGTTTGGGAGGGAAAGTCACGATTTTTGTTTTGTGTAGATTGAGGTGGAAAGGCTTTGAGACACTCATGTGGCAGGGTCAACAGAGAGGAATGTGGGAATCCTCGGTGTGTAATTATGGTAACTGCAGCTGAGGGTGTACATGAGCTTACCTGCAGAGGGGGTCAGAGTGAGTGAGAAAAGAGCATGGACTGTGCCCTGAGAACCCCAACATGTAACAGTCATGCCTTTTCCTTCCAAGGAGACAGACAAAGGGCAGCCAGAGAGGTAGAGGAAAATGAGGACCACGTAATGTCAAGGAGGCCAAGAAAAGAAAGTGATGGGTGGACGAAGTGGTCTACCAAATGTCACATTGCTCAGATCTCAAGTCAGAAGAGGGCAGAAGGATTCACTGAGATTAGTAGCCTTCCTCCCTTATTAGACAGCATTAAATGAATGGGTCTGTGGGACTGGATTTGGCAAGGGAGCTGTTGCCAAAGCAAGGGAGCTGTTCCCAAAGAGTGAACCCAAGTAGCCGGTAAACCCATGAGGTGCCCAACCTCATTAGTCATCAGGGAAATGTAAATGCATACCACAATGAGATTCCATTTCACACCCACCAGATTGGCTAAAAATAAAAAGCTTAACAATACCAGGATTTGGCGAGGATGTTGAGCAAATAGAACTCTCATGCATAGTTGATAGGAATGTAAGCTGGTACAACCATCTTAGGAATGGTTGGACATTAACTAGTGTGGTTGAGGATGTGCACAGTGTGCTGGGCCAGGTTCCCTGGGAAACAAGCTCTGAGAGGAGGCTTGTCTGCAAGAGATTTATTGGAGTACTCTCGGGATCAACACTTGTGAAGGGGTGAGGGCAGCAGAATTTCACACGGAGAGAAGATGAACTGCAAGGGAGTTGTAATAGAGCCCTTAGTCACTGGGAGCTCTAAAAATGGATGGCTCATCACAGCTGTCCTGAATTGATGGAAGGGACCCCTACATTGGCCAATCACTGGCTAGGGCTATCTCCAAGGAGGAGTCATAACATTGGACAAGGCAGTCCTGTCCATTAAAGGGCAAGACTCCTGGCAGATGGAGAGTGTGTGCCTGGTCCTGATAGAGGAGATGTGGGCACACACTACACCATTCGCTACACTTCTGTACCATTTAGATGCCCTGCTTTGTAAAATATGCTAATGCCATTGAAGAATGACTCCTCCAGGATTCTGATTCTTCTCTTTTTCTGGGGAAATTTTAGTAGGTTGGTGGAATGAGCTACAGCTCCCACACTGCAGCTAGTCTACTTGTTGTCTCCTTCCTTTAACTACCCATTCTGGACTCTCTAGCCCTGAGCTCATGCCTGTGCCAGTCTAAGTGGCTTACCTAGCGAGATGGCCCAGACCTCCATCTCTAAGAGGTCCAAGACCCTGGTCACCGTGCTTGTCTTCCTCATGGTTGCTGCATCTATTTGCCATCAAGAAACGCACAAGTGGGTCACCTCCAGAGTCAAATGTATTTCTCTCTGTCCTTTCTGTAACAACAGCTCTGCTTCCTTCTGATGTTGCAGTCAATTCACTTGCCAGGAGGGTGACTCCTCTTCTTCTTTTTTTTAAGTTTATTTATTTATTTATTTTGAGAGAGAGGGAGAGAGAGAGAGAGAGCACGAGTAGGGGAGGGGCAGAGAGAGAAGGAGAGAGAGAAAATTCTAAGCTCAGGGCTCAAACTCACAAACCACGAGATCATGACCTGAGCAGAGACCAGGAGTCAGACACTCAACTGACTGAGCCACCCAGGTGCCCCGGATGACTCCTCTTCTTGCCTGCTGGCCTCTTGGCACCAGTAGCCTGAAATGATCAGGTAGCAGCTATAGCTTAAAGTGCAATGGGGCTCTCATATCTCCTGATGGAAGCACCCCTATGCCTGCACCTCCCACCCCCTACCAGGAACCAGGACCTGTGGACCTGCAGAGCCCAGAGCTGTGAGGATGGGGAGCCCATATTTCCCCAGTGGCTCACTGGGAGCATGGTGAGGGTCGTCATTCTTACTCCCACCCCCTGATTCCCCAATCCGTTTATTCTACTTGTAGACCACACCCATCAATGGCATCAGTATAGTGTGGGAACTGCATCTTTGCATAGTATCATTTCCAAATTGGTGCCTCAGCTGCATCTCTTTTTTTTCTAACTAAAGTACTTTTTTTATTTTTAGATCCATCAAATGTTTTAAATATAACAAAATTTAATATACAAACTGGGATCACAACAGCATCCACAGGACAGCAGGAGTCGGGGAGAAGGGGGAAGAGGGGGGAGAGCAGGTTTTCAGGTTCCTAACTGCCTCTTTCACCCACAGTCCCGCATGTTGCCTGTGAGAACATGGTCTTAGCAGAGGACGAGTCAGAGTAGCCAGAGGCGTAGGGGCCTTGAGCCTGCTCTAAGTTCGGTAGGCCCCTCTGACATGACATCCTTGCCATCTGTAGATCCATTGCCAGATCCAGCTGGGAGACAACAGGAAAGTGGTTGTTACTGAGAGGACCCTTATCATTCCTCCGGATTCTGCTCATCACAACTTTGGGGCATAAAATAGAGTTTTCTAGAGATTGTTAGGTTGGCAAGAGCTAAAATGCATGTGGGAAAAGAACAGAAATTGAATCTGAGCCTACCTCCTACCAAGATTCCTTGCCTATGACTCTAGAAAGCTGGAGTCGTGGATCTGCTCAGATGTTTGGGAAAAGGAAGGAATGACAGAGATTTGGGCCCAAAAGGGCTGGAACCTTGCCGGCTCTTGACCAAGAAAGCCTCTAAGCAGACAAGGGAGGTCTGTGGGAAGCAGCTTACGGCCAGTGGTACTCAAGACACCATGATGGTACCATGGCTTTTAGGCAGACTTTATTGAATATATGGAGGAGAGAAACAGAAGTCAGAAAAAATTAAGAACTAAAGTACCTGCTTCTTAGAGGTCTGTGAAGTAGAAATACTCCTAGGCTGGGACTGGGAGAGACCCCAAACCTGTTCTTCCCTTGAGCCCAAGTTTGACCGGCTTAGATGTAGGCTTCAGCCCCAAAGTCCTCCAAAGGCCAGCAGCTTCTGGGCAATGTGGAATGTCATAAGTTCAGTGGATACCATGGTCATATGTCAGTACGACACCTTTTCTTTAAAAAAAATTTTTTTTTTAATGTTTATTTTTGAGAGAGAGAGACAGTGCACGTGTGAGCAGGGGAAAGGGACAGAGAGAGAGGGAGACTCAGAATCCGAAGCAGGCTCCTAGCTCCAGGCTGTCAGAACAGACCCTGACATGGGGCTCGAACCCACGAACCGTGATATCGTGACCTGAGCCAAAGTCAGACGTTTAACCAACTGAGCCACTCAGGCACCCCCTACACCTCCTTTTCTATAAAGTGAGTCCTTTGGACTAATGTGATATTTTCTTTCTTTTTTTTTTTTTAAATACAATTTGGGGCGCCTGGGTGGCTCAGTCAGTTAAGCGTCCGACTTCAGCTCAGGTCACGATCTCGCGGTCCGTGAGTTCCAGCCCCGCATCGGGCTCTGGGCTGATGGCTCAGAGCCTGGAGCCTGCTTCGGATTCTGTGTCTCCCTCTCTCTCTGCCCCTCCCCCATTCATACTCTGTCTCTATCTGTCTCAAAAATAAATAAACGTTAAAAAAAATTTAAATACAATTTATTGTCAAATTGGTTTCCATACAACACCCAGTGCTCATCCCAACAAGTTAATGTGATACTTTCTGAGACCAAACATTAGTAGATCAAACACTCTGCAAGTCTTTAGATTGGCTGAGACCCAGTAGCCAGGAAAGGTAAACTCACATCAGGAATATGTGTCCCAGTCGAGATGAATTACTTCTTCTTCTATGTAGAAGAGGTCCAATTTAATTAACTTGCCACCAAATGGCTGGTGGGGCTCTTTGAAGGCTGGTGTCACACTGATGTCTCCATGTTGACCTTTGTTGCTGGAGAATTGGACACTCAGCAGTGGCAGTAGCTACATCACTCTTAGTGAATGCAGGACCTCTATTCCTGCCACATGGCTTCTTCATTGTGAGCCTATTATGCCACAGCTGGTGGCACAGACTGACTGATGACCTGGCTGAGTCATGCTGCCCGCTTGGTTGTTTAGTACCTTTTCCACGATGGATACTTTCTGGTGTCAACATATGATGCAAGATCTTCACACTTTGTCCCCCTTTCCATGGGCCCACACACAATCCTCTTTCCCAGACTGCCTTGTCCCCAGTCTTTCAATATTTATCCTTCCTGTTTTTGCCAGTGCCCATCATCTTTATTTATTCTTACCTCAGGCTACTTCTCTTGTCCACAGAATGGATGCCCGAGTGCACTGCCCCAAGCCCTACCCATTGGGAGGATTCACCTCATTCTTGTCTTAAAGGTCACCTCTGGGTGAGGCCGTAATGTCCCTGTCCTCCATTTTCAGCTTATCCCCACCTACCAAACAGACCTGTCTGTGAATCGTGCGTGGCCTTCTCCCTCCTTGTCAGCTGGCCAGAAGGGAGCCTCATGCAGCAGTGGGTGTGAGATGGAGGAGAGCTGTTGGTGGAACATTGGTGGATGACATAGGTTCTAGGCCACCTGCCTGTGCAGCTTATTTGTGACCTCTGGCCCTGCTTGTGCCTGATCCCAAATGCACCATCTTACTTTGGATTTCTGTCGAGTCCACCTGACATTATGACCTGGGGGGGTCTGACAGATCCCAGCTTGTAATGGGCCATTCCGGCTACAGGATCACTTCATGTTCCACAGTCAGGTCTCTACCAGTGCCCACCCCAAAAGGAGATTCTCAAAAGGCGATAATTCTCTGTTGCTGATTGAATGGCTCTGCTCCAGAACACTAGGGGTCCTGATCGTGTTTATTTCACTGGGCTTGCCATAAACATGTGGTACCTTTTGCCGCCACAGATACATATAATACCATAGGGTCTTCTGGGCCGTATGACCTGGAAGGCAGAGAAGCCGGCAGTCCGGCCTGGATCTACTACAGAGCCCTTTTCCACGAGGATCTGCTCAGGAAATGACAGCCTTCCATGTCATTCAGAAAATAGGCTGCATTAGGGTAAAATATGCTGACTCCTGCCTGCAGAAATGTACCAGGTATTGCACTTCTTTCTGAATGGTGAGAGGTACAAGATGCGATCACATGTTCCTTACTTTGCAGGGACTATCTCAGCAGGCCCCAGACTGCTCCTTCAAAACCACACCAAAGTGGTGAGCCCCTGAAACTTAATAGGCTGAATAGCCTGTCTTCTAGAGTCCTTGCATCCTTGTAGGGTTTATCTCTTACTCTATAGAGCCACATCCTCTTTATCCAGTCCTACAAACCCTACTTCACTAACAGAACAGACCAATGTGATGTTTTACCGAGGTCCGGATGGTCCAGTCCCTTCAGCCTTTATTATGACAGAGAGGAGGAGAGAGAACACAGCCTGAAGGTAGATGGTGAACATGTATCATTGTCTGCCCCATTAACAGTGAACTGTTTTGGGATCTGTTTTCCTATTGGGGACGAAAAAGAATATGTAAGCCAGATCAGTGGTTGGATACCATGAACTTAAAGCTATGTTAATCTGTCTAGTGAAGCTGCCTCATCCAACACAGTGACTGCAGTTTGAATTACTGTTAGGTTTTTGCATGGGGCAGATTAGTGGATTAAAAAGGGGGCTAGATGGTGCCCGCTCCTCCTGAATCATTTAGATCTTATATAGAGACTTATGAAGAAAGTATTCGCAGCCTCACTTTGCAAATGAGGAAACTGAAGCTTTGAGGGTTATAATAATTTATTGTGAAACCTTCCGCTTTGTCAAATGTTTGACTCACAAGCTTTTGCATTTAACCCTATGAGATATCCAGCCCACAGCTGTCATTAGTGAATTTAGGAAAGTGAAAAACAAGATCTGACTGAATTGCTACATGTCCATACACACCCATCATGCTTTTTGTTGGAAGTTCCCCTAAGAAGGCTAATTTGGGGATCAAATGGGGCCAATTCTGCCTAATTTCTTAAGAGTGGGAAATCAAACCCAGTTGAGAAAGTTTTGTTAGCTTTTATTCCTGGCCGCTTTTTGGATGAGCTTTATTTCCAAATGCTGTATGCCAGGATGTTTCCTCATTTGATTTTTCCAGGATCGTGATGGAAAAAAAAAAAGAGGCAAAAGAATTGCCAGCCCAAATTAAACACACACGTGTTTTGACTCAACGATTCTATTTCTAGAATTGGAAACTTAATCTGAATAGTTGTAATAATTAAGATAATTAACTATTATGACAATTGTAATTATTCAGATAATCATTAAGGATGCACCAAAGATTTAGCTTATGAGAATGCTCCTGGAAGAACAACCTAAATGTCCATCATATTTTGGTGAGGAATTTATCGGCGTGACACATAGAAAGACTTTGTAAGGCTATACACTAAGGCAGTGGTCCTCTAAGTGTGGCCTGGGGACCGGCAGCATCAGCATCACCTGGGAACTTATTTAAAGTGTAAACTTTTGGGGGCGCCTGGGTGGCTCAGTTGGTTGAACCTCTGACTTCGGCTCAGGTCATGATCTTGCAGTTGGTGAGTTAGAGCCCTTCTCTGCTGTCAGCATGAAGCCCATTTCAGATTTTTTGTCTCCCCCCACCCCATCTCTCTGCCCCTCCCTCTCTTGCTCTCTCTCTCTTTTTATTTATGTTTAAATAAATAAAACATTTAAAAAATGTAAATTCTTGAGCCCCATCTCACACCTACAGAAATTCTGCAGTGGGGCCCAGCTCTCTGAGTTTTAACAAGTCTTCCTGGTGATTCTGTTTACATGTTCAAGTTTAAGAACCACTGCTCTAGGGGCTCCTAGGTGGCACAGTCAAGCATCTGACTTCAGCTCAGGCTATGATCTCACGGCTTGTGGGTTTGAGCCCCACATTGGGCTCTGTGCTCAGAGCCTGGAGCCTACTTTGGATTCTGTGTCTCCCTCTCTCTCTGCCCCCCCTCCACTTGCACTCTCTCTCTCTCTCAAAAATAAATAAACATTAAAAAAAATTTTTTTAAAAAGAACCATTGCTCTAAGGTGTTATTAGAGATTGTTTCTTTCTGAGTGGAAATATTTCAATGTTCTTATATTTTATGACTTCCCTAAAGTAAACATTACATTGCCAACTGATATAAGATAGCCAACTGATATAAGATACCCAGTAAAAGAAAAAAAAAAGTGAAAAGAAGAAAAAGGAAACTCTGAGTTTAAGTGAAGGGAAGAAAAAATGTTAAGAAAAAAACAAAACAGAAAAAAAGCATTCCTGCCTCTCCTATGTTTTTTCTTTCCCCCACTTTATCTGTACCCCTACACCAATGGGAAGCTATGTATTTATAAACTTGATTAGTGCCTAGGACATTTTGCAGCTGCCTTTTTTTCTCATTTAATATTACACAGTAGCATTTCTGGTGATGCCATGGGCTCTAGAATCATCATCATCATCATCATCATCTCTCTCTCTTTCTCTTTTTTAATGTTTGTTTTTGAGAGAGAGTGTGTGCAAGGGAGGGAAGGGCAGAGAGGGAGAGGGAGACACAAAATCCAAAGCCTGACACAGGGCTCAAACTCAAGAACTGTGAGATCATGACCTGAACCAAAGTCAGAGGCTCAACTGACTGAGCCACCCAGGCACCCCGTCATCATCTTTTTTTTTTAAATGGAGGTATTAATTTTACTTTGTTCTCTTGGTCACCTTTCCCCCTGTGTTGTTTTCAATTTTTGCCATCATAAATAATGCCACCAATATTTGCACATACGCCTCTCCCCAGATTTCAAATTATGCCCTTAGGATAGGTTCTTAGAAGTGAGGTTGACGGATCAAAGGATAGAAACACTTTTAAGACTAACATTGCACAAGACTGCCAGTTTCCAAACAGTGAGAAATGTCATGATTTAAAATAGCTTTGCTAATTAACAGAGAAAATAAATTATTTCTTGTTGTTTAAATTGTCATTTCTTTGATTGTTGGAGACAATGAACAGCTTCTCTTTTCAAAATAAACTAATATTTATTCTTCCGGAGATTGAGCTGGGGAGGAAAGCTCTGGACCTCTCCCCATTAATGTCTCTGGGCCTCAGTCTCTTCATCTACAAAATGGAGTGATACCAGACTAATTGTGAAATTGAGATGAAGTTGGGAAAGCTCTTTCACACAGTATATTCTGCATCTGTGCATCACCATTACCCAACTTAGCATCAGATTTACCTAGTCATTGTAAAACCTTCTGTTTTGTCAACAATCCAGAAAACTTTTCACCACAACCCAAATCTTGAAAGCCGCCTCCTTTTGCAAACTGGTGCCTTAGAAGGCTATGGGCAAAGTCCCCTCTTAATCTCTTCCGGTTTTTTGAGGGAAACACGACGACGCGTTTGTAGCCTTGATGGAGAAGTGCCGTCCATTAAGGCCTGAGGGTGTAATTATCTGACATGGGGGAGAAAACAAAGTTCAGGCACGCAAGGGGGCAGCCTCTCCAGCTCTGCAGACTTGACCTCGCGTTTGGGAGAAGAACCCATCAGGAAAGGTCAGAGACGCTTTTAGACCCAATAGAGACACTCCACGTACCAGAAACAGACCTGGGGCTGACCTGGCAGGTGCAGGAGCCAGAATACAGGTTAACTACTCTGGGCAAATGTCCTCTTTAATGTTTTTCTCCGTTGCTAGGAAACCTCATTTCGCAGCTGCTCACTGGTTAGAGCCCCCTCTTGTGTCCACATGCTGTAATCGTATCTTCAGTTGAGCAAAGAGTAAAGACCGACCATGAGCGGGGAAGGGGCAAAGAGAGAGGGAAACACAGAATCCAAAGCAGGCTCCAGGCTCTGAGCTGTCAGCACAGAGCCCGACGCAGGGCTTGATCATGACCTGAGTTCAAGTCCAGCGCTAACTCACTGAGCCACGCAGATGCCCCTACTTTTTGTTTTTAATATAGGATTTGGTTTAAACCGTTGTTATTGTGGAATATAATACATATAAAGGTATCCAAGATACACACCAGTTGGAAAATAGTTACAAAGTAAACTCGCAGGTTAACGACCACCCAGGCAAAGGAGAACGCTACCAGTACCTCAGACCTCCTGCACCTGCCTCCTTTCCTGCTCAGTCACTCTTTCTACAGTTTAAACACTCTGCCTATGCTTAGTGATCCGTGTATCGCTTTTCTTCACAGTTTTATTACCTGTATATGTGTCCATAATTAATATGGCTTTGGTTCTTTCTACTTGGAGACTTTATATAAATAAAACTGTACATCTCCCCCCAGTAGTAGGTCATTCCTGCTGCTCCATGGGGCCACAGCTGGTATTGCCAGACACAATGTGGGGGCTGTGGAGTGGTATCTCATGGTCATTTTGTGTAATTTATTTTAGTTTGTAGTTATTTATATTTAATGTAATTTAGTTTAATTTCTTTCATTTATTTCCCGATAATGAGATAAAGCATATTTTCATGTTTATTGGCCAATGGCATTTCCTCTTATTCAAAGTGCCTATTCAAATTTTTTTTTGGTGCTTTTCTTTTGGGTCGTTTGTGTTTGTAGCAGAAATCTCTAGTTCCTGATCTTGGCTAATCTTGGATTTCAGCAGCTATTATGGTGAGTAGATTTTTTTTTTTTTTTGACATGATTTCAAACATAAAGAGAAGTTGCAAGAATAAAACAAATATCCCTTTCACCAGATTCCCAAATGTTAACATATTACCACATTTATTTTATCCTTCCCTAAGTACATTTTTCCTGAATTTAAGAGCAACTTGAAAACATGATCCCTCTTTATCCTAAATCCTTCAGTGTGTGTTTACTAAAAACAAGGGCATTTCCTTACATAGCCACAGTAGGGTGATCAAAGCCAAGAAACTAACAGTGATACATTAATAATGTCTTTTTTTTTTTTTAATTTTTTTTTTCAACGTTTATTTATTTTTGGGACAGAGAGAGACAGAGCATGAACGGGGGAGGGGCAGAGAGAGAGGGCGACACAGAATCGGAAACAGGCTCCAGGCTCTGAGCCATCAGCCCAGAGCCCGACGCGGGGCTCGAACTCACGGACTGCGAGATCGTGACCTGGCTGAAGTCGGACGCTTAACCGACTGCGCCACCCAGGCGCCCCATTAATAATGTCTTAATAGTGACACTTTGGTAATGTTTTATTGATCCCAATCATGTCCTCTATAACTGAAGAAAATTGAAGATCATGTTTATATTCACTTGTGATATCTCTTTAGCCTCCATTAATCTGTAACAGCTCCTTTGCCTTGTATAACACTGACACTTTTGAAGAATGTGGATCAGTTATTTTGTAAAATGTCCCTTGATCTGAGTTTGCCAGATATTTCCTCATGATGAGATTCAGTTTATGTATTTAGGCAGGAATGTCACAGTAGTGATGCTGTTTTCCAAAGCATCATTTTAAAGCCCCAAATCCATCTAATGCATTGTTCGTTCCTTTAGAGATAAGAGATTGTTGAATATAAGATTAGAGATTTTAACATCATAAAACGTGAAAAGATGAGAGAAGATCATTGAAACATACATATTTAGACACCAAATATTAGACAAAGGATAGCATCAAAAATACACCGAGAGGGGCGCCTGGGTCGCTCAGTCGGTTGAGCGTCTGACTTCAGCTCAGGTCATGATCTCGTGGTCTGTGAGTTCAAGCCCCCCGTCAGGCTCTGTGCTGACAGCTCCAGAGCCTGCAGCCTGCTTCATATTCTGTGTCTCTCTCTCTCTCTGCCCCTCCCCTGCTCATGCTCTCTCTGTCTCAAAAATAAATAAAAATATTAAAAAAAAAATACATCGAGAATTCTTACAATCAATAGAAAAAAGGTAAACAAACCAACAGAGAAAAAATGGGCTAAAAACTTGATCCAGCTCTTCCCAAAAGGGGAAATTCAAAAGGATACTAAATATGTTTAAAAAAAATAATAAAGTGCTTAATCTCATTAACAAACAAGAAAATGCAAATTAAAACACAACAGGATAACATTCTATGCCTAACATATTGGCCCAAATTAAAAAGCCATCAATGGGGTGCCTGGCTGGCTCAATCAGGGGAGCATGTGGCTCTTGATCTCAGGGTCATGAGTTTGAGTTCCATGTTGGGTGTAGAGATTGCTTAAATAAATAAACTTAAAAAAACACACTTAAAACTAAAATAAAGAGACATCAATACCAAGTGTTGGTAACCTAATAATGTCACTGGATGTGTCAGAGGATAATTTGTCAACCACTTGGGAAAGGAGTGTGGTTTAACATAGGAAAGTTCAATATATGCACACTCTGAACCAGCAATTCCACACCAGGAATCCCTGCACCAGGAAGGACGTGCACAATGTCCATAGCATCATCGTCACAACAGCCAAACACTGGAAACCACCAAAACGTTCATCAGGAACAGAAGAGATAAACTGTGACATGCTCGCCCAAGAGAATACTCCACAACCTCTCAATTTTGAGTATGCTTCAGAATCACCTGGGGGGCTTTGTGTCCACCTAAAAACTGGTACACGAAATCGCTGGAATCTACTCCTGAAATCATTATTGCACTATATGCTGACTAACTTAGATGTAAATTAAAAAGTAAAAAAAATAGGGGCGCTCGGGTGGCCGAGTCAGTTAAGTGTCCCGACTTGGGCTCAGGTCATGACCTCACGGCTCATGAGCTCAAGCCCTGCGTTGGGCTCTGTGCTGATGGCTCAGAGCCTGGAGCCTACTTTGGATTCTGTGTCTCCCGCGCTCTCTGCCCCTCCCCTGCTCGCGCTCTGTCCCTCTTTCTCTCTCTAAAATAAATAAACATGTTTTAAAAAGTAACACAATAAAAAAACAAATAAAATTAAATTAAAACTAAAACGGGGCGCCTAGGTGGCTCAGTCAGTTAAGTGTCCGACTTCGGTTCAGGTCATGATCTCGCGGTCCGTGAGTTCGAGCCCCGCATTGGGCTCTGTGCTGACCGCTCAGAGCCTGGAGCCTGTTTTGGATTCTGTGTCTCCCTCTCTCTCTGACCCTCCCCCGTTCATGCTCTGTCTTTCTCTGTCTCAAAAATAAATAAACGTTAAAAAAAATTAAAACTAAAACAAAAAAACAAAAAACCCACAAAACTACACACTTGTACACAAATGCTTGGCAGCATTACTCATCACAGCCAAAAAGTGGAAATGGCCCAAGTGCCCATCAACAGAACAACGTATAAACAAAATAGTCCATACAATGGACTATTATTCCACCATGAAAAGGAATGGAGTGCTGACACACACTACAGCATGGATGAACCTTGAAAACATTATGCTAGGTGAAAGGAACCAAATGCAAAAGGCCACCCATTATATAGTTCTGTGTATATGAAATGTCCAGAATAGACAAATTCATTGAGGCAGAAAGTAGATTATGGTTGCCATGGGCTGAGGGAAAGGGAAATGGGGAGTGACTGCTGACAAGGTTTTCGTGGGGGGGTGATGAAGACGTTCTATACTAGATTATGATAATTGTGCATCACTCGGGGACTACAACCAAAGCTATTGAGTTATACCCTTATTTAATTTTTTAATTTTTTTTAAGTTTATTTATTTATTTTGAAAAAGACAGAGAGGGAGGCAAAGAGAGAGCGAGAGAGAGAATCCCAAGCAGGAATTCCCATGAACTGTGGGATCATGACCTGAGCCAAAATCAAGATTCAGAAGCATAACTGACTGAGCCACCCAGGCACCTCAAGTTATACCTTTAAATGGATGAATTATATGCCATGTGAATTATATTTCAATGGTGTTTAAAAATCACATATGCAGGGGCACCTGGGTGACTCAGTCAGGTTAAGCGTCTGACTTCCACTCAGGTCATGATCTTACAACTCATGAGTTCAAGCCCTGCATCAGGCTCTGTGCTGACAGCTCAGAGCCTGGAGCCTGCTTTGGATTCTGTGTCCACCTCTCTCTCTGCCCCTCCCCTGCTCTCTCTCTCTCTCTCAAAAATAAACATTTAAAAAGAATAAAAATAACAATCACATATACAGATTGCAGACCTCACCCCACAAAGTTTGTGATTCAATAGGTCTGGGGCAGGGCCCAAGACATCTCATTTCTTTCTTTCTTTCTTTTTTTTTTTTAAATGTTTATTTATTTTTGAGACAGAGAGAGAGAATGAGCTGGGGCAGGGAAGAGAAGGAGGGAGACACAATCTGAAGCAGCCCCCAGGCTCCCAGCTGTCAGCACAGAGCCTGGTGGGGGCTCCAACCCATGAACAGTGAGATCATGACCTGAACCGAAGTTGTATGCTTAACAGACTGAGCCACCCAGGCACCCCAAGACATCTCATTTCTAACAAGTACAGAGATGATGATGACGGTGGTGGTGGTGATGATTGGCATTGGGTCCAGGACCACGCTTGGAGAGCTCCCACTCTGCAGCAGTAAGAACAATCAAGTTACAACTATACACAACTACTCCAGACTATTCCAAACCAGCGTTTACTTTGCTTTCTGAAACTTAAAAGATTCCTTAAATTCACCTCCTGGGACCCAGGCATCCTTGCTGTATCCCTGTCCGACTTACTGATGCTGAGAATGGGCCACTGGCCTGGTAGATGGGGCAGGCTGGTCCCCTCTCTCCTCCTCCCTCAGATACCCCTGTGCTGGAGTTGCCTTCTGGAGGTGAGATTGCTCCCCACCCTGCCCCCTACAGTTCCCAGACACTCTTCTCTCTCCTTGCTCCTCCTTCCACCCCAGGGTCCCCTCCCAATTCTCAGATTACCCAGGGTCCCCTGAAGCCCCACAGGCCACCCTCTCACTGCAGTCTTAAATTTGCAAAGGCCCACCTCTTGGGCCCTGTTCTCTCCTGTAAGGGCCATGTTAGAGGTGAAGGAATGGTGCATTTTTAACCTTGGTTGAGCCCCTATTAGGTGCCAAGGACTATAAGAAGTGCCCCTCATTTATTCCCACAACTACTCTATGAGATAGTAATAATATTATCATCCCATATCACAGATGAGGAAGTCAAGGCTGGGAAAGATGAAGTAACTTGCCCAAAGTCACACAGTCAGTCAGAATTAGCAACCAGCTTCTTGGGGTGCCTGAGTGGCTCAGTCAGTTAAGCATCTGACTTTGACTTGGTCAGGATCTTGTGGGTTTGTGAGTTCCAGCCCCACTTCTGGTGAGCTCAAGTCTTGCCTTGGGCTCTGCATTGACAATGCAGAGCCTGCATGGGATTCTCTTTCCCTCTCTCTGCCTTTATTTTTCCCTCTCTCTCTGCCCCTCATGGGATTCTCTCTCTCTCTCTCTCTGCTCCTCGCTCACTTGCACTGCTCCCCCCTCAGAAAAAAAGAAAGAAAGAAAGAAGCCAGCTCCTTTCCACTTTGCCACTTTGCAAGAAGCCTTTTTGAGCCCCATTCTTTGCTTCTCCCCTAGAAAATTTGCATTCTCTTGGAAGCCTATTTTCCAGGTGAGGAAACTGCGGTCCACAGAGGGGCAAGGACTTGACTGAAGGCACACAGGACATCTTGACAGGGCCTGGGCTTCCTTCAGGAGGCCCAGTCCTCTTCCTCCCCAGGCCAGACCTGGGGACAACTGCTACAGCTGGGGTTGTCTCTGCAGTAACCCTGGCTGGTCCACTCTGACCATCAGCTCGGCTTCCTAGGCTGGGATGGGTCAGGGCCTGTGCTCAGTAGCCTTGAGCCTTTCCCAGTGGGTAGGGCATCCTCCCAGAATTCTTTGCTCAGCGGCCGAGTCACTGAGGGAGCACCAGCCTGCTGTCGTCTGATCCTTTGCCTGCCCCTAGTCCTGCCACAGCTCAGGACTACCCGTGTCCTCTGGGCCAATATCTTTCCTCCTCTGTGTCAGTTTCCTCTCACCCAGGCTTCGACCAGCCTATTCCCGCTCTATAGTCAGAGGGGGCTCTCCAAAACTCAGAGCTGAATGCTTCACATCCCTCTCCCTGCAATTCCTTTCTATGGCTCCCCATGGCCATCAGGAAAAGCCCCAGGTCCTCCTCAGTCAAGGCCCTTTGATATCTGGCCCTCCCATTGCCCCACCACGGTATTTCCAGCCACTCCCCTCATACCGCTGATCTCTGACCTCTTTAGAAGTACCCAATGTGCCCACCTAGATGTCAGAGAGCCTCTCAGCCTTTGCACACATTATTTCCTCTTCTCAAACCACCCTTTCCCTACCTCTCCATTTGGGAAAACAAGAGGTTGAGGGTAAAAACAAATAAAAGATGATGGGGCCTCTCCAGGGAGGGTTGTGATTCTTTCCTGTAGTTGCAGTCTTGGGGATCTCATCCAGTCTTGGGGCCTTGAATTTCATCTTCATGCTGATGTCTCCCAAACGTGTATCCCCAGCCCAGACCTCCCCCTAGATCTCCAGACTCACAGACTCAACCACCCACATTTTTTACCTGGATGTCTGTCAGCATCTCAACCTTGACAGGCTACAGTATGAACCTTGTTCTTCCCAACATTCCATCTCCCCATTCCCAGCCCAGCCTGTCTGGTCTCAGTGGATGGCAACTAGATCCGAGCCACCATCATCTCTTGCCTCCTGTTATCTCATATCGGTGGAGTCATACAACGCTTGACCTTTTATGACTGGTTTATTTCATTTAGCATTATGTCTTTAAGGCTCATCCATGTTGTACATGTATCAGAACTTCCTTCCTTTTTATGGCTGAATAATATCCCATTGTATGGATGGAGCACATTTTGTCTATCCAGTCTTTCCTCAGTGGATGGACACTTGGGCTGCTTCCATGTTTTAGCCATAGTGAATAATCCTGATATTAATATTGGTGCACAAGTACCTGTTTGAATTCCTGTTTTTACTTCTTTTGAGTACATGTCTAGGACTAGAATTGCTGGATTCTGTATTTAACTTTTTGAGAAACTATTTTCTACAGTGGCTACATCATTTTATGTTCTGACCAGCAATGCCCAAGGAAGGTCTGGCAGATGGTCCAGCCCCACATCCTCACCAACACTTGTTATTTTACGTTTTTTTTTATTTTTTTTTTTTATTTTTTTTTTAAATTAAAAAAAAATTTTTTTTTCAACGTTTATTTATTTTTGGGACAGAGAGAGACAGAGCATGAACGGGGGAGGGGCAGAGAGAGAGGGAGACACAGAATCGGAAACAGGCTCCAGGCTCTGAGCCATCAGCCCAGAGCCCGACGCGGGGCTCGAACTCACGGACCGCGAGATCGTGACCTGGCTGAAGTCGGACGCTTAACCGACTGCGCCACCCAGGCGCCCCTTTTTTTTAATTTTTAAAAATGTTTATTTATTTCTGAGAGAGAGACAGTCAGAGCATGAGTGGGGGAGGAGCAGAGAGAGAGGGAGACACAGAACCCGAAGCAGGCTCCAGGCTCTGAGCCGTCAGCACAGAGCCCGACGCAGGGCTCGAACTCACAAACCGAGAGATCATGACCTGAGCCGAAGTCAGACGCCCGACCGACTGAGCCACCCAGGTGCCCCTATTTTGTTTTGTTTTTTAATATAATAGGCATTCTAATGGGTGTGAAGTGATACCTCATTGTGGTTTTGATTTTCAACTCCATAATGACTAAAGATATTGAGCACCTTTTCACGGGCACACTGGCCATTTGTACACATCTTCTTCGGAGAAATGTCTATTTAATTCCTTTGCCTTTTCCCCCTCCATTGTTGAATTGGGCTTTTGCTGTTGTTGAATTGCAGGTGTTCTTTATATATTCTGGGTATATCGGATATGTGATTTGTAAAGACTTTCTCTCATTCAGTGGGTTGTCTTTCCACTCTCTTGTTAGTGTCCTTTGATGCACAAAAGGGTGTAGGTTTATTCTTCAGAGGAAACTGTAGTGGCGAAAGACACCAGGGGAGCAAGTTGCAAAAATTAACTATAACCATCTACCAAGTGGCCCAAACCAGAGCACCAGGATCATCCCAGATTCTCCTTTTTCCTTCACTTCATTCATTCATTCATTCATTCACTCACTCATTCATTTATTGATCGGACAAACTCAGAGTCTAGTGGGGGAGACAAAGATGGACATAGACAGTTCTCATGCTCGGTGTCAAGAGCCTGAACCCTGAGGAAAATCCAGGGGGCTAAGGGTGGGTGCACACACTTGAAGACATTCTGTGGTTTAGACCTTTAAGATGTCTTCAAATTTACCCTTTGTCTCTGTTCCTGTGGCCACCGGTATCCCTTGCTTCTAGTTTCACCCCGTTAGTCTGGGCCCTCTGGGATACTAGTGCCAGGATGGGATAAACTATGGAAGGATTTTATTAGGTGAAGCATCTGTGCAAGAGAAAAGGGGGAGTGGAAGGCTGGGAGAGCTGTCAGGCTGTGATGTCCATTTAGCCCAGGTGAAGAAGACAGGGAAGGAAGGTTGGATGGAAGGGTCTAGTATGGCAGGTTGTCTAAGGAAGGTCTGGCAGATGTCAGGCAGTCCTGTGTCTCCCAGGAATGGGCCTGCCTTAGTATTCCCCTTGTGTTGTCATTGGCTGGGAGCATTCCATGGGAAGCATGGCCTTGATGCAAACAAGGAGCAGAACAGCCCTTGTCAGTTACAATCCTTGGAGTTCAAGGTCTATGAGGCTCATTTTTTCTTTCTTTCTTTCTTTCTTCTAAATAAGTTTATTTATTTATTTTAAGACACACACACACACACACACACACACACACACACACAGCGTGGGTGGGGAAGGGGCAGAGAGAGAGAGTGAGAGAGAGAATCCCAAGCAGGCTCCACACAGTCAGTACAGAACCCTCCATCAGGCTCACACCCACAAACTGTGAGATCATGCCCCAAGCCGAAATCAAAAGTCAAATGCTTAACCGACTGAGTCACCCAGGGGCCCTGTGAAGCTCACTTTCTTGAACTCCACAACCCACACAGTGGTGCCAGAGTGATCTTTCTAAAATGCAATCTCACTGTGCCATTCCTCAGCTCAAACCTTCCATGGCTTCTCAGTGTCCTTGGGCTAAATCCTTATCCTGGCTCTCAAAGTCCTGCTGGGAGAAAAGGGACAATTTACCTTATGTGCTCTGTTGCCCCACTAATCCTCACTCTTATGCGCAGTCTATATGCCTCAAGCACACTGGACCGACTACTTGTTTCTTCGGAGACATGTACCCTCTTTAATTCCCCTATGCCCTTGCCCATACTCTGCCCTCTGCCTGGAAGGCCCTTCCCTACATCTCTCCCATCAAAGCCTAGCTCAGTGTCAAGTGCTTTCCCCAGCTTCCCAGGTTCAGTCAGCAGCATCCCTGGCTCTATCTCTGGTCCAGGCCCACGTCCTCTGGAGTAGACGAAGGATTCCTGTGGTTGTGTCAGAAGAAAGGGACAAACAACTACCACAGTCCTCTCCAGCTTCTCTCCTATCTTCCCAGAGCAAGCTGGCTTGTAATGGCCTCAAAATATCCTCATAACTCCATGTTCTCTCCAGTGGTTACAACAGAAATGCACCGCACAGAATCCAGGGCGACAGAGATCGAATTCCACCCTGATCCAAGTGCTTACTCCCTCCCTCCTCCGCTTGCAATCCTGCCTCCTGGGCTTAGGGTTTAGTGCTTTATTTTTAGACCACACATTGCACTGGGAAACTGCTTGACGCCTGAGGTGTAATCAGACCCTCGGCTGGCCCTGGCCTTGAGCTCTAGCTGAGCAGAGGGGCAATGAGAAGGTCCAAAAGCTGTGCTGGGGGCTGGGGTCCCTGGGGCAGGGCAACACACTAGGGCAGACAGAGCCCCCGCCCTGAGATCCAGAGAGTAGGGGGGCTTTCTCCCAGGGCATGACCCACCTGAGCCCCTCCTTTGACACCTGGGGCCAGAGAGGCCAAGATTACCAGCAGCAGAACTAGAACTGAACTCATGTCCCCAACTGCACTGTGGGGACAAATTGGAAAGCAGAGCAGAAATGATTGTATCCTTGTTCTTGCTCTGGTCCCACTCCGTGTGCACCTCCAGCTTAACACTATGGAGAGCCCCCCCAACACAGATGGCCTGCAGGCCAGATCCAGCTTTGTTTGGCCACAAATAATTTGAATTTAAAAAAATTGTGGTAAAATACACGTAACATAAAATTTACATCTTAACCATTTTTAAGTGTACACATTCAGTGACATCAAGTACTTTTTGCACTGTTGTGCAAACATCACCACCAACCATTCCAGAACTTTTTCATCATTCCCAAGTGACACTGTACCCATCAAACATGAACTTTCCATTCCCAACTCCCCCCGCCCAGCCAGCCCCTGACTCTGGCCTTTCTACTTTCTGTCCCTATAAATCTGACTACTCTAGGGACCTCATATAAGTGGAATCATACAATATTTGTCCTTTTATGACTGGTTTATTTCACTTAGCGTAATGCCCTCCAGGTTCATCCATGTCGTAGCACGTGTCAGAATTTCCTTCCTTTTTAAGGCTGAAGAATATTCCATTTATGGAGAGACCACATTTTGTCCATTCATTCATCCACTGATGGACACTGGGTTGCTTCTACCTTTTAGAATTGTGAATAATGCTATGAACAGAACGCGCAAATATCTCTTTGAATCCCTGCTTTCAATCCTTTGAGGTGTGTGCCCAGAAGTGGATTGCTGGATTGCATGGTAATTCTACTTTTAATTTTTTTAAAGAAATACTGACATTTATTTTTTATTATTTTTTTAATCTTTATTTATTTTTAAGAGAGAGAGAGACAGACTGTGAGCGGGGGAAGAACAGAGAGAGAGGGAGACACAGAATCTGAAGCAGGCTCTGAGCTGTCAGCACAGAGCCTGATGCGGGGCTTGAACTCATGAACCTTGAGATTATGACCTGAGCTGAAGTTGGATGCCCAACCAACTGAGCCACCCAGGCGCCCCTACTTTTAATTTTTTTGAGGAGCCATTTTCCACAGTAGAATTTGAAATTTTAAAAAATTAGTTGCCAACAAAAAACATCTGGCTTCTGTTCAGAGACTGGAGGTCAGACATCACTGGTCCTGAACCAGCCTCATCAGGCCTCCTGAGGGACACCAGCCCTACCAGGCAGTGCCCCTTCCTTAGAGGTCTGGGACACAGCTCTGTGGGGCCCTCTCCTGAGCTTCTTGGTTGTAAATCTCAAACCTGTTTCTTTTGTTCTCCAGCCCTAGGTGTTACCTATTTCTCTCTCTTAGGCTCTGTGATACCTCAGTGACCCCTTTTGCCTTTTCAATCCACCTGTGCCTGTTTAACATATCCCCTATATTAGATCTCTCTATTGAAACACCTGGTGTGGTTCCATTTTCCTGACTGGCTCTGGCTGGTACCACTTAGCTGCTGTTCCTGCCTGGGTGAAGCTGGACAGCAGCTGACCCCTTTGGTCAGGTATCAGCTTTCCTGGTTGCCTCACCCCAATTTCCCATTTTTCTACATCTGGCTGACTTGGCCTGCCTGACTTAAGAGATCTGATGTAGGCCCTGCTCTGATCAACGACCTTCCAATAAGATGTTCTTATTGAGAACCTACTCTGTGCCAGAGACTGTGTAGAAGACTTTATGCATCAACTATACTTGAATAATAAAAACAAAAGCAAAAACAAACAAACAAAGGACTGCCTTCAAATAAAATAATATAAACCTGAAAAAAACTCCAATTACAAGGTTTTTGTTTTTTTTTTTTTTAAGTTTATTTATTTTGAGAGAGAGCAAGAGCAGGGGAGAGACAGAATCCCAAGCAGGCTCAGCTCTGTCAGCAAGGAACCTGACATGGGCTTGAACTCACAAACTGTAAGATCAAGACCTGAGCCAAGATCAAGAGTTGTTTTTTTTTTTTTTTTAATTAAAACACATTTTCAAGTTTATTTTAGTTTTGAGAGAGAAACAGAGAGAGAGCAGGGGAAGGGAAGAGAGGGGGACAGAGGATCTGAAGCAGACTCTGTGCTGTCAGCAACAAGCCTGATGTGGGGCTCGAACTCATGAACTGTGAGATCATGACCTGAGCCGAAGCCAGATGCTTAACCAACTGAGCCACCCTGGCGACCCGAGAGTTGGGTTTTAATAAAATGTTATGATTTTTAAAAATCATGGGGTTTTAATAAAGTAATTATTATAATATATGAGACATAAAACTAGGCAACTAATAAAAATCCTTTATGGATGATTTTTTTAAAGTTTTATTTATTTAAGTAATCTCTACACCCAACGTGGGGCTCAAACTCATGACCCCAAAATCAAGAGTCACATGATCTTCCAACTGAGCCTGCCAAGCACCCCATGGATGATTCTTTAAAAAAAAAAAAAAAAAAAAAAAAAAGATCTTATGCAATTATCTCATGTAGTCTTTGCCACAACACCGTGAGGTGGGCACTGCCGCGATCCCCATTTTACAGTTGAGGACACTGAGGCCGGGACAGAGAAGGTCTTGACCAAAATCACAGCCAGGCAGTGCCAGAGCCAGCCACAAAGACCCAACCTCCTCATAAAATGAGGCTATAACCACATCCTCAAGTCAGTAAGTTCATATTTCTATCACAAAAAGTTGTGTCCTATTTGTACATTTGATAAATACCTGACTTGTACATTGCAGACTCTCTTTAGAAGCAAGTTAAGTTGTACACAAATGCCTGAAATCAAAACCTCACAAACCATTTTTCATTCTCCTCATCTCTTAAATGGAAATCCTGGGGGTGCCTTGGTGGCTCAGTTGGTTAAGCATCTGACTTCAGCTAAGGTCATGATCTCGTGGTTCGTGGGTTCGAGCCCTGTGTCAGGCTCTGTGCTGACAGCTCAGAGCCTGGAGCCTGCTTTGGATTCTGTGTCTCCCTCTCTCTCTGCCCCTCTCCCACTCCCACTCTGTCTCTCTCTCAAAAATAAATGTTAAAAAAAATTTTTTAATAAAAAAAATAAATAAAATGGAGACGCTACCTCATGGGGTTTCCAAGAAGATTAAATGATGTGATATACATGAAGTACATAGCTCCATACTCAGCAGGTAAGAAGTGCTGAACAGATGGTAGCTATTGATATTATTTACCTAGATACAGAGAGATTATCATGCAAAGCATGAAAAGCACAGTGGCTGGAAAAGATGCATATGGAAATATCTTTATTATATAATGGAAAAATCCTTATTATAAGTGCAAGAGAAAAGGGCCCAAAGTAAAAATAAATTACTCGTGTACTAAAGGCTCATGGGAAACACACCCAAACATCAACCGTGGTTGATTTTGGGCGCTGGGATTTGGGGTAATGTTTTTTTTCTAATATAAATGTTAAAGAGGTAATAAATCACTAAAAAAGAAGCACCAGGCTTTTAAAATTTATCTACAGATGCAATTGCAACCCTATTAGAATTCCTACTAGCTTCTTTGCAGAACTGGACAAGCTGCTCCTAAAACTTGCATGGATCCAGGACAACCAAACAGCCTTGAAAAAGAGGAGTAAAGGGGGAAGACTATGTCATGGGTGTCCATGTCAGGGTCAGGCTCAGAGCTGAATGTCGAGAGATAACACAGTTATGACTATCAAGAACATTCCCAGGGGCGCCTGCGTGGCTCAGTTGGTTAAGCATCCAACTTCAGCTCGTGAGTTTGAGCCCTGCGTCGGGCTCTGTGCTGACAGCTCGGAGCCTGGAGCCTGCTATGGATTCTGTGTCTCCTTCTCTCTCTCTGCCTGTCCCCTGCTCATGCTCTGTCTGTCTGTCTGTCTCTCGAAAATAAGTAAACATTACAAAAAAATTTTTTAAAAGAACATTCCCTACCCGTAGGTCACTATTCTTCTGAAATGATGCCTTAAGCTTCATTGAGAGAGGTGTCTTAGAACACAAGTAGAAAAAAAAGGATGTACAAGTCCTCAGGAATTTAATTCTCTAGTTTCATGGTTTCCCAAAGAAGATTTTTTACCAAACCACAGTGATTTGAGGAAAAAGGGCATTTTCATACAGTACCATTTTCATAAAGCACCATTTATTCATTTATATTTTTTTTTCTTTTTTTTCCAACGTTTATTTATTTTTGGGACAGAGAGAGACAGAGCATGAACAGGGGAGGGGCAGAGAGAGAGGGAGACACAGAATCGGAAACAGGCTCCAGGCTCTGAGCCATCAGCCCAGAGTCCGATGCGGGGCTCGAACTCACGGACCGCGAGATCGTGACCTGGCTGAAGTCGGACGCTTAACCGACTGCGCCACCCAGGCGCCCCCCATTTATTCATTTAAAACCTTATTTTGCTTCTGATGATAATTTCCCTGCTTTTTTGGTGTAAAACTATCGTTTCTTTCACAAAATGATGTTGAAAGTTGATGTTTTTTGTTGTTTTTATTATCCTCAGTTATCAAGGGAGAGTTGGCAGCCCTCTTCCCACTTTTTATTTTAGTTAATTATTTTTTTAAGATTTTCCTTTTTTTTTTTTTAAATGTTTTTATTTATTTTTGAGACAGAGAAAGACAGAGCATGAGCAGGGGAGGGTCAAAGAGAGAGGGAGACACAAAATCTGAAGCAGACTCCCGGCTCTGAGCTGTCAGCACAGAGCCCAACGCG
Source organism: Leopardus geoffroyi (assembly GCF_018350155.1). Taxonomy (NCBI): domain Eukaryota; kingdom Metazoa; phylum Chordata; class Mammalia; order Carnivora; family Felidae; genus Leopardus; species Leopardus geoffroyi. Next base: position 54,072,446 of record NC_059331.1, read on the forward strand.
GGGCTTGAACTCACAGACTGTGAGATCATGACCTGAGCTGAAGTCAGACGCTTAACCGACGGAGCCACCCAGGCGCCCCAGGTTTTCTTTTTTTTAAAGATTGTTTTTAATGTTTATTTTTGAGAGAGAGAGAGGGAGAGAGAGAGAGAGATAGGGAGAGAGAGAGAGGGGGGGAGACAGCAAGTGGGGGAGAGGCAGTGAGAGAAGAGGACAGAGGATCCAAAATGGGCTCTGTGCTGACAGCAGAGAGCCGGATGCAGGGCTCAAATTCATGAACCATGAGATCGTGACCTGAGCCGAAATTAAGAGTCACACACTTAACCAACTAATCCACCCAGGCACCCCTAAAGGTTTTATTTCTAAGTAATCTCTACACCCAACACAGGGCTAGGACTCACAACCCTAAGATCAAGAGTCCCACACTCCCCGGACTGAGCCAGCCAGGCGCCCCCCTCCTGTCACTTCGTAAAAAATATTCTCTAACTTTGAGAAATCCCAAAGTTTGGGAAACACTGGGAAAAACTGCAGCAGCCTCAGGGCTGCTGTGCCTGGGGTGGGGGCCGAGACTAGCCACGCTTTGTAAGGAAGCTCGGAGTAAGGAGAACACAGGCTTGGGTTCGAATCACGGCTCCGCCACTTACTGTAGGAACTCGAACAAGTTACTAAACCTCTTTGAGTCTCTGTTTCGCCATCTGCAAAATGAGGATGATTGACACCTCTCAAAGCTGCTATGAGAATTAAACCAGATAACATATGTGACTGTACCTGGACCATCAAAAACACTTGAGAAAATAACCTCCAAGAGTCTGTGAGCTCAGTGAAGGTCCCACTTTCCTCTTCTGCAAGTTGAAGAGTTCTCATTTCTTCGGTCGTTCTTTATTTTCTCACTCTGGTTTCTTCTGGGTGTTCTCTAGCTTGTCACTATTGCTCTTGACATGCGAATCCAGATCTGAATACATGCTGTTGGTGTGGACTAGCTGTGTAAAGTAGGATCTACTGTCACCTCCTTCAATCTAGACTCTGTACCTTCATTTACGAAACCCAAGTTTGCAACAGATTTTTGTGTATGTGTGCTCCTATTTTACTGCTTTGGTATTTATTGGGCTTAGAGTACCTAACAGCCCCAGATCTTTTCATAAGAATGTTTGTAAAACCCTGTTTCTGAACTTGTGCCATCGAGGGACTTTACATTTATTCCCTTTTACACCTTATCCAGTAGACAAGGTGCCCTCCCCAACTAGATGGGGTCAAAGGAGACTCCCAATGTGTTCTCACACTCAAGAAACCTGAAGGAACATTTAGCTGATTCTTTTTAGTCCAGGGAAGAAAATGTTTATTTGAATCTTGATGGAATCCAAGGCAGCGGGGCTGGTGCTAGGTGATGGGGCTGAGACAAGGTGCTGTGGCTTTAGTCCCCAACATCTCACCTGTACCAGGTTCACCTGGGGGCCTGGCATGATGGTTCCCTGCCTTATGTCAGTGGGCTGTCTGTCTTTCCTTGTTGATTCAAAAGATGAAGAGCCCACCTGGATGCCCTAGGGACTCTAGAGAAATCTGAAGCCCACACAGATTACAGCTTGTAGGGCCCAGGGGTCTCCTACTGTCTCCTGAGAGCAGTGACATCCTAGAATCCTCCTGCTTGATCCAGGTAACTTGGAGGACATAGGCCTGGCACCTTCCCTCTGCATGTCATCCTGGCAGCTGGACTGCATGCCAGTGCTGCCCGAATGATACTTAGGCCTGGGCCAGTGCCAACGTTCAGACTACATGGAAGGAAAAGAGCTCTCTTTATTGCTCTAGCCTAGCCCACCCGCGTGTCTCCCAGAACGTGGCTCTGTCCTTGTGCACTCGGGAGATGCAGTGGCCATCATGGTGGGGCTCAGCCTGGCTGTCGGCCCTGCCTCAGCCTCAGTCGGTCTTCCTGAACCCTGGAAAGCAAAGCCCGCAGGATAGCCTGGGATTCTGAAGGCGGCAAGGCCTCATTTCTACCATCACCCCCAGATGCCCAAATATCTCTCACAGGTGGGATAATGCAGTCACCCTAGAAGGCACAGGTTTCCAGGAATTAAATGGGTTACAGGAGACAGATATCCCCGGTACAGACACACACAGCCCCCTGGTCTCTCAGTTTTAAGATGTGATGGTAAGCAAAGAGCTGCTTGTCAGGAAGAAAGAAAGAAAGCAAGAAAGCAAGAAAGAAAGAGGATCTCCTTTAACCCAGCCCAGCCACACTAGCTGTGTGATCTCGCCAAGTCACTCTACCTCTCTGGCCTCAGGTTCCTCATCAGTCAAGTGCAACATGACTGAAGTACGCCCAGTAGGCAAATAACATCATGGTGAAGATAGTGTTTGGTTTAGTGTAAAGTTCTCTGAGAAAGGAGAAATGTCCAGATGCCCTTCACTTTTCTACTGTAGTCCACCCTTCAGGTGTTTTGCTTCCATTCCTCCCACGGTTTGCACAACATACTTGCACAGTGGGTATTATTACACCCACGGCCCGGTGGAGGAAACAGGCTAAAAGACAATCCTGGGCCCCAGAGCTGGTAGATCGGCAGAGGCAGGACTTGAACCCGGGCCCCTGACTCCAGGCCCTGTGCTGTTGTTTCCTGTATGCTAAGCCTTATTTGCAACCAAAGACCCTGATCCGGAGGAAGGAGGTGAACATATGAAGAATGTAAACATTACCCATCAGCCTAAGCTTCTGAAGGAGGGGGATGAAGCCGTGTAGGACGCTGTGGATCCGGTACACTGCTCACAAACAAAGAGAAAGGAACGTGAGCTTTGTGCCCCAGCAAGGGACGCAGGGTCAGCCCTCACCTACCCTCGGACAAAGGCCTACCCCACACAAACAAGGATTAATGGTGGAATTTCAGGCAGCAGGTTAAGCTTAGATAATAGTACCGGAGTTATTATTATTAAAAACAATGACTTCAAACAGCAATAACAGTGCCAGGAAACTCGGTGGATTCAGTACCCAACTCCACGAACTGCCTTGTTTTCCATGTCTGGCTAATTCTGTTTGTTTGCCACTTTAAACTGTTTTTGTTGCATTTTTGTGGAGCTGCCCATTTTTTCCATGAGGTTTTGCCAATGACCTCACATTGACCTTGAAAGTGGTCAGGAAGAAAACACAAGCATAAGGAAATCTTTAAAAAATGTTTAGGTTGTGGCTTTCTGGCCCTTGGTGAGCGTCCGTGGCAGTCCAGCCACCGCCCTAAAGAGTCTCTGGGGGCTGGGGGGACTTACCCAGCCCAAAGTAGATGCCAACGGTCTCCAGGGAGGCGAAGGTGAGTAGGCCGACCCCAAGGGACATGAACCAGTCTGCAAGGGCAGCGAGGAAGAGAATGGTCAGCCTGCAGGTCTGGTCCCTCCTATCCCCCCACCCTGTCCCTGTTCCCATGGCCCTCACCTGCGTAATAGTGATAACACACCAGCAAGGTCCCAATGGCAAAGCAGAGCAGGACAAAATGGAAAAACTCATCTGTAAAGGCAGAGGTGGATATTACTATTTGCTTCTTTCTCTCTTTCTTTTTTATAGTTACTAAAAGTATTCTTGTCTCTGCTCCAAAGTGACTTTAGTCAGAGATGCGGCTCCTGACCAGCCCAACTAAAACAGCACCCCAAATCCCACTCCTTTCCAGGCTTTATCTCATTTTATTATTTTTCTAACACTGACACCACTCAACTTGTTATATTTTTATTTCCACACTTATTCTCAAAAAAAAAAAAAAAGAAAAAATACAAAATAGATTTATTTTGTCTGTCCTCTGCAGTAGGATGCTGGGGCAGGGATTTTGCTCAGAGAATAAAGCATTGCCAGGCATATAGAGCTGCCATACTGTATTTGTCAAATGAGTATTAAATGCAATTGTAAAAAAACGCATTTTTTTACAAAATTTTATAAAATTCCCCTCCTTAAAAGCAAGCAGTGATTGTGAAAGCCTTTCCAGGCATATATATACCTATTTTAAAAAACAAAACCAGGGAAGTATCACAATACCAGGTTTTAAGATATACTACAAAGCTTTAGTAATCAAAACAGTGTGGTATTAGCATAAAAATAGACACATAGATCAGTGGAACAGAACAGAGTCCAAAAATAAAGCCATGCTTTTCTGGTCAATTAATCTTCAACAAAGGAGGCAAGAATATGCAATGGAAAAAAGACGATCTCTTTAACAAATGGTGTTGGGGAAACTGGACAGCAAAGGAATAAAACTGGATCACTTTCTTACATCATACACAAAAGTAAATTCAAAATCGATTAAAGACCTAAATGTGAGACAGGAAACCATAAAATCCCCAGAAGAAAACATAGACAGTAATTTCTTTGATATCAGCCATAGCAGCTTCTTTAGAGATAGGTCTCCTGAGGCAAGAGACCCAAAGGCAAAATTAAACAAATGAGGTTATACCAAAATAAAAACTTCTGCACAGTGAAGGAAACCATCAACAAAACAAAAAGGCAACATAGTGAATGGGAGAAGATATTTGCAAATGACATATCTGATAAGGGGTTGGTATCCAAAATATACAAAGGACTCACACAACTCAACACTGACAACAATCGTCTTCATCATCATCATCGTCATCGTCATTATCATTATCATCATCATCCAATTAAAAAATGGATAGAAGACATGAACAGACATTTTTCTGAAGAAAGCATCCAAATGGCCAACAGACACCATGAAAGGATGCTCAATATCACTAATCGTCAGGGAAATGCAAATGAAAACCACAATGAGATTTCACTTTACACCTGTCAGAATAGCTAAAGTAAAAGAGACAAGAAATAAAAAGTGTTGGCGAAGATGTGGAGAAAAAGGAACCCTCGTGTACTGTTGGTGGGAATGCAAACTGGTGCAGCCTCTGTAGAAAACCAATACGGGGTTTCTTAAAAAAATTAAAAATAGAATTACCATACAATCCAGTAATTCCACTACTGGGTATTTACTCAAAGAAAAAGAAAACACTAATTCAAATAGATATATGCACCCTGATGTTTATAGCAGCATTGCCTACAATAGCCAAATTATAGAAGCAGCCCAAGTATCCATTGAGAGTTGAGTGGATATGCGTGTTACTCAGCCAAGGACCTGAATGGACTTAGAGGGAATGATGCTAGGTGAAATAAGTCAGTCAGAGAAAGACAAATATCATATGATTTCACTCATATGTGGAATTTAAGGAACAAAACAAACATATAAACAAAGAAAAAAGAGAGACAAACAAAAAAATAGACCCTTAAATACAGAGGACAAACTGATGGTTACTAGAGGGCAGGTGGGGCGGGGAGGCAGGGGATAAGTAAAATACGTGAAGGAGATTGAGAGCACACTTATTGTGATGAGCAATGAGAAATGTATAGAATTGTCGAATCATTATATTGTACATCCGAAACTAATACAACACTGTGTATTAACTATACTTGATTTTTTTTAAAAAGCAGGACCAATTTGTATACCTGCTGCTCTATCATTTGCTTTCTTCATCTCATGGATAGATTAGGACCATCTTTCCATCGTAGAACATAATAGATCTGCCCTGTTCTTTTTGACGGCTGCACAGTGTTTCATGGTATAAACTTAACCCAATTTAGTTAACTGGTCCCTCATTGATAAACCTAGAAGTGTTTTTTGCTGTTACCACTGATGCTGCACAAACATCACTACACATGAATCTGTGCACGTGTTTCTGTGGGCCCGATGCCCAGAAGTGAAATTGCTTGGAGGGTTCTCCTAGCTAACACAGATGTGGAGAGGAGCCAAGACTAGGGTCTGGGCCTTGGGCAGGTGTTCAGGTGTGCTCTGGAGTGAGGCCTCCCTGCGCTTTGCCGGGCACTGGGGAGAGAACATAGGGCCCTGGACTCGGCCAAGGGGCCGTGACAAGAGGAGGCTCTGCTGTCTGTGTCTGAAGGACAATGACAATGACAGGGTGGCATTAAAGACACAGGGTTTCCAAACTAAGACCATGCTCTAGGAAGGAGAGCGGAAAGGGGAATCACCTTCTTGCTTTCGGATATAATGCCTGTCCCGCACTTTGGGAATCTCAGTGTTATTCCCGTGAGGCACATTTCATAGCCCAGGAAAGTTCTAAAGCCCTGGTTCCTTTAGCTGGACAGAGACAGAGTCAGGGGCTCACACCCAGGTGTCCTACACCCTAAAGGTGGCCTTTTGCAACAACCCTAAATGTTTCAAGGACAACTTCCATTTGTTTAATCAAGCACGTTGGTCTCACATCCCTTTCTCATCCTTCTCCCTAAAGCCCTCACAGATTCCAGGCTTAGAGCAAAGGAATTCCTTCCAGTTCTTATCACTCCTTCTCTAGAGTCTAGGCTAATCTAACCTCAGGGCTTCCTTGCCCCCTCTAGTTCGCTATCATGACCAGAGGCCTGGGGGGGGCATTTATCATCCCCTTGACTCTGTGTATAGCAGCAAGAGCACAGGACCAGGGTTCAAGTCTAGGTCATGCTAGTGGCTAGCTGAAAGCCCACACACCATCCTTGAGTCTTAGCTTCCACATCTGCACAATGGGAGTCATTATACCACCTTCTTGCCATGATTCTAAGCTGAGGTGTTTGCAAACACCACACATGACAGAAGTGGGCTGTGATCGCTGTTTTTCTAGGCCACCAGTGGACTTTCTAACCATAGAAATCTGGACCAGACAGACAGGTAGAAATAGCTTTGGGACACGAAATTCCTTACCATCTTTTTTTTAATTTTTTTATTTTTTTTGAGGGGGAGGAGGGGCAAAGAGAGAGGAAGAGAGAGAATTCCAAGCAACCTCTGTACTGTCAGCACAAAGCACAACGCAGGGCTCAGTCCCACAAACCTAAGCCGAGATCAAGATTCAGACGCCCACTGACTGAGCCACCCAGGCACCCACTTACCATCTTTCTTTATATTCAGTCTTCTTAACTGAGAGGCTTCCACTTCTCCTTAGGAACAAGAGAGAGATGAGTGTTTACTTTGAAGAGGGGTGCCAGGTGGGGTTTTCTCCTCTCTGCCTCACTCAGACTGGCTCTCCTGGGTTCCTCTTCCTGGGTCAGAGGGCACTCACCACAGGGCCAATCAGGGCAAAGCTGTGAAAGTGGGGTGTGTCTGTCCTTGGGAGCCCCACTGACCCCTTCCTCTCTACCCAACCTGAGTCTACATTCTGTTTCCTTTATCCTGAGCTTGGAGAGCCCTTCCCAGAATCAAGGTGACACTCTGGCTGGTGATGTAGTCCCTGCTTGACTGACCCACTCTCTCAGGCTGTCTGGTCCTGCCCTACCACCCCCCCCCCCCCCCGCCCCGGAATGGAGGCCACCTCCCCCTCTCCTCTTGGAGTTTGTGTATTTACCACTTGCTGGGTCAGAGCCTCTCCTTCGGAGTCCTGGAAATCAGAAACTCAACATTAATGCCAGGCTAGCTTGGGCCCTTAACAGGTGCCTCCACCCTAGCAGAGGAAGTAGGTCACCTCTGAAAATCCCGAGTCAAATTCTCCAGCCCCCAAGGGATCTTTCTATCTATTGATTGCTGACTGAAATCCCCTTGCCTCTTGCCTAAAGCCCCTTTCTAATCTGCACTGGGCCCCTGCCTGAATGAGCCCAGGTCAGAGCCCTGAGTCTGCAAGTGGATTTGGAGTCCCCAACTCACACCCACGAACCCTGATAGCAGCTGGCTCTCTCAGGGGAAACAAAACACCCAGACCTGTTCATCATCAGCACTGACAACCCCTATTCCGTAACTGGACACTCACCTGATTCTCCAGAGGGCACCACCTCTCCGGGGACACCTACTCAGAAGGAAAATCAGCGATCACATATCCATTATCCTCTGGGTGGGGAGCAGTTATACTGTGGGGCAGATGGATCTCATTCAGAGACTTTCCATTTGATCTGAGTGGGCCAAGAGGTGACTGGAGCAGGCTGGAGGGCTATTCCATCTCGAGGGGCAACTACCCACCAGCCACCAAAAACCACTGTAGAAAGGCCTGTCCAGTGTTACAGGTCATCCAATTTCCCACAAGAGGCCAGAAATCCAGGTTTTACATCAACTTTTTTTTTTTTATTTTAATAGAGAGAGAGAGAGAGAGCACACACTGGAGGTGCAAAGAGAGAGAATCCCAAGCAGGCTCCACACTGTTAGCACAGAGCCCGATGCAGGGCTGGAACGAACTCACGAACCATGAGATCATGACATGAGCCGAAACCAAGAGACAGACGCTCAACCGGCTGAGCCACCCAGGTGCCCCTACATTAACTTCTTGATTATAGAAAAGGTGGGCACCTCTTGTATTCCACTGAATCAAAGACATCATTTGTGAGAAATGATATTATTTTCTACATTACTATGTAAGGAAAACCACTGCCAATTTTAATTGTAAGTTGCCAGCAATTTTCAGATGCATCCTGACCTTAGCGATACCTAAATGTGAAAAAGTAGGAGTTGTACAATTGATGAAATGTAATAATAATAATAATAATAATAATAGTAACACTCCTTGAGCCAGATAAAACACATCTGCACACGTGTGGGCATCAGTTTGCAACCTCTGCCTGTTCATGACTACACAGATGCAGATGACGACACCTAGCCATGTGGCCCAGCCCCACCAGGCCCTGAGTTCATGGGAACCAAGCTGGGCTGCACATTGGTAACTCTGGCCCCACACCCTGCTGAGTGTTGAACTCCTTGTCTGGGCGGCTGAGGCTGATTTGAGCCCTCTGTACTTGTCCCGAGCTGCTGCCTCCCCAATTAATCTGGTTTAGGGTGGCCTACCCACCCCATTCATCCTGATTCTTGGTGCTTATTCTAATTCCTGGGGACCTCTCTCCCAGCCTGTCAAATCCTTTCCCTCAAGGGCAGGGAGAACCCCTTGTAGCATCCCCACCCCCCCTCCAACAAGTAGTCACCACACCTGTACACTTCCCATTCTTCATTGGGTCAGCCTCAGGACACAAACATCAGAAGAGGGCACTCAGCACACAACAATAAACATGCTGAACTGTTTTTATGCAAATAGGTCTTTATGTTGATATGCAAATAGGAAACATCATCTGCAGGTGACCTGAGGGGTCAGTACTGAGGGTACGGAGAACATACCGAGAACAGTATGAATTAATGAGACTCTAGGAGTGTAATTTATTTAGAATCTCCTAGGTCTTGGGGGGAAAAAGTAATTCACAAATTCACAAACTGTGGTGATATCTACCTTTCAGTGAATATGAATTACTTTTATGATGAGAAAAAAACATTTTTAAATATATGTAAATGTAACTGTTTCTCTCTCTTTCATTTTACACCCAGTGAAACCATTCCCACAGTACTTGAGTAATTAAAAACATTTTCCTAAACCAAGTAATACTTGGCTTTGTGAAAGAGAAAGAATGAGAGAAAGAAAGGAAGGAAGGAAGGAAGGAAGGAAGGAAGGAACAAAGAAAGAAGGAAAGAAACAAAGAAAGAAAGAAAGAAAGAAAGAAAGAAAGAAAGAAAGAAAGAAAGAAAGTAAGTTCAGGCAAGCAAATAAAACAGTATTAACTATTTACCCACAATGCTACCACCCAGAGGAAGACACCGGTAATATCTTGATGCAGAAATTAAAATATTCTGTTTACCTTTCTTAGAATTATTATCTAACACCTTATTATCAGGTGTTAGGAGACTATGTAGATTATAGAAATGTTGGATTAAACAAAGTTAAACAGGTTTTCATTTTCGTATCTGCAGTACGCATTTGTTAGGCTTTTTTGGCAAACTGGCTCATTCCTACAAATTGCCCCCATTGCATCAAAGTGCTACCAAGCAAAGTACCATGTTTACAACTCCTTGCTGTAATAACCACTATGTCGAGATGATTATTCCATGAAGTATTTAGAGATCAGATCCTTAATTTTCCCATGCATGTGTACATAGCCCACTATTCCAAGATAGTGCGTGCTAATCATGTTCTATTTCGCTGGTTGGAAAGCTCAGGCCCAGAAAGATTGGCCGACTTATCTAGGTCGCCCTGCAAGTCAAGATTATAGTTCAGAAGAGAATCCGGGGCAGTCTCCCAATGGTAGAAAATGCTTGCCCCCATCCCCATCTGCCAATGTTCTAACCATTCATCTGGCCATATTTCCTATATTTTCCTAGCACTTTTTAGCCCATTGAAACACCCTTGTGATCTTGTTTCTGTCCCACAAAGTCCAGAGAGCTCACGTCTCTGTGTAGTTCCCTTTTCTCCAAGGCCACTGGACAATGACTTACCTCCATAGAGCTGAAGCTCGTCCTTCAAAAGGTCAGGCTCCTCATGCACAGCACCTGAATGGAAACATCCTTTTAGCCAGCTCTTCCCAGTCACAGTATCCCAGGACAGCTTCCATCTCCCACACATCTGAAGTCTTAAAAAGTAACATAAGCCTTGTTTGTGCTGGGGTGAGCCTGGCAGTCTTTAAGAGGCAAGACAGCCTTCACAAGTACTTTCCCTTTATGCTGTCTGACTCCCCCCACACGCTCAGAGGTGACTGTGGTCAGCTTCCTGGACCTGGGTGTGAGAGGTCCTGAGGATCTGAGAGGACCTGAGCCTCCTTCAAAGTCAATAGTCAGAGTTGCCATTTATTGAGCACTTACTATGTACCAACACGGAACTTAGATATTTATATTTAACATTTTGTTAGAACCCTGGGGTGACTGAGTGGCTCAGTCAGTTAAACATCCAACTCTTGATTTCCACTCAGGTCATGATCTCACAGTTCATGAGATCCAGCCCTGCCTTGAGCTCTGTGCTGACGGTGTGGGGCCTGATTGGGGTTCTCTCCCTGCCCCTTCCCTGCTTGTGTGCTCTCTCAAAATAAAAACCTAAACTTAAAAAAAATATATTTTGTTAGATCCTTATGGAAATCCAATGAAGAAGGTATGAGTATCTCTTCTTCCCCCATTTTATGGGTAAGGGAACTGAGGGTCACAAAGTTAAATTATTCCCTGAAGGTCACACGGCCAGTAAGTGGCAATTCCAGGGTTCAAACCCAGATCTGTCACCAAAACCTGCAATCATAATCACTTTTATCTTCAGAAATAGAGCCCAGAACTCAACTCTAGCTTCCTGGGCAGCATTTATTAAACATCTCCCAGGTTCTGTGTGCCAGGTTCTGTACTAGGCATTAATACAGACTCTTCGCCTCATGCTCTTTTCTTCCCACAACCCACTTAGGCTAAAATGTATTTAAATTTTTTATTTTTGCAAAAGTTTTCTTCTGGTTGTTAAAATAGAACACGTTCACTGTATAATTTTTTATAGCCAAAAAAGCAAAAGCCAAAAATCACCCACAATTTAACCATCCAAAGATATCCAGAGATAACCACTCCTGACACTTTGCTATTTTTCCTTCCAGTCTTATTTATGGCCACGTATGTGTGAATTTTTATAGAGTATATATGAGATCAAACCAGTCATATAATTTGGCATCTTTCTTGGTCACTTCAGAGATGTATGAAGAACAGAACTGTAGCCAGGGAAGGGTGTATTTTGCTGTCGTTGGACACGAGGCTGCTTGCCATTGGTGCCTTACTATAAACACGGCTGTGAGGAACATCTTTAAAAAAATTTTTTTAAGCATTTATTCATTTTTCAGAGTAAGAGAGACAGAGCATGAGCGGGGGAGGGGCAGAGAGAGAGGGAGACACAGAATCAGAAGCAGGCTCCAGGCCCTGAGCTGTCAGCCCAGAGCCCAATGCAGGGCTTGAACTCACGGACAGCAAGATCATGACCTGAGCTGAAGTCAGACACTCAACCAACTGAGCCACCCAGGCACCCTGTGAAGAACATCTTCACGCAGGTATGCTCATTCCCACTGAGAAACTCAATCAGGAGCTGGGTGGGCAAAGGAGAAATGGCAAGGCTTATCGCCTACCAGGTGAGCTGTCCCTGGGGGGGTGTCCAGCCCCCTGGCTCTGCCGACGTTTTCCGGTTACTCTGGGGTGCTGGTCCTCATCACTGCTCCCTGCAAGGAACAAACACAAAACTCTAGGAGAACCTCAGCCTGGCATGAGCCTGAAATACATTCATTCTGATGTTTGTTCTCAGAATTTAGCTTATATGAGGAGTGTGGTCTGGAGGAAAGAGCACTGTTTGGGGGGGGAGGGGCGGTGGTGAGGGAGGAGTAGGAGATCAGCCACAAACTTTCTATGTGACCTTGGACAACTCATTTAATATTTCCACTGTTGCTTTCATGAAGATAAGATGAGGTCACCTGAGGCATCCTATGATAAGCACAGGGGCTGTGTCATCTCTGTGTCCCCACATCATCTTTGCTCCCACTGGGAAGGCCCTTCCCATTTGTCTCCTTTATCTTGAAGATTAAGGAGTAGGAAGGCTTTTCTAACTGCCCCAGTTCACGCTCATCGTCGCCCTCCCTCATCTCGGTTACGATTGCATCAGCTATCTGTGCTTGACACAGTGGGCATGAGGGCCAGGGGTGATGGTGTTCGTCTCTCCAACCATCTTGAACTCCTGAAGGACAAGGCCTGGGTCCCTACTGTTCTAAGGGTGCCCAGCCGGGAGGAGGAGCTTGATCAAGACTTGAAGAATGACAGAGTTGTTAGCACTTGGACCAGTCAGTGTTGCAGGAATTCAGGCCTGGGAGCCAGGAGCTCCTGGCTTCAGGTCCAGAGGACTCCCTTTTCCTGAGGATGACTGAATGGCTCTGGCAGCGTGAATGTCCCTCAGTGTGCTTGCGGAGCTCCTGCTTAATCGTGGATAAATTTTAAATTTCCAGGAAGCTAGATTAACTGTGTTTTAAAATCAGTGCATATGTGATGTCAGCTAGGTACAGAGGAAAAGGCATCAGGAAGTACATCAAGATTACAACAGCAGGGGTGATTGGGTGGCTCAGTTGGTTGAGCTTCCAAGTCTTGGTTTTGGCTCAGGTTATGAGTTCAGGGTCCTGAGAATGAGCGCTGCGTCTGGCTCCGCGTTGAGCATGGAGCCTGCTTGAGATTCTTTCTCTCCCTCTCTCTCTGCTCCTCTTTCTCTCTCTAAAAAATAAATTAAATTAAGAAAAAAAAGATTGCAATGGCAGTATTTATCTCAGAAGATGGGATTTTGGTTAGCTTCTATTTTCTTCTTTTCTGTATTTTATAAATATTAATCAATGTAAAAAAAACTTTTTCATTGCGTTTTGCAAAATATAAAACAACACAGAAAATGAAACAAAACATTATTCCAAATTCTATCGGCCAGGGACAACCTCCCTCAACATGAAAAAATGAACATTATTTTAGCTTTCTCTATGATGTATTCATAATATGTAATTTTTTGTAAAAGGTATTATAGTATTAAATGCTTTCTAAAATGAGGACAATTTTTATATGTGCTCTCTAATTCGATTATTTAAAAAAGTAACCCTGGCAGAAAGAGTCACAGTTTGCTGCTACTTGGTACCCCAGTATCCATCCCAGAGCCTGGCACATGTTGGTGTTTAACAAATATTTACTGAATAAATGTAAGGAAACACAGTAATATGTGTTCAGTGATTATCTCTGGGTGACAGAGCACAGGGTGATTTTCTTCTTCTTTCTACTTCCTTATATGCTCCACATTTTTACAGTGTTTCTATGTGCAATCTTGCACAATAAAAAGTTTTAATTAAAAAGCAACAGGATGCATTAAAAAAGATATATAGGGAGAGGAGTACTGGCTGCTGGACTATGAGTTAGGGTCCCCAGTATGGAGGAAGGCTGAGGATACAGTGAAGTGCCAGCCAGGCTTGGGGTTGAAAGGGCTAATGGTCACCAGCAAAGCCCAAAGCATGGGCAGGGTGTGAGTTCTAGCAGCAGACCAGCCTTTGTGGATCAGAGATCAGAATCTTGATATCAGCATGTCTCTGTGCTTCTGTGTTTCTTTTCTTGTTGCTTTTTCCTTAGTGTTCAGTTTTGCTAATCACAGGCAGTGCCATGTGTGCTGCAGAGACCTGAGGAAAGGGGCTTATGGTCACACTTGGGGGAGGACATTTGTAGGGGAGCAGCACCCCCGAGGGTCAACCTGAATGGGAAGACAGAATGTCACCTCCCACCCAGGGAGGAGGAAAAAAAAAGGACAAGCTAGAGCCCCCTAATACCGGGAAACTCTTCTTCCAGGGCTAAACCTAATCAGGGATGGGTGTGTATATCCATTCTTGATTCTCGAACAATAAGGGTTTGAACTGTCTGGGTCTACTTACATGCAGTTTTTTTTTAAGTTTTTTTTTTTAATTTAATTATTTTGAAGGAGACAGAAACAGTGCAGTGGGGGAGGGGCAGAAAGAGAGGGAGAGAGAATCCCAAGCAGGCTCCACACTGCCAGCACAGAGCCCGATGTGGGGCTCGACATGAAACCAGGAGATAATGACCTGAGCCGAAACCAAGAGTTGGATGCTTAACCGACTGAACCACCCAGGCGCCCCTGTAAGCAGATTTTTTACCTCACTGCGTTATAAATGTATTTTCTTTCCTTTTCCTACTTTTTTTTTAAATTTTAGATATTTAAATATTTATTTATTTATTTAGAGCACACAGGTCAGGGAGGGGCAGAGAGAAAGGGAGAAGAGAGAATCCCAAGCAGGCTCCAGCTGACAGCACAGAGCCCAGCATGGAGCTCGATTTCACAAACTGCGAGATCATGACCTGAGTCGAAATGAAGAGTCTGGTGCTTAACCGTCTGAGCCACTCAGGCACTCCAGGGGATAATCTTAACAGTTTTTTTTTAGAGCTGTTACTATGTGCGAGGTGCTAAGACTTTAGATGTGCAAAGAATGTAATCCTCCCCACAATTCCATGAGGTAGTAGCTTTTGCTATCATCCCCAGTTTATAGATGAGGGCCCCAAGGCACATTGGGTTTAGCAGTTTACCCAAAAGGACACATAGCTGGTGAGTGGCAAAGAAAGGGTTTGGACCTAGGCAGGCTGGTGCACTGAGTTCAACAGCAGAGTGCTCCTGAAAAGCCTAAAATTACTTTACACGAGACGCAGCCGCTTGAGGGGCTTTCTGGGAAGCATGAAAATTAGCTGCAAAGATATCACAGAATAACAGAATACTCAGGATATGACAGCAAAAATTTTTAAACAGAGGACCAAATTGTCTGTGTGGTCAGTTATAACTGTGTACAAGTTGCATGTATCGACAGGTGGGGTCTGGAAGGGAATATGGAAAAATAGAGTTGAAGTATCAAGGCAGGAGATTATGGGGGATTGTTTTCTCATGTAAATGCTTTTATTGAATAATATTATGAATATATATACATATGTACTAATCTTTGCTATACCTGAAGAAGAGGAGGATGACGAAGAAGAAGAGGAGGAGGAAGATGAAGAGGAGGAGGAGGAGGAAAAACACTTGTCTCTCTTGGGTTGTTCTTGAGGAAAGAGTCCAGCTTCCCTGTCTTGCTTGTGGAAATCCGTCTCTCCATCTGGGAGGCACACATAGGCAAGGATGAGTGTTTCTTGCCCTTCCTACCCCAGAGACCACCAAGACCTCCCCAGGGTCTCCTTGGACTTGGGGGCCAGGAATGGCTGGGATCTTTTCCCAAACATGTAGGGCCAGTGGAAGGTGCAGGAGATCAGAGTTCTCAGAACTCGGGGGCTCTAGGAAGGCCCAAGGCATAAATTTCTCTGAATATGGAGACTGGAGAGGGGCTTTTCAGCCCCCATCCTGCCCAGAGGTCACTAGACTGTGTTGCCGATGTAGGATTCACTGTAAATTACAGGGCAGGTATGATCTGGTCAAGCGAACCCTCTCATCCCCCATTCTGGGGCCGAGCAGGACCATTCCCACCTTCTCAGGACTCTCCCCAGTGTGAGACCCTCTCCTAAGTCCCCAGAAGCCCCTTGAGATTTGGGAAGCAACTGAGGGTCTGCAAAGCTAAAGAGTTGTAGGGGACAGACTGGACCAAGTGTGTGTGTGTGTGTGTGTGTGTGTGTGTGTGTGTGTGCGTGTGCATGTGTGTGTGTGTAAAACACTACTTCTCCAGAGGATTCAACTGTGACTTGAGCCACTGTGAAACATGAGCTAAGCAGAGCCTTCTGTTCCACCAGCACTGCTGGACTCTACCTCCCACGTGGCTTTGCCCAGAGGGTGAGAGGAGGCAAACATACAGTCCAGATCTTCTGTTTCTCCAGGGACTCGACTGTGATCTTGAGTCTGGGAAGAAGGTCCTGAAGTCTCCATGGTTTTCCCTGGAAGAATAACAGTAAGTAATTAGAGTAACAATAATAATTAATTTCACCTCAGTTAATCCCCTTAATGTGTAAACAGCTTGGCAAATAAAGAAGAAAAAGACAAACACCCAATATTCAAAAATACAAGAAAACAACTTATAAAAAAAGAATATACAATTAGGGAAATTTAAATAATGATCATCTTTTGATAATATTGGTAACTTATTTATTTTTTTAAAAAATAGACTTTAGTTGTTAGAGCAGTTTGAGGTTCACAGCACAATTGAGTGGATGGTACAGACAGAGATAACCAACATGCCCCCTGGCCCCAAACATGTATTTTTAGGTGTGATATTTATTTACTTATTTTATTATTTTTTTAAAATTTTTTAACATTTTATGTATTTTTGAGGCAGGGACAGACAGAGCATGAACAGGGGAGGGTCAGAGAGAGGGAGACACAGAATCTGAAACAGGCTCCAGGCTCTGAGCTGTCAGCACAGAGCCTGACACGGGGCTCGAACTCACGGACTGAGAGATCATGACCTGAGCCGAAGTCAGCCGCTTAACCGACTGAGCCACCCAGGCGCCCCTAGGTGTGATATTTATATAAGGTTATATTGAGTTAAAGTGTCTGTAAATGTAAGGATAAATACTGAAATTTTTATGATAAAATTATATGATGTCTGGGACTTTCTTCAACATGATCTTATTGGGGGGTTGGAGGGTGTAGGTGGGAGTCCAAATAAACAAACACGACCACGAGTTAATAGTCATCGGAGCTCTATCAAAATATAAATTGTGGTTATCTCTAAGTGGTGATATAATGTATTTTTCGTTTCTTATTTTTACTTTACATTTTCTAAATTTTTAACAGTATTGCTTTTGTTGTAATAAAACAGCCAAGAACCTTTCCTTAGTTAAAAATGTAATATGCCAATATCAGAATAGTATATATCAGTGTATATCAGTACTTAAGCCCTTTTACAAAGGGCTTCTCTGAGTCTGATAACAAACCAAAGTCAGGTAGGAATTTGGCTTAATTGCTCTTCACATTTGAATTATAGTTTCTAGACAACAAAACTTCCCCAAATATTGTGTCCTTTGACTGTTACAATCACCCTTCAAGGTATTTTTATTACCTCTATCTTATAGAGGCACAGAACCCATATGAATACATCTCAAAACATTGGTCTGGGGCACAAAACTACTCAAAGGCCACTCTGGAGTCCGGCCCTGCTGGAATGCCTTTCCAGCATTTCCATGCATTTCCATGGAATTCCAGCATCCACGATTATGGTGACGGTAAGGGCAGGAAGCAGGCACTTGAAGGTGAAGAGCAAAGTTTGGAAATCTATCCCATCAGGACACTATACTCCGTACTTTCCTGAAATTCTGAGAGGGAGCTAGAGGTAACTCTGGAGGGTGGCTTTTGGGTGAATGTACAAGAAGGCCATAACTGTGGCCTTGGAAAATCCAACGGCTGACCAGAGTCAGCTAGTGCTCTCAGTGGGGAAGATATATGGAGAAGGGCTCCCCTACAAAGCCTTTATTTTAGCTGGGCACATGGCCACCCAGCTACGGACTATGTTCCCAGCATCCCTTGAAGCTAAGTGTGGCCATTTGACTACATTCCTGCCAATGGAATGTGTGTGGATGTGATACGTGTGGTGGTGTGACAGTAACTGTTTAATGGCTCTCCAGGAAAAAAAGTACATACACATGCACACACACACACACATTTGTCATAAGTTACTGATGTAAAAAATGCATAGCATACAGTTTGCAAATAATAAAATATACAGTACTCTTTATTGCAAATCCCACACACCTGTAACTTCAGTGTGATTTGGAATTTCTTGCAAAACCTGCTATCAGTTTTTTATAAGTCCATCACCAGCAATAGTGTAAAAATCAAACTACTATAAGTTATTGATTACTATCAGTTTCAGCAAAAAAGTTGCAGACACGATTGATGAACGTAAATACTCCTAATGTAAATGTCAGCTGATATTTTCTTTCACATTAATGAGTAAGACAAAAGTGAAACAACCAAGGCATTCATTGTCACAGTTTGTCAGTGATATGAGCAACTTCTTTGCTGAATCGCATTAGTTTTCAAATTCCGGAAGACTATTTTCTCGACTTGTGCTATTTACAATGTAATGGCTGTAGGTGCAACCCAGTTTTAGGTTGAATCTGCATTATTAGTGTTTTCTTGATCACTTTCTAACATTTAGACCATCAACAAAACAAACCATCAAGCTCTGATTTGTAGAGGTGACTGTTTTCTGTGGTGTAAATGAAAGGGCGGGCCTACGCCGGCTGACTCCATCTTGTTCTGTGTCCTTCACCTTGACCACACCTCCTCCCCTTGAGTAACCGCCCCCCTCACCTGCCTAACAGGACTCGGACCCTTCCCCAGCTAATCGGCTGAGGCCATAGCCATTACCTCACCAACTGCCCCAGGCCCCAATAAAACCTTTGTCCTTTTGAAACTCGCTCTCTCTCCCTGGTATCTCACCACTGCGTCGGTGCAGGTAGGGGATTGAGTTCGAGCTAGCTCGAATAAAGGCTCTTTTGCTTTTACATCGGACTCGGCTCCCTGGCGGTATTTGGGGATCACGAATTCTGGGCATAACATTTGGGCGCTCGTCCGGGATCCCCAAGACCCCCGAGGGACCCTCGACCCGGAGAGCCTGACTGGCCACAGTTAGTGTCTGTCTGTTTGTTCTGTCTTTTCTGTGTGAGCTCATTTCTGGAATTCTGGTAGTGCCCGACGCCGTCTAAGTGGATGCACTGGAGGACCACGGGCCGGGAGTTTCAGAAGACGTTCTGATTCTCCCTTCTGGAGGGACGTGGAATCCCCTCATCTGTTTTGGAGGGATGTGGAATCCCCTCAAAGGTCTGAGACGAGGCGGGTCGCTCCCGCTGGTCAGCGTGAGGCCGTCATCTTTGGAGGGACGTGGAATCCCCTCAAAGGTCTAAGCTAGCTTTCAGTTTTGCTTCCATGGAGTTGGAAGACTTTCTAGGGGCCCTCTGTTTGTCTGTTTTTGTGTTTCTCTGTTTTGTTCTGTGGACTTACTGGACGGACGTTATGGGACAGACTCAGACTACCCCTCTACCCACCTTCTTGGCTTAAGCCCTTCCTAGCCCCGCTCCCTCTGGAGCCAAACCCATTCTTGCTTTGCAGGGGACAAAGAAGAAGAAAAGTCTTACCCAGCCTTCAGCACCCCTCTACCCTGTCCTACGGGGGGGTACTGAAGAAGGATTAATTTTTCCTCCCCCGTATAACCCCTCTAGGATGCCGGAAGAACACCATCCTCCCCCTCCAGGGGAGGCAGACGCTGTTCCGAGAGTGGGAGGCGGAAATGCTCCAGTGGGAAGCCCGCCCTTTACCAGACAAAGGGCTCAGAGGGAGCAATCCGCCTCCGCCGCCGATTCCACTATTCTGCCCCTGCAAGCCACCGGACCCCCAGACGCGGAGGGGAATCAGCCCCATCACTATTGGCCTTTCGCCACTAGTGACCTCTACAATTGGAAAGCTCAGAATCCTAAGTTTTCTGAGAAACCGGCAGGGCTTATTGGTTTATTAGACTCTGTTCTTTTTACCCATCAGCCCACGTGGGACGATTGCCAGCAGCTTTTGCAGGTCCTGTTCACGACTGAAGAAAGAGAAAGAATCCTCAATGGGGCCCGAAAACTAGTTCCGGGCGCAGATGGGAATCCCACCACCAACCAGGCTCAGATAGATGCCTCCTTCCCCTTAACTCAGCCCCAGTGGGATTTCAACACGGCAGAAGGTAAGGAGAGGCTCCGGGTCTACCGCCAGACTCTAATGGGGGGTCTCCGAATGGCTGCTAGAAAGCCAACCAATTTGGCCAAGGTAGGAAATGTACAACAGGGAAAAGATGAATCTCCGGCTGCCTTTTTAGAACGGATCATGGAGGCATTCCGTACCTATACCCCCATGGATCCAGAGGCTCTGGAAAGCAAGGCAGCTGTTATCATGGCCTTTGTAAACCAATCGGCCATAGACATTAGGAGAAAATTACAGAAAATAGATAGACTAGGAGAAAAAAGTCTGCAGGACTTACTGGTGGTAGCCGAAAAGGTATATAATAACCGGGAGCCTCCTGAGGACAAGCAGGCTCGCGCCATGGCGGCTGCCAGCAGTAAGCAGACTCGAGACCTGGCCAGAATACTACTAGCTACCACTGCTGACTTCCCCGAGAAATGAGACTGCCATCTCCAGCAGCTGGCAGACGACGCAAGAAAAGGTAAAAGAACCACCAAGGGGGGGAAGCAGAGGCTGTAGAAGGATCAGTGCGCATACTGCAAGGAGATAGGGCATTCGGCCCGAGATTGTCCAAAAAGGGCCGGTGGGAAGGGAAGCAAGACTGATCGAGTAAAAGTCCTAGAGCTAGATGAACTAAGTGATTAGGGGAGTTGGGGTTCAGACCCTCTCCCCAAACCCAGGGTAACTCTTAAAGTGGAGGGGACCCCTGTTGACTTCCTTGTCGACACCGGAGCACAACATTCGGTCCTCCGCACCCCACAAGGAAAACTAGCCAGCAAGAAGTCCTGGGTACAAGGCGCAACTGGTATGAGCCAGTATTCATGGACTACCCGAAGAACAGTAGATTTGGGAACGGGCTGGGTATCCCACTCTTTTATGGTAATACCAGAATGCCCCTACCCGCTGTTAGGACAGGACTTACTGACCAAGATTGGAGCTCAGATAACTTTCAGACAAGGGGGGGGCCTCAGGTCACCGATGGCAAGGGCCACCCCATCCAGGTCCTGACCATGAAACTGGAGGATGAATACCTCCTCCACCAGGAGGCGCTCCCGAGAGTGGATAATATAGACAGATGGCTACAAGAATTCCCCTCGGTTTGGGCAGAGATGGGGGGGATGGGACTAGCCGCTCACAGGACCCCAGTCCTGGTAGAGCTCAAGCCAGGAGAGAGTCCGGTAAGGATCAAACAATACCCCATGTCTCAGGAGGCCCGGAAGGGGATCCAGCCACACATCCGGAGACTACGAAGCCTAAGGGTACTAGTTCCTTGCCAGTCTGCCTGGAACACCCCCCTACTGGTGGTCAAAAAGCCTCACACAAATGACTACCGACCGGTACAAGACCTCCGGGAAGTAAATAAGAGGGTCGCGGACATACACCCAACTGTTCCCAACCCATATACTCTCTTGAGCTCCTTGGCGCCCTCCAGGGTCTGGTATACTGTACTAGATTTAAAGGATGCCTTCTTCAGTCTGCCGCTGGCACCCCAGAGCCAACCCTTGTTCGCCTTCGAGTGGCATGATCCGGAGGAGGGCTACAGTGGGCAACTCACCCGGACACGGCTACCTCAGGGATTCAAAAATTCGCCCACCATCTTCGACGAGACACTACACGAGGACCTGGTAAGTACAGAAGGGAGCACCCTGGCCTCACCCTCCTACAGTACGTAGATGACATCCTGATTGCTGCCGACAAGGCCAAAAGACTGTGAGCGAGGGACCCAGGAACTGCTGCCTACCCTGGGGGCCTTAGGGTACCGGGCATCCACGAAGAAGGCTCAGATATGCAGGGAGAGAGTAAGTTACCTGGGATATATCCTGGAGGGCGGACAGTGGCGGTTATCAGATGCCAGAAAAGAAACTGTCCTAAAGATCCCTACTCCCACCTCCCGAAGAGAAGTGAGGGAATTCCTAGGATCAGCCGGCTACTGCTGCCTCTGGGTTCCAGGTTTTGCTGAGATCGCCAGGCCCCTATATGAAGCTACCAAAGAGGGGAAAACATTTAAATGGGCTGAAAAAGAAGAAACTGCCTTTAATCAGTTAAAAAAAAGGCCCTCCTAAGTGCCCCAGCCCTGGGCCTACCAGACATTACGAAGCCCTTCCACCTCTTTGTAGACGAACATAAGGGAATAGCAAAAGGGGTTCTAACTCAAGCCTTTAGCCCCTGGAACCGCCCAGTGGCTTACCTGTCTAAGAAACTAGACCCAGTGGCCAGTGGCTGCCGGCTGGCCGCCATGCCTAAGAATTATTGCGGCGACAGCACTCCTAGTCAAGGATGCAGACAAACTGATCCTAGGATGGGAGATCTGGATCACGACCCCACACGCCATTGAAGGGGTCCTGAAACAGCCTCGGGATAGATGGATGAGCAATACACGTATGACTCATTACCAGAGCTTCCTACTCAACCCTCCAGGAGTGCGGTTCCACCCCAGTGCAGCCCTCAATCCTGCAACCCTGCTGCCCGACCCTGACCTAGGTGCTCCACTACATGACTGTGCGGGAATCCTGGAACAAGTACATGGATTCCGGACGGACCTGACCGACCGGCCCCTCCCCGATGCTGAAGCTACTTGGTTCACTGATGGCAGCAGCTTTGTGCGAGACGGACACAGGTATGCGGGTGCAGTGGTGGTTACCGAAACGGACACCGTATGGGCGGAGGCTCTACCCTCCGGAACGTCAGCCCAGCGAGCAGAGCTCATAGCCCTCACCAAGGCGCTGATGCTGGGAGCTGGAAAACGGCTTAACATATACACAGACAGCCGTTATGCATTTGCCACAGCTCATATTCATGGGGCAATTTATCAGGAGAGGGGGTTACTGACGGCAGAAGGACGGACTATAAAAAATAAGCAGGAGATACTTAACCTGCTTACGGCCTTATGGCTTCCTGCCAAGCTAGCCATTATCCACTGCCAAGGGCACCAAAAAGCTGATAACCCAGTAGCTAGAGGTAATGGAAAGGCTGACCAGGCAGCCAAGGCAGTAGCCCTTACTCCAGTCCCCACCATGACCATACAACTACCAGACCCGGGAGACCCAGTTTTACCAGACCAGCCCAAATACTCCCAGGAGTTACAGCGGATCAAGAAACTCCCCATGGCCCAGGAGATAAAGGGATGGTGGTGCTCGTGCTGCCAGACTGGCTCAGAGTCTCAATATTAGAGCACATGCATCGGTCTACTCACATGGGGGCCCGAAAATTAAAAGACTTAATCCGACATGCCGGAATCAAGATTCACCAACAGGACACCAAAATAGAGCAAGTTGTATCTGCCTGCAAGACCTGCCAACTCACCAACGCGAGAGCCACATCAAATAAAAAAGGAACCAGGCTCAGAGGCACCAGACCGGGAGCCCAATGGGAAGTCGACTTCACTGAAGTCAAACCAGGAAAGTATGGTTATAAATATCTTTTATTATTTACAGACACCTTCTCTGGCTGGGTGGAGGCATACCCAACCAAGCATGAAACGGCTCAGATGGTGGCTAAGAAGCTACTAGAAGACATCTTACCCAGGTATGGTTTTCCTGCCATGGTAGGATCAGACAATGGACCAGCTTTTATCTCTCAGGTAACACAGGCAGTAGCCAAGGCGGTGGGGGCAAACTGGAAATTACATTGTGCTTATAGGCCCCAGAGCTCAGGACAGGTAGAAAGAATGAATAGAACCCTAAAAGAGACCCTTACCAAATTAACCATGGAGACTGGCGGGGACTGGGTGACTCTCCTACCGTACGCCCTTTACCGGGTTAGAAACACTCCTTACACTCTGGGTTTTACTCCCTACGAGGCCACCCCCTGTTATTCCCAGTCTTCAAGCTGAACTTATTGCTGAGTTTAAAGATCAAGAACTTTTTCTTTCCTTGAGAGGGCTCCAGAGGGCGCACGAGGACATTTGGCCGCGCCTCTGTGCCATCTACGAGGCTGGCCCGACCCCAACACCTCATCAGTACAGGCCGGGAGACTGGGTCTACATCAAGAGGCACCACCAAGAGACTCTCAAGCCGCGCTGGAAGGGACCCTACATCGTGGTGTCGTCAACCCCCACCGCTCTCAAAGTAGACGGCATCGCGACCTGGGTCCATCACACCCACGTTCGGCCAGCGGACCCCTCCTCGATCCGAAGGACTTCGTCACGCGATGGGCCGTCAGTCGGGACCAACACAACCCGCTCATGCTCAAGCTACAGCGCATTCGACCCACCTAGTATTGGTAACTCTGTTAACTCTGCTTGTCATTGCTCATGCTGCCAGGAGTCCCCACGCCCCCCAAAACATCACCTGGCAGATCATAGACACCAGCTCGGGGACAATACTTAATCAGACCTCCCAGAGCCACCCCAGGGACACTTGCTTCCCAGAACTTTGTGTAAACCTGCAAACTCTGTTCCCCTTGTCACCATAAATGCAGCTGGTCCCATGATTGGGTCCCTAAGCTACATGACAAGGGGGGAATGAAAGGGCGGGCCTACGCCAGCCAGCTCCATCTTGTTCTGTGTCCTTCACCTTGACCACGCCTCCTCCCCTTGAGTAACCTCCCGCTCACCTGCCTAACAGGACTCCGACCCTTCCCCAGCCAATAGGCTGAGGCCACAGCCATTACCTCACCAACTGCCCCTAGGCCCCAATAAAACCTTTGTGCTTTTGAAACTCGCTCTCTCTCCCCGGTATCTCACCGCTGGGTAGGTGCAGGTAGGGGATTGAGCTCGAGCTAGCTCGAATAAAGGCTCTTTTGCTTTTACATCGGACTCGGCTCCCTGGCGGTATTTGGGGATCACGAATTCTGGGCATAACATAAATACTCCCACCATGACTGATTTCAAGCTACCAATATGAGGTCATGGAGTGCAGAGTCGGGAAGGGATGTACCATAGAACACATTATGTGGTGTTTCTACCCTATGAAAATCTACCTATTAAAATCTCAAGTGCCTAGGTAATAGCAGAAAGTAGTGAAATATATTAGGAAGTCATACATTTTCAGCACGTATTAACTTTGTTTTTTAATATACTTTAATTGTACATTTCTTTTTTTATTAAAACTTTTTATTCTTATTTTTTTTAATGTTTTTATTATTTATTTTGGAGACAGAGAGAGAGAGAGAGAGAGACAGAATGTGAACTGGGGAGGGGCAGAGAGAGAGGGAGATACAGAACCCGAAGCAGGCTCTAGGCTCTGAGCTGTCAGCACAGAGCCCAACACGGGGCTTGAACTCACAAACCATGAGATCATGACCTGAGCCAAAGTTGGCCATCTAACCAACTGAGCCACCCAGGTGCCCCTAAAACATTCTTTTTAAAAAATGTTTATTTTTGAGAGAGACTGAGAAGGAGAGCAAGTGGGGAAGGGGCAGACAAAGAGGGAGACAGAGGATCCAAAGCGGGCTCGGCGCTGACAGCAGAAAGCCTGATGCAGGCCTCGAACTCGTGAACAAAGAGATCCTGACCTGAGCCGACATCGGATGCCCAAACGACTGAGCCACCCAGGTGCCCCTTAATTGTACATTTCTATAACTTAATAAAGGTTGGGCTTAATAATCAGCGTCCAAAGTTCCTAAAGATTTGACAATCTATGCTCACAGGTGATACAGCCTGGTGTCAGCTCCAGGCATACTTCTGCTTGCATTCTATTTCCTCTTGCCTGCTTTGAATATGCTGGAACTCAGACACCAGGTGGGGGTGGGGGGAAGTGAAACAATCTCCTTCATGCATAACAAGCCAATACCCCAGGGAATTCCTGAGCAAGAAGTCAAAAGGAAATCTAAGCCTGGAAAGGCCTCATGCCCCAGAGCCACCAGCCCACCTGAACCTGCCTCTGATCAGCTATGTGCACGGAAATAAACTTCTCTCTTATTTGAGCCTGTGATTTGGTCTATTTGTTACAGCAGCATTGCCTGTTGTGCAGGCTTCATTTGGAAGCCTCCCATATTTCTTCTCCCAGTTCAGAGTCTAAGCCCTCAACTTGGGGTAGATTCCCTACTCTCTGACCAGTTTAGATTAGGGTTACTAACCTCAACACTCCTGACATTCAGCACCGATGATTCTTTATATGTGCAAGGTGTTTAACCTCCCGACTAGATGCCAGGAGCATCCCCCAACGAGTTGTTGTGATGGTCAAAAATGTCTCCAGATACTGCTCAATGTCCCCCGGGGGCAAAAGTCACCCCCTCTTGAGAACCACTTGTATAGAGAATCTATTCTTTTTTAAAAATTTAATTGTGTTAAGATTTTTTATTGAGGTATAATTGGCATATAACATCATATTTGTTTCAGGTGTAAAACATGATGATTCAATATTTGTATACATTGTGAAATGATCACCACAGTAAGTCTAGTTACCATATGTTCCCATACAGAGTTACAAATTCCTTTTCTTATGATGAGAACTTTTAAGATCTATTCTTTTAGCAACTTTCAAATATGCACTACTGTATTATTAACCATAGTCACCATATTGTACATTACATCCCCAGGACTTATTTATTTTATTCCTGCAAGTTTGTACCTTTTGACTGACCATTTCAGCCATCCCCAGCCCCTGTCTCTGGAAATCACCAATCTGTTCCCTGTATCTATGAGTTTTGGGTTTTTACATGTATGTATGGTTGTTTTTAGTGCAGAATCTACTCTTTTTTTGAGACAGAGAGGAGAGAGAGCGAGTGAGCAGGGGAGGGGAAGAAAGAAGGGGGAGACAGAGGATCCAAAGCAGGCTCTTTGCTGTCAGCAGAGAGCCCGATGTGGGGCTCGAACTCACAAACCATGAAGTCATGATCTGAGCTGAAGTCGGATGCTTAACTGACTGAGCCACCCAGGAGCCCTGGTACAGAATCTACCCTTAATCCACCACAAGACCTTGGCAAGGCAATATCCTTCCCTGTGCCTCAAAGGCAGGCCATCTGGGCCTGGATCCTATCAGACACTTCTAGTTGTGGATCTTGGGCAAATTAATCTCTCGCTGTCTCAGTTTCCTCATCTGTAAAATGGGGACAATAATAGTGCTTCTCTCATAGTGTTGTTGTGAAAATCGCATGAATTAAAACACGTAAAGCATTTAGAACAATGCTTGGTATAAAGCAGGAGTGAAATAAATGCCAGCTGAGATGAAGTCAGGCCTCCAGAGACCTAGGCCATTCTTTCTTACTGTCAAAATTTGTATCTGACCTTCCAAGCACAGCTCAAATGCCACCTCCTTCATGAAGCCCTGTGCCAGTTGCTAGTACCTAACCAATCTCCAGCCTCCTTACCTCACTCCCTTAATCCTCCTCCCCTCAGCACCCCTGTCCTTCTTTCTTGCTATCAAAACTGCAGTTTTGGTCATTATTACAACAGGAACAGCAAGAAGACAGCATTTGTATAGTGTATACAAGCAGATGGACCAGGGTCCAACCACATTCCTGTCACCTGTGCACGGGATGCCCTTGGGCAGACGGGTCCCCTTCTCTCAGCTCTAGTGATCTCAGTTGTGAACTGGTGACGGTAGAACCACAGGGAGGAAAGATGGCCAGGGCCTGCCCTTAGCAGGGCTCAGTGAATGTGAGTTTCCTCTTTTACAGACCTCCTATTACTCTTGACCATTCGGTGTCCAGCCCCAGGCCTGCCCATGCCCTGTCAGAGTAGTGTCTGACCTTCCAGGCACAGCTAAAATGTCACCTCCTTTATAAAGCCCTGTGCTAGTTGCCTAACCAGTCCTCATCCTCCCTACCCTACCCTACTCAGCCCTGCCCTTCTTTCTTGCTAACAAAACTGCAATTTTGTTCTTCCAGCTCCAGTTAGATACTTGTTTTCTCAACCTCCCTTGTAGCTGGGAGTGGCCATGAGACCCAGTTTTGGCCAAGGAGAAGTGAGCAGGGGTTTGGCTGGGGTTCTGGGAAAGGTTTTGCTTCTCCTGACAAAAGAAACCAACAGTGCTGGTGCTCTGCCTTGGCTCTCCTTCCTTCCTTGAACATGAACCAGCTGAGCCACCCAGGAGCCCCTGTAGTCAGAAGTTTTGATACACACTTCCCCTTTCCTATATCACATTTATGTTAATTGAACACCTACTATGTGCTAGCATTGAGGATACATGGTGAACAAGTTACATCCCTGTCCTCAAGGAATTTTGTGGTAGACCGGGGCTGTGGGAGCCCAGGGGACAAATCAGACCACAGTTAGTCAGGGAAGATTCCTGAAGGAGGGAATGCTGGGGTGAGTTTGGAAGGGCCAGAGGGAACAACGTGCAAAGGCATACAGGCAAGGGGCTTTGTCCCACATGGGAAACAGTTGCAGGAAACAACTCTAAAGAAGAAAGGGATTTGGGGGAGGCCCAGAGTGGACCTCCACCTTATCCCCAGGCATATTGCTCTCCTGAGCCTAGTCAATTCTGCCTCGTACCAGACTCTTCTTCCTCAAGGGAGGGCACTTCGTTGCACAATTCCAGGGACCACTGTTCTTATTCACCTTCAGATCTCTCTGCTCAGGGCTCAGCAGAGGGTCTGACACACCCAGGGTGTGTCTCCTCCACTAGAGCTGGAACCCAGGGTGAAGGGAGAGACTAAGACTGCTTCATTTCTGTGTCACTGAACCCTACACAGGGCCCGGCTAAAGGAAAGACGTGATGATGATGATGGTGACGATGACGATGGCAACCATGACAACAAAGTACTTACTATCTGTCAGGCAACGATGTAAGCGCATCACACATGTTATCTCACGGAGTGCTCACCACGACTCTGTGAGGGCTCACGCTGGTTGTGTCCATTTTATTGATAAGAACACTGAGGCACAGGGAAACTAAGAAACTTTCTCAGGGCCATAACTAGTAAGTGGCTGAACAAAGTAGTTGCTTTGTCCACGATGGGAGATGGAAGGAGTGAAGCTGTCACCTCTTCTCAGGCCCTTGTCATTAGCACCAGGAACGAAGCCACTAAGTCATGGGAGTGCTATGCAAATGATGCTGACATGGCTTGTAGTCAGCCACTGGTGGAGCCCTGAGCAGGGTCCTCATAGCCAAAGGAACTTCCTCTGGCGCTTTGTCAGCTCAGCCATCAGAAACAAGGGCAATGGAACTAATGGAACTGTCATGGAGGTTCGAACTGAGGCAGCCCTCTTTCTCCTTTTAATGTCCTTGCCCCATCCCTCCTCCACCCACATTTCTATTATGAGAAAGGATAAATAGAATTAAAAAAAATTAAAGCTCGAGAATCCATGTGCAGGGCAATGCTTAACTCAAAAGGACAGCACTAATGGTAGAGCATCAGGCACTGGCAGAGGGGTCACTGGGACGAGCTTCTAAAAGGTCAAGCTCACAGTGTGTGACCTCCTTTGAAGCAAGATGGACCAAGGGGTGTTGAGACAGAAGTGAGGCAAGAAGAAAGCAGGAGGGGGGCACCTGGGTGGTGCAGTCGGTTAAGCGTCCGACTTCAGCCAGGTCACGATCTCGCGGTCCGTGAGTTCGAGCCCCGCGTCGGGCTCTGGGCTGATGGCTCAGAGCCTGGAGCCTGTTTCCGATTCTGTGTCTCCCTCTCTCTCTGCCCCTCCCCCGTTCATGCTCTGTCTCTCTCTGTCCCAAAAATAAATAAACGTTGAAAAAAAAAATTAAAAAAAAATAAATAAAAGAAGAAAGCAGGAGGAAAGAGAACATGGCATGTTCTCCAAGATCTCACTTCACGAGCGCAAGTCTTATTTTACACAGGAAGAAGCTGAGGTTCGGCCAGACAAGTGACTTGTCCAAGGTCGCCCAGCTGATCGGTGGACTCGAATCCAATCCCTGCTCCAGCCAAGAGCCTCCATTCCCTGATCCCGGTTAGAGGCGCCTAAAACCCCCTCTCGCAGGTAACCCCCTATCCGCGACTGAGCCCGCGAGGAATGCCTTTCTAGCGCTTTTCTCCAAAAAGGCCCAGCCCTGCTGAGTCACGGGTGATGCCAGGGCCTCTGCACCCACAGATCTTGCTAAACTGGATTTCCCCTTGAGTTCAGCCCAAAATTCCTAAGCTCCTGCTGTCACAAGGGCCTGGGCCCAGGCTGGGAGGGATACTAGGGAACACCGAGCCATGACAGCCTCACCATGCCTTCCCTATGCAGCTCATTTGATCCTCATGCTAACCAGAAGGGAGGCAGAGAAGGGATTATTGTCCTATTTTACAGACGGAAAACTGAGACCCAAAAATGGAGAGGAACTGTACAAGGTTTTATGGCAACTCAGGGGCCAGGCTGGATCCAGAACCCTGACTCTGGATTCAGGAGCTGGTCCCCTGTCTCCAGTGCCCTGCCTTGGGGAGGGGGCCGGGGGTTAGGGGGTACTGAGTTGGATTTCAACAGGTGGCAAAAGGCAGAACGGGATAAAGGTTTATTAGAAGAAGCATGTGGCAGGAAGTTGAAAGGGTAGGAACCCCGTGAGGTTGGGGAAGATCATCCTGGGCCCTGAAGGTCAGGCTAATGGCCATTTTCCTGTAGGTAGACTGCAGCGTTGTGCCTGGAAGCCACAAACGCAGAGCCAGAGTTAAACAGGCCCCGGCCAGTAAAGGGAACTGGAAACAGAAACAGCAGCTGCTGCCCAAGGCGTGGACATGTGTCGTTTTTGTCCACCTGGGACTGAAGCCCCTTCTTCTGGTGATTACACCAAGGGGGCAAGTTAGAGCCCTCCAGAATCTCCTTCGGGCTTCCCAAGCCACCCCAGACAGGCACACACCTTAAAATAAAGTGTATCCTGGTCCGGCAGACACAGCTCCAGGACAAGCATCTCCCAAACTGATCAACCCGCTCCCTAAGTTCCTGTGATATGGAAATTCTAGAGGGGTCACTGCCCTGAACTCAGGTCAGATCATCAGCCTCTCTCTCTCTCTCTTTCTCTCTCTCTCAGGATTCTGACTTGTGATGCAAACATAGTGGCTTAAAACAACACCAGTTTAGCATCTCACAGTCCTATAGATGAGAAGTCCAACACAGGTCTCACTGGGCTAACAGCAAGGGGTCAGCAGGGCTGTGTTCCTTCCTGGAGGCCCTAGGAGAAAATCAATTTCCTTGCTGCTGCTTCTCCTCCCCAACCCCCCTTAATCTCCTTGCTTTGTCCAGCTTCTAGAAGCCACCCACAGTCCTTGGCTTCTGGCGCCTTCTTCCATCTGCAAAGCGAGCACTGTCAGCTCAACTCCTCACCTTGCACCGTGCTGACCTCTTCTGCCTCCCTCTTCCACTTTTTTTTTAATTTGAGAGAGAGAGAGAGAGAGAGAGAGAGAGTAGGGGAGAGGGCAGAAGGAGAGAGAATCTCAGTCAGGCTCCATGCTCAGTGTGGAGCCCAGTTCAGGGCTCGATCCCATGACCCTATGGTCATGACCTGAGCCAAAATCAAGAGTCCGATGCTCAACCGACCAAACCACCCAGGTGCTCCCTCCCTCTTCCACTTTTAAGGATCCTAGTGTCAGTGTGACATTGCCCCCCCCCCCCCCCCCCAGGTCATCAAGGATCATCTCCCTGTGCTAAGGTCAGCTGATGAGCATCCTTACTTCCATTCACAATGTTAATTCTCCTTTGCCATGTAACCTAACTTAGCTCCCAGAAATTAGGATGCAGACATTTTGGGGCCCTTAGTCGGCTTGCCACAGTCTCTAACCCCCAGCGCCTGCCACAACATAGAGCCCTGCAGAGGTTGAGCCTCTTTCTTCCTAAACTAGGTTCCTTGTCTGACTCCACCATGCTCCTGGGCCCCAAACTCCAGAGATAGGAAGGATGCCTCCAATATTTCCTTCCCAGCCAGGCAAAGCCCAAACTTGTCCCATTTTCCCGTCAGGAGGGTCTGGCTTTTCTTCTTTTTTTCAATGTTTATTTTTGAGATAGAGAGAGAAACGGAGCATGACCGAGGGAGGGGCAGAGAGAGAGGGAGACACAGAATCTGAAGCAGGCTCCAGGCTCTGAGCTGTCAGCACAGAGCCCGACGAGGGGTCCTTGAACTTCAAGGTCATGACCTGAGCTGAAGTCAGACTTGCTTAATCTAATCGCTTAATTAGCTGAGCCACCCAGGCGCCCCTAGGGTCTGGCTTTTCTGTTCCCATTGCCTCCCTCTCAAGAGATTTTATAAGGGGACTGAGGGCTTTGGAGTTGGTTGTAACTATGTTCTTATCCCTGTCCTTAGGTGCCTGGCTCCTCTCAGCCTCAGTTTCCCATGTATAAAATGGGGTATTAATATCTGTCTCTGAGAGTGTTGTGGGGATTAAATGATATTATTGCCCACAACAAGCCTACCACACTGGCTTAATAAATAAATGAGAGTATCCTCTCCCTTTGTCCATGCTCAGTGTCTCCCAAATTTGGCTAATGATCCAATTTCCCCAGGAGCACTGTTGACAGGCAGAGTCCCAGAACTCTCTCCTTGGAAGGTTCTCATTCAGGGGGCTGGTGTTAGGAGCAAAGTTAGGGTTAGGATGTGGCTCAGGGAAGTGTGCATCGTTAACAAAGGCCTCACATGGTAGGCAGAGTGTGGTCCACTCAGACTGCCAGAACCTCTCCCAAGTGTTAAAAAAATAGCCTTCCTGCCTGCCTCTGGCCTCATCCCTCCAAATGCATTGCCGGATTGCCCTGGGCTTCAGTTTCCCCATATGTAGAAGTTGGGATGCGCTCTATAAGGTTCTTCCAGCTTTGACATTCTAGAAAAACAGTCCTACCCCCAGTTAACTTCTTCAAGATTCATCAAGTGAGCAAAGAACTTTGGGCCCCAAGGTTGATGTGACTTGCAGGAAAGCCCAGAACAACATGTTCTAATAATAAGACACATATAGTATCTTGTAGGGAACAGCAGCCCCTTGAAATACTCCAGGTAAAAAGGGGATTTTGTAGTCAGAGAAGTTTGGGCAACACTACTTTTCATAGCCCTCATCTAGGAGCTCCACAATATGCGATTGAATATTAAAGGCTCTGAAAAGGCCTGCAGGAGTGAAAGCTCTTTTGCCCTATTAAATTCAACCCTTCCCCAAACTATGCAAGAGCATTGTCCTTTTCCCCAGAATGTCATTCAATGTCTTTTGGCACAGCTTTGGGAAATGCCATCTGATTCAGTCCCTGACATGCCCAGGGTCAGCCTTTCCATCCTGAAGTCCAGGCCTGGGCCCTGTCGCTGCCCACTTTGGACAGTGCCAATTCCCAAGTCCAGAGTTCCTCCATTCCTCCATCGGGACAGTTGGAGAAGGCAATGAATCAGAAACAGACCCTCAGAAGCCAGGGGCAGAGCTTATCAGCAGTTTTGGGATCCCAAGGTGTGGGTGGTTAATCCTCTCAGCAGCCCCAGGGCAGGGGCTGGGAGAGGAAACTGAGTCAGCTCTCATGAGACCAAGAGCCTGGTCCTGGCCCTGCCCCTAACCCATTCTGTGCCCTCAGGTACATCACTTCCCCCCTCTAGGTTCTTTTTCTCATCTACAAGACAGAGAATAATGTGTTATTCACATTTTGGAGCTCGTATGGGGTTGTAGATAGGAAAGTTCATGATAAAATTATCATGCCCTTAGCCAGGACATTATACTGAGGGTATCTTGATTAAGTCAATGCAGCAAAGGGGTCTGACAGAGCCCACTCAGGTCATGCTTCATCACTTTGCTCCCCCGCTCTGTGAATTTGGGTAAATCACTTTACCTCTCTGAGCTTCAGTTTCCCTGTCTGTAAAATGGGGATCAGCGTCACTGTCTTGCAGGGTTGCTGGGAGCATTGAGATGAAAAGAATGCTAATTCTGAGCTCCCTGGGAACAAAAATCATGTTTTTCTTGCTCTCTACTATATTCTAGCCCCTGGCTTAGACAAAGGGCTTCATAAAAAGAAGTCATAAAATACTAAAGTTAAGAGCTTAAAGAAATGGTAGGCTGGCAAAGTTTCTTTAGCATCTCCTTCTTTCTTTTATGTTACTTGTTCACACTCCTTTTTCTTCATTCAGCACCCTCCCCCTTCCTGCCCCAGGCTCACCTTACCCACCCCAGCTCCCCAGGTTTGGCCGTCTCTCCCTTTCTCCAAGCTAGAATCCCACAGAATTGTAACTGAGAGACCAAAACCGAGGCCCTTAAAAGGAAAGGGACTTGCCCAAGGTCACACAGTGGGGCATCTGGCTATGAACTCAGATCTGAGTCTGAAGTCTAAGCATGGAGGGAACCTCACAGAGTAAGAAGGAAGACGCCGCAGCATGCACCTCTTCCACCATCTTGTCCCAAGTCCATCCGGGCAGTTTAGTGGTGGGACGACAAGCCGTGCTGCCCAGCCAGCTGACCACAGCCAGACAGACCTGTCATGAATCTAGGTGACTCTTTTGGCCACAGCATACCCAACAAAGCAGCCAGGGCCTAAGGTTGCCTCTGAGCAGTGCAGGGTGGCACTTAGGCTAAAACGCGACAACATCAAGTGTGCAGAAAGAAGGTGGGTGAGCCCAGCTTAGAGGATGTTCATAGAGAAAGACCTAGGACTTTTAAAAGACCCTCTGAAAGGTAAATAAATGTTAGCACAAGCATCTAACTTGATGTTTAGCACACAGTAAGTTCATAATCAATGTTTGTTGAAGTGTAGTATGAGCCAACAAGGCGATAGAGCTACAGAGCCAAGCTAACACAGCCTTAGGTCACATTAACAGAAGCACAGAGCCTACCATGAAGAAGGTGACCCATATCTCACCATCTCCCATCCTAGGTTCGATCCTAGGTTTTGAACAGAATAGAGTCTGGACAAACAGAGATAATCCAGGGGATTTGGGGGGGGGGGGTATTAAGATCAGACCCAGGAGAAGTGGCTAGAGGAGCAGGGCACTACTTTGGGTGGTCATGAGCACCCTGCCAGGAGAGGTGGCAAGCTGAGGAATGGCAGAGGTTGGCTTAGATGTCCTTAGCTCAGAACTTATTAGTCTTTCAAATTATAATCTCCAAAGTCTATGTCTCTCTACTTAACTTTTGACTAAAGACAGTTAAACAGTATATAGTTCAACCTTGATGTGCACCCCCAGCTGTATACCAGATACTGAACATCATGTCTACTAAGGGGGAGGTTCCCAGGGCCAGCGGGAAGCTGTGGCCTTGTCTTTCGTTTCTCTACCTTCAGCCTACTGCCATACATTGTGATGCCAGGTTGGATAGATCTGAAGATTAAACAATGCATTTTAAGCAAATCAGCCTCCACGGAATGGACAAATGGCTTCAAAGAGCCCTGCAGAGAAACTGAGGATGGAGATAACGCCAATCGAGAAAATACAAGCAGGCAGCAGGAAAAGTGCGGGACAGACCGCCGGCCGCTCAAGTCTTGCGTCAGCCACCTTACCAACTGAAAACAACAACGAATGGGATCTCATACGCTCAGTATATTGCCAACTGACATAAGAACAGAAAAACTACTCTAGAGGTGGACTCCCATCCACTATTGTCCGTGATTAATTTCATTCCAAGTGTATATTGGGCCTTTAGACATTAGTCAATCATCACGTACTTGTATGTAATTTCTAAGTCAGTAAATATGTATCTGTTGGGGGTGCCTAAAGCATTTTTCTGGAGAAGCGTATGCAATCAAAAAGTGTGACAACCACGGCTCCAGATCCTTAAACCCAGCGAGACACTAGGGGACACTGCTCCCTGTTTGGGTTATGGGGTTGAATCAGATTTGTTTCAGATTTAGGAACAAAGAAAAATTAGGGGGGGCGGTGTAGCCCCCAATAAAAATTTTAGAGCCCCTCCCTGCCCCAGTGTTTGCAGATTAATGCGAAGAAACCAAAAACTCTGTAAAGGTTTTCCCCAGCTCTGACTTTCCAAGGTGGGTGCCTATTTAAACAGCCAGAGCCAGGGGCGTCTGGATGGCTCAGTCGGTTAAGTATTTGACTCTTGATTTCAGTTCAGGTCATGATCTCACAGTCATGAGACTGAGCCCCTACATTGGACTCTGCACTGAGCTCTGAACACTGAACGTGGACCTGCTTAAGATTCTTTCTCTCCCTTGGGACACCTGGGTGGCTCAGTCGGTTAGGCATCCAGTTAGGTGTCCATCTCATGGTTTGTGGGTTTGAGCCCCATGTTTGGCTCTGTGCTGACAGCTCAGAGCCTAGAGCCTACTTTGGATTCTGGGTCTCCCCCCTCTCTCTGTCCCTCCCCTGCTCATGCTTTCTCTCTCTCTCTCTCTCTCTCTCTCTGTCTCAGAAATAAACATTAAAAAAATTTTTTTAAAGATTCTTTTTCTCCCTCTTCCTCTGCCCCTCCCTCTCCACCTCCACTCCTCCCTCCCCTTGCACATACTTTCTCTCTCTCTCTCTCTCAAATAAATAACTAGATATCTAGGTAAATAGATAAAAACAGCCAAAGCCAATCCAGCCTCCTTTCTCATTCTGTCATCTAAGTTTCACTGTCTGTCTCCTCTCTCTCTTTTCCATCTTTTTTCCTGTTTCTCTCTTTCCCCCTCTCCCGCCCCTCACACATGCAATTGGCAACAGTGAACACCAGAAAGCAGTCATCCAGAGTGAGAGAAGGAGCTTGCTTGCTCATGAATGTCGGACAGACCTGGATTCAGTTCCCACCACTACCTTCCACTGACTGAGATCACCACATACCACATTCATTCTCAGAGCCTCAGAAACCTCCCTTGGAAAAACAGGCATGCTTACCACTCAAAAATAAAATGACAACCTCATTTTAAAATCGTCAAAAGGGGGCGCCTGGGTGACTCAGTCTGTTAAGCTTCTGACTCTTGGTTCCTGCTCAGGTCAGGATCTCACGGTTAGTGAGTTCGAGCCCCAGGTCTGGCTCTGTGCTGACAGTGCAGAGCCTGCTTGGGATTCTCTGCCTCCCATTCTTTCTCTCCACTCCTCTCCCGCTTGTGCTCTCTCTCTCTCTCTCTCTCAAAATAAATAAATAAACTTAGAAAAGATTTAATTTAAAATAAAATTGTCAAAGGATTTGAATAGACATTTCTCTAAAGAAATGGTCAGTAGTACTCGGAATGCTGTTCCACATGTCATCAATACAGAAATGTAAATCAAATCCACAATGAGAGGTGCACCTGGCTGGCTCAGTTGGAAGAGCATAAGACTATTGATCTCAGGGTTGTGAGTTTGAGCCCTACACTGGGTGTAGAGAATACCGAAATAAATAAAACTTAAACAAAACAAAACCACAGTGAGGTCTCACTTCATACCCTCTAAGATGGCTACAATAAGAAGTCCAGATAATAACAAGTGCTGGTAAGGGTGTGGAAAATTTGGAGACTTCCTGTAGAGTTGGTGGGATTGTAACAAAAACTTGTACACGAACGGCCACAGCAGTTTTATTCACAACAGTCACAAAGCGGAAACAACCCATCAACTGATGAATGAAGAAACAAAACGTGATATAATCACACAACGCCATTCAACCACAAAGAGGAACGAAGGACTGATGACGTGTGACAGCAAGGATAAACCTTGAAAACGTGATGCTGAGTGAAAAAAGCCAGTCAGAAAGGATCACTTACTGTATGATTCCACTTAAATAATATGCCCAGAATGAGCAAATCCATAGAGATCATCCACAAAGTAGACGAGTGGTTGCCAGAGGAAGGAGGAAATGTGGGTTAACTGCTAAAGGGTATGGGGTTTACTTGGGGATGATAAAAATTCTAAATTCTAAATTAGATACAAGTGGTGGTGGTTGCATAACTCTGTGAATATACTAAAAATCACTGACTTGTACACTTTAAAAGGGAGCTTGATGGCATGTGAATAATGTCTCAATAAAGTTGTTACTGAAGAGAAAAAGAGGACTTCCCACACAGGGTTGCTGTTAAGAGTGAAATAAGGCCTCTGGCAGCACCATGCCCAGCACATCCCTGGTGTGGAGCCAGTGCGTGAGAGAGATCTCTCTGAAACGGTAGCCTGGAGAGGATTTCAAAGCACAGGTACCCTAGCATTTTAGAGGGCTACACTAGCCGAGTTCTAGGAGTTTCAGAGACAGGGGGAGGGGGTGGGGGTAGGTCCCATTATGTATAGATCTCCACGGTTTGGACCCCAAACAAAACACACCACACACTTCCCTTACACACACTCCTGACTCAACTTTTCTGGCAATTTCTAAACAAAGCAGTATAAAATAATAAGCACATGACTGTCATCTTTCTAGTAGCCCTTAAAAAGAAAATGGATTGGGCCTCCAGCCGGAAGGCTGCCTCTGAGGAGGGGCTTGGGATGCTCCCAGCAGAGGGGGCTCCAGACACTGGAGGGGCAAGTCGGGGGAGGCGAGACTGGGGTGGGTGGGGCTCCCTCCAGGCCAAGCCACCTGGGTGAGCCTCTCTGAAGGGAGCAGGCCTCCCCTCCCCCAAGGCCTGGCTCTGCCTGTTCAGCATTTTCTCCCCAAAGGTGCCTTTGAGCCCAAGGCAGAGGACTGGCCTCCTCACCCTCTCCAGTCTACCGGGCCTGGCCAGAGGACCCAGGGCGCCTCCGAAGGAAGTGTCTAGATAGCAGCTGCCTTCACCTGCTGGCAAAGCACAGAGACCGGGATGCTTTGGGGGGAAACATCTTTGTTCTCCCAAGTGTTTGGTTCCACAAGGGCAGAGTGGGCGAAGCCTTTAGAGATCTAGTCTGGATATTCGTTTCACAAATGGGGTAATTGAGGCTCAAAGGCACCAAGGGGTTTTTGAAGGTCCTGCAGCAAGTGAGCAACAGAATCAGGAGTCAGTCACCTGCTACGGGCTGGCTGAAGCCTCAAAACAACCCAGGGAGGTGAATATTTGTCATCCTCCCCCAATACCTCCAGAGATGGAGACGGAGGCACTCACCCAGCCAGGAAGGCATGGAGCTGGGGTTCAAGTCCAGGCCCACCTAGGAACCACAACAGGTCAGCCGGTGGAAGAGGCTGTTCTGAAAACTAACCCTTCACCCTGCCCCTCACCCAGCACATGTCCCATTACCTGTGGTCGGGAGGCCTGTGTTGGCTGCAAGGAGAGCAGTGTGTGGACTGTGCCGATGCCAGGCTGGGCAGGGGAAGAGGGAGGCAGGAGAGGCCAGGCCACACCCCAGTGACAGGGAGGGGGCGGGGCATGAGTTGCCCTGGGCCCCACTCACTCACCAGGGTGGCATTCCTTCCTGCTGGTGCTATCAGGGGGCCCAGGCCTTCCTGTCTGACTTGAGTCTTGCTCATGACACCCCAGGCACAGCAGTTGGAGCAGCTAAACCCCCAAACCCACCCCCTGGGCATGGCCATGACTGCTGACTCAGGAGGCGGTGATGTAGGGGGTAGTTGCACTGCCCTTGGCTGGGCCAAGCTCTGGGCAGGAAGGAGGTGGGGTGTGTCCCAGATCCCACCTCCACCTCAAGGGTGAGACTGACTCAGGATGCAGCCATGTGGGCCAACCCGATGCTTTCCCAAGGGGTGAGATTGGGCAGGCAGCAGGACAGGAGGCCCGGGGTTCAGAGGACTGGGGGTCTCCTGTGAATGGAACTGGCAGTGCCCTCTCCTGGTGAGGAAACTGGTCCAAGGCTAGAATATCCACTGCTGTGTGCAGACAGGAAAACACAGGTCCCACGGGGGTGAGGGGTGGGGCCTGACCTCCTACACTGAGGCCAAGAATAACCCCAGCTCAGTCTGCCTCTGCCTCTTACTCACTTATTGAACACTTTGGAAACAGGATAGTAAACAAGTCCTACACTGCCCAGGGGAGCACCCGGGCCAGATAGAGACAGGCCATGACAGGCCCCATGAGGGCACAGCCCAGGGAGCTGTGGGTTCCCAGGAGGGCTTCCTGGAAGAGGAGTCATTTCAATGCTAAGCTCAGGCCAAAATCTCAGAGTCATCCTTGACTCTTTGCTCTCTCATACTCTGTCTGACATATCTGGAAAACCCTGTTGGCCCCACCTTCAACATATCCCAAATCCAGCCTCCTCTCTTTACTTCCATGGCAGCCACCCTGGTCCAGCCAACATGATCCCTAGTCTCTTTGCTCCTGCCTCTAGCCCAGTGGCTGTCCTAATTGTGACAACCAGAGGGATCCAGTTAAAAACCAAGTCAGCTCATGTCCCTCCTCAGCTAAGCACCCTCCCAGGACCCCCACCTCATTCAGGATGAAACTCAAATTCTTGGGGCACTTGGGTGACTCAGTCAGTTAAGTGCCCGACTCTTGATCTAGGCTCAGGTCATGATCTCACTGTTTGTGGGATTGAGCCCTGTGTTGGACTCTGTGCTGATAGGGCAGAGTCAGCTTGGGATTCTCTCTTTCCCATTCTCTCTGCCCCTCCCCCACTCTATCGCATTCTCTTGCTCTCTCAAAATAAACAAATAAACTTAAAAAACAAAAAACAAAAAACAAAAAACAACTCAGGTACTTACATAGCCCTCCACCATCTGGGACCCACCTCTTGCTCTCTCTGACTTTAATTTCAATGACCTCTCTCACTCTGCCCAGCTACACTAAACTGTGCCCCAAATGCTCCAGTTAGGTTCCACCCTCAGGGCCTTTGCATTGGCTGTTCCCTCTTCCTCAAATGCTTTTTCCTAGCTCCTTTCCTCACTTCTTCAGGTATCTACTCAAATTGTCACCTTCTCCAAGAGGTCTTCCCTGACTACCTTGTACAAAGTGGTGACTGCCACCACCACCTTTCCCAGTCATCCTGCTTTATTGTTCACCATGTGACATACTGTAAGTTTTTTATTATGCATATTTCCTCATTATGTATTGTTTGCTCCAGGACCTAGAACAGTGTCTGACACATAGTAGGTGCTCAATAAATTTTATTGAATGATTGTGTGACCTGAAAGGAAAACCCAAGAAGCATTGTAAGGGTATTCCAGGCAGAGGGAACCATGTGTGCAAAGGCTTAGAGGTAAGAGGCATTGCTTGTGTTGAGGATCTGTGAATCATTCAGTATAGTAGGTGAGTAGGGGATGCTGGGGGTGGGAGAAGGGAAAGTGAGAGGCAGGGACTTGGAAGCCAGACCAAGGAGGCTAGATATTATCCTGAGAGCAACGGGGAGTCACATAAGAGGGACATGATCAAATCTATATTTTAGACAACAATTTGGCTGTCATGTTATGGATTGGTGAGGCTGTGAGGGGCAGGCATCCAGGCGAGCATGAGCCATGGCAGGAGAGATAAGGACTAGGGACAGTGGTCATTGCACTGTCCCAAACAGTAGTCACCAGCCATGTGTGGCTATGGAGCCCTTGAAATGTAGCTGGTCAGAATTGAGATGTGCTGTAAGTGTAAAATACACACCGGATTTCCAAGACTTGCTATGAAACACAAGAATATATAAGAGCTCACTAATAATTTTTGTATTGGTTACTTGTTAAAAAGATATTATTTTGGATACCCTGGGTGAAATAAAATATGGGAAAATTAGTTCTACCTGCTTCTTTTTGCTATTTTTAATGTAGTTATTGGAAAATTTAAAAATTTTTGTGGGTACATAGATCTCACAATCTATTCCTGCTGGACAGCCCTGATTTAGAAGGTAGAACAGACAGGGATTGGTTGGTGGACTGTGGGGATGAGGGAGACCCTCAGTTAAATTGCAGGTCTCTCCCTTCCAGCTGCTCCTTTCTGATGAGACCGTGGCCTAGAGGCAGAAAGAACGGGCTACAGAGGAGAGCAGTTAGAGTAAGTTCTCATCTCGACATAAGCACACACACAAAATTCCTGTCTTTACAGTAAGAACTATCCAGAAATGAGACAGGTCAGCAGAACAGGCAATGAGTCCTCTGTCCCTGGAGGTAGATAAGAAGAAAATTGAAAACCACCATTACACAGAGGAAAGGAAGTTGAGCTGATTAGTTATTTTCAAAACATGGTCCCTGGACCAGCAGATTCAGCATCGCCTGAAAACCTTTTAGTAATGCAAATACTCGGGTACCACCTTAATCCTACTGAATGAGCAACTCTGGAGGTGGGACCCACAATTTGTATTTAACAAGCCCTCAAGGTGCTTCTGATACCTGTTCAAGTTTAAGAATCATTGGACTACAGGAGCTCCTGGGTGGCTCAGTCAGTTGAGCATCCTACTTTGGCTCAGGTCATGATCTCAAGGTTCCCGGGTTCAAGCCCCACGTCAGGCTGTGTGCTGACAGCTCAGAGCCTGGAGCCTGCTTTGGATTCTGTCCACCCCTCTCTCTGCCCCTCCCCTACTTGTCCTCTGTCTCTTGAAAATGAATAAATGTTAAAAACAAATTTTTTTAAAAAAAGAATTACTGGGGAAAAAAAAAGAATTACTGGGCTATAGAATACTTCCTGTCATTTAAAGGTTTCAATGAGTGGCACATAGTAGGTGCTCAAAAAAAAAAAAAAACATCTTCACCTTCTGTTTGTTTCCTAATCCCAGGTGAAGGTACTTCCCCTCTCGGGGCAAATGAAGACTTTACTTCCTGCAGCACCTGGTTGTATGTGAACTTGACACAGGATAGAGGCACAGCCTCAGGGCATTTCCTATCTCTCGGACATGGGCAGATTGCCAGGACTGAGACAGAGCTACCAGAGGTTTAAGGGAGGCTCCAGCTCAGCTCCCTCCTTAGGTGACCTCACTATCCTGTGGGGGGGCTGGGGAGGGGTGGTGATTCATGAGAGAACCTCCCACTGTCCTGTGGGCACAGCTGATGGCCCCAGGGAAGCCAGGTCAGCAGATGAGCGTGGCATCCGGCTTCTCTGCATTCCAGAACTGCCAGCTGGGGGCCCGCCTGATTCAGCAAGCACGTGCACTCTGGAGGCAACAGACAGCGTGTGGCTACGGTCTCCACATCCATATAAATGGGGAGATGGCAGTCCCTATCCACCATGACACTATTTGTATACAATGCTTGGAGCAGTGTCTGCATACAGTCAGCCCTCAATACCCCTTGGCATTCTTGTGATGAGACCACCGGGATCTCTCAGGCAGGTGGGAACTACCCAGGGACTTCTTGGGTTTCAGAATTATGCCCTGCAGGTGTAGGAGGGAAAGAATGTGTACCTACTATGAACACCCAGGAGTCTGGTTCTCTATGTGAATTTTTGCTTAATCACCAAATGGACGTATGTGAGGACAGGGCTTGTCTTTTTTTTTTTTTTTTTTTTTTTTTTAATGTTTATTTACTTATTTATCAATGTCTTTATTT
The DNA here is from genome assembly GCF_018350155.1 of Leopardus geoffroyi. Taxonomy (NCBI): domain Eukaryota; kingdom Metazoa; phylum Chordata; class Mammalia; order Carnivora; family Felidae; genus Leopardus; species Leopardus geoffroyi. The sequence goes on from NC_059331.1 coordinate 54,115,436, forward strand.
TTAATGTTTTTCATTTTTGAGAGACAGAGTGCGAACAGGGGTGGGGCAGAGAGAAAGGGAGACACAGAATCCAAAGCAGGTTCCAGGCTCTGAGCTGTCAGCACAGAGCCCGAGGTGGGGCCCAAACCTAGGAACCGCGAGATCAAGACCTGAGCCAAAGTCAGACGCTTAACCGACTGAGCCACCCATGAGCCCCCAAATATTTATTTATTTGGAGAGAGAGAGAGAGAAAGAGAGAGCACAAGCAGGGGACAGGCAGAGAGAGAAGGAAATAGAGAATCACAAGCAGGCTCCACACTCAGCGAGAAGCCCTACGTGGCACTTGATCCGACGTCTGCGAGATCACAACTTTGGCCAAAACCAAGAGTCAAACACTTAACCAACTGAACTACCCAGGCGTCCTGAAGGCAGAGCCTGTCTTAATCACCTTGAGACATTTGTTAAATGGACCCTCTAAATCAGGAGGCGTTGTCCCCATTTCATGGACGAGAACATTGAGGGTCAGAGGGCTGAAATGATTTCCAAATCACATAACTAACTGGGAAGTGGCTGGGTCAGGATTCAAAGCCAGGTTACCCTGAACTCAAAGCTGGGATTTTTCTACTCCTCCATGCAGAACCCCCGACCTAAGCTCCTGGTTGAGAAGTCCCTGAGCATGTCATTGAAATCCATCTTTGAGGAGTTAGCCTCTGGCCTAGACTAGAATCTTTGCAACTCCATACTCTCTCTTTCTGAGGACTCTTAAAGCTTTGAGTCAGCAGTGCAGGGTAAAGATCCAGGGTGTCTTTGATATGAAACAGATCTGTTATTTACTAACTCTGTGACTTTGGGGGAGGGCAGCCTCAGTTTCCCCATTTGTAGAATGGGGATGATAATATATTTTTCTAAGAAACCAATTGCAAATAGACATCTTTGACACAATCTGGGAAGTGTGAATGTGGATTCAATATTAGATTATTTAAGGTCTACTGTTATTGTTTGTTAGGTTGATGATAGCACATCAGTTATGTAAAAACAACGTGATCTGTTGGTGATGCACAGTGAAGTGATTACTAGTGCTACGACACTGTGTCTTAAAGGTGTGCTTTAAAGCAGTTCAGCAAGGGGGACAATGTGGGAGCAGGAGACAGGAATCACAATTGGCTAAAGTCGATAAGAGCAGAAGCTGGGTGATTTGTAGGTGGGAGTTCATTATACAATCATTTCTACTTCTGTGTATGTTTGAAGTTTCCATAACAAAAGTTCTTAAGAATGCAGCGTGTCACTGGACCCACATTCCCCAGCATCTGAGAGGTGGTCCTGTTCTTCAGTAGCATCTGGACTGTGGCTTCCATGTCTTTGTTGAAAGCCGGTATGGAAGAATTTAGCAATGGGACACCAGGAGACTCCTAGCGGGAAACACTAGCCACGAACTGTGAACTGTCCTGGTGTTGTCTGACCTGCAAGTCCAGTCGTGTTCTGTAGAAGGGGCTCGACAATCTCTGTAAATAGGGAAGTGTGAGTTGTTAACTTTCATGACAAATAGAGTGGAAAGAAGAGATGGGGGAAGGGAGAAAGGAAGGGAGGAAAGGAGAGAAGGAAGGAAGAAAAGAAAGAATAAATGGAGGGAGGGAAGAAGGGAGGAAGGAAGGAAGCTTTGGAGAGCATCTTGAGATCTAATACCAAGTGTTTGGAAATAGCTCATCTCTGCTGGAGCAGACAGGGCCTTCAGCCAGGGAATTCTCCTAAGAACTCTGGGAAGTGACTCTCCTGCAAGTGCTGTCTGGACTGAGCTCAAGCCCAGATATCACAGGACACATCTGTCCATGGGCATCAAGGGCAGGCCCAGGACACCCACTGATGAAGCCTGCGGATGTTCAGATGCAAGCCTGTGTGTCTGGAATGTCACCCAGTTGTCTGCCTGGAGGACGACCCGCTCCTCAAGGCCTGACTCACGCATCCCACCTCTCTCCCCTGTATTCCCATAGTCCTTCCCTCAGCCATCACACATCAGCGTATGTCTCCCCGGTAGGTGTGATGATAATAAATCAGCAACAACTAACAGCTACCATTCACTGCAGGCTTGCCGTGTGCTGGGTATTCTGCCAAAAGCTTTACTTCCTGAGGTAGGTGTCATTATTTCCATTTTACAGATGTTGAACTGAGACTCAGAGAGATTGAGTCACTTGCCCAAGCTCACACAGCTAGAGGGTACCCAGACTTAGCTCTAGTTTCCCACAAAGTAGTTATTCTAAGCTGCAGCTCTATTCAGCTTGCCTCTATACCCTCCTGTGCCTTGCAAATGGCCTGGCTCATTGGTAAAGGCTTGAAGGGACACTCACTTAAATCCTTGGCTTCCCCCCAAGGCTGGGGGTATGCCACCCTTTCCCAGCACCGTGCCTGCCTCATTCACTCCTCAAATTTGTGATAGAACAAGAGTTCAACTTTGTTTGCTTCAAGCCACAAACATCTTTCTCCATCTCAGAAAAAAGTGTAGTCTTATAAATAGCCCAAAGCTGAGAGCTGGGAGGTCTCCAGTTATGGAGTTCTGGCTCCAGCTGTGTGACTTTAGCCAAATTGCTTAATTTCTCTGGGCCTCATCTTCTTCATAGGTCAAATGGAGAAATCACCTACCACAGGAAAAAGTGTCTGAGAGTGCTCAATGAGTGTTTCTTTTTAGTTCTGAGGTAGAAAGTGAAAGAATTTATCCAGGCACCTCTGAGGTGGTCTGGGATCTCACAACATGGAGTACCAGGAGATGGGCAGACAGCCCTGCTGAGATCCAGGCAGAAGTGGGACCTAGGGGGAGGGGCCTGTCCTCCCTGGGACCAAGTGAAATAACCCCTGGGCCAGAGGGGTGTGTCTGGGGAAGAGAAATTGGTTCCGCTGCCTGGGCCTTCTCCTCGGGCAACACCTTAAGCCCTGACCACGGACCAGTATGAGTGAGGAGGAAGATTTGTTGACAAAACCCATCTTCAGACATCTATTGGGCACCTACTGGTGGAAAGTTCAAGAATGAACCAGTTCTGACCCCCATTCTAGATTAATAGCTGGGCACATGATTACCAGAATAAAGATTACATTTTCCGAGTGCTCTAATACCTATGTGTGGCCAGCCAATAGATTGTAAGAGAAAGTTCTATTCCAACTGGAATGTGGAGGTGATGGCAAGAGTCAGAGTAGCAGTATTTGACCATGAGGCAATACTGGAAAGGTTAGCTATAATGAGAGCAGACATGTAAATTAGCAACAATATAAACCAGAAAACAAAGAACCATGTCTTCGAAGTGAGGAAAGAAAGTAACTATCAACTTCAAATTCTAAATCCACCTAAATATTTAAGAGCAAAGGCTTAACAAAGACATTGGCAGACAAAGAGTGAGTACATTTACCATTCCCAGATTTTTTCTGGAAAAAAAAAAAAAAAACTTTCATGATTTCCTAGATCAAGAAAAAAGAAATAGGGGCTCAATTGGTTAAGTGTACGACTTCAGCTCAGGTCGTGATCTCACAGCTCATGAGTTCGAGCCCCACCTCAGGCTTTGTGCTGACAGCTAGAGCCTGGAGCCTGCTTCAGATTCTGTGTCTCCCTCTCTCTCTGCCCCTCTCCCTCTCCCTCTCCCAGTCATGCTCTGTCTCTCCCTCTCCTTCAAAAATAAACAAACATTAAAAAAAATTGAACACAAAAGGAAGAAAAGAATTGAAGGAATTATTAGTAAAGAGAATTGGTAAACATGGGTAAATCTAAGTGCTCTCTGAAATAATACACAACTTGAGATGTATAAATACAAGGTAGAATTCAAGTTTATGATGAACAATAATACACAGCAGCCTGGATATATTGAAGTTAAGGTATTGTAAGATACTTGTATTATCCAGGAGGTGAGTAGAGGTATTAACTTATAAATTAAATTTGGATTTTGGTAAATCAAGTTTGTCTGTTAAAATGTTAAAGATAATCCCTAATTATCTTGATATCATTAATTTGTCTTTAGATGTTAAAGATAATCCCTAAACTAATAAACTAGAGGGGCGCCTTGGTGACTCAGTCACCTGGGTTGCAATGACCATGCAGAGCCTGGTTGGTATTCTCCCTCTCTCTTTGCCCCTCCCCACTCACACTCTCTGTCTCTCTCAAAATAAAAATAAATAAACTTAAAAAAATAAACTAATAAAATAGAATGTACAACTTCCATCAAAGGGAAAAGAAGGGAGGGATAAAGAAAATTCAACCTATCCAATAACAAGCAGGAAATAGCAAAGAAAAGGCAGGGTAAATTGCACAAAATATAAGTGAGAATAAAACTAAGCCAACCATGTCAGTAATCATAATGAATATAAATGGACCAGTTTTGCCACCTGACCAAATTGGACTTTAAGAAATTCAATGTAGGTGGGGCGCCTGGGTGGCTCCGTCAGTTAGGCAGCCGACTTTGGCTCAGGTCATGATTTCACAGTCCATGAGTTCAGCTGTGCTGACAGCTCAGAGCCTGGAGCCTGTTTCAGATTCTGTGTCTTCCTCTCTCTGACCCTCCCCTGTTCATGCTCTGTCTCTCTCTGTCTCAAAAATAAATAAACGTTAAAAAAAAAAAAAAAGAAATTCAATGTAGGCATCTCAAAGTACTATAGGAGAGGTGGATTTTTAAAAACTTTATTTTGATACAAATTATAGACTCACAGGAAGCAGGGAAAATAATACAGAGTCACACATACCCTTCACCTAGGCTTTCCCAATGGTGACACCTTATATAAATGTAATACAAGAGCAAATCCAGGAAACTGACATTGGTACAACACCATTAACTAGCCTACACACCTTATTCTGTTTTCGTAATTTTTTACATGTGTGCAGTTGTGTGCATGGTTTCTATGCATTTTAGTCCATGAATACAATCATGTAACTACCACCAAATCAATATACGGAGCTTTATACCACCACAAATAAACTACCTTGTACTACTCCTTTTATTTGTAAACTTGTTACTAAATGATGCTCAGGCACTTGGGTCACCATTTGGAAAAATATAAAATTAGATCCATATCTCCCACCATATAGAATACCAAAAGTCATAGCTGAGATCTGCTTACCTCGAACAAAAGCCACTAGAATCATAAACTGATAGGAATCCTGAGATGGTAATTTTTAAAAGTTTCCACAGGCTGAGTATGCCTTAGCATGAGAGTGAAAAACTCCTGGGGGTCACAGTCTTAAGGAGAGCCCCATACTTTCATGAGTTTTACCTCCAGGAACTTCACCAAATTCCCAGAATGAAGGGCCAAGAGACATCTCCTCCCAGTTCTGACAGGGGAGGCAAAGAGTAACCGTAGTGAAATACACCCAGAGTATTCTCCCAAACAAAGGCCTGCTCTGGAGGGAAAAAGGCTTTTACCAATCCTTATCCCATCTGGGGGAAGGACACTGCTCTCACTGCAGCTACCACTAGCCTTTCTGCATCAACTTAAGTGGAGGAATTAAGCTAAGAAACATGCACAAGAGTCACAGACCAGGGACACAGGTGCATGGAAATACTGACATTTAATCATAAGATTATAAACCGCTTCTCCTCTTCCACCCCTTTCCACACCACAACAGGGCTCTAGAATAATAATAGATTAAGGTGGAAAGAGCTGCAAGATGCAGATTCTCTCTGAGGAGGAGAATCCAGGGAAGCCCAAAGTCAACAGGGAAGATGAAAACAAAGATGCTAGAAGAATGCGAACCCTCTAGCAGCTATATATACAGGAAACACTAGGCACAGCCCAGCTCCTAGCCAGATTACCATAAATAGTCACACTAGAGGGTTATTTACCCCAGTTCCTATTTACTAAAACAGCATGCCTGACTTCCCACAAAAAAAAAAAATAATAATAATAAAATAAATCACAAGGCATGCTAAAGGATGAGAAAAAAAGTTTGAAGAGACAAAACAAGCATCAGGACCAGATGCAGATATGACACAGATATTGGAAATGTCAGACAGAGTATTATAATAACTGTGATTGGGGTGTCTGGGTGGCTCAGTCGGTTTAGCATCTGACTTTGGCTCAGGTCATGATCTCATGGTTCGTGGGTTCCAGCCCCGCCTCAGGCTTGGCTGACAGTTCGGAGCCTGGAGCCTGCTTCAGATTCTGTGTCTCCCTCTCTCTCTGCCCCTTCCCCACTCACTTCTCTCTCTTTCTCTCAAAAATAAATAAACATTAAAAATATAAAATAAAATAACTGTGATTAATATGTTAAGGGCTCTAATGGAAAATGTAGACGACATGTAAGAGCAGGTGGGCAATGTAAGCAGAGAGATGGAAACTTCAAGAATGAATCAAAAGGAGGGGCACCCAGGTGGCTCAGTCAGTTAAGCAGCCGACTTCGGCTCAGGTCATGATCTCGCGGTCCGTGAGTTCGAGCCCCGCGTCGGGCTCTGTGCGACAGCTCAGAGCCTGGAGCCTGTTTCAGATTCTGTGTCTCCCTCTCTCTGACCCTCTCCTGTTCATGCTCTGCCTCTCCCTGTCTCAAAAATAAATTAAAAAACGTTAAAAAAAATAAAAAAAAAAGAATGAATCAAAAGGAAATGCTAAAAATAAAAAACACTATGATAGAAATGAAGAATGGCTTTGATGGGCTCATTAGTAGACTGGATGAAGTAGACATGAAGATGTCAGTTCTCCCCAGTTTGATCTATTGGTTCAACATAATCCTAATAAAAATCCTGGCAAGCTATATTATAGACATCAACAAACTTGATTCTGGGGCTCAGATCAACAAACTGATTCTGATCCTGGTTAAGCATCCAAATCTTGATTTTAGCCCAGAGCATGATCTCAGGGTTCATGACATCAAGCCCCGCATCAGAATCTGTGCTGACAGCGTGGAGTCTGCTTACGATTCTCTCTTTCCCCCTCTCTCTCTGCCCCTCCCCTGCTCCCTCACCCGTGCACATGCACACACATGTGTGTTCTCTCTCTCTCTCTCTCTCTCTCTCAAAATAAATAAATATTAAAACAAACAAACTGATTCTAACTTTTATATGGAAAGGCAAAAGACCTCAAATAGCCAGCGCAATACTGAAGAACAACAAAGTCGGAGGACTGATACTATACAACCTCGACACTTGCTATAAGGCTACAGTAGTCAAGAGAGTATGGTATTGGTGAAAGTACACACAGGTAGAACAATGGAACAGAATAGAGAGCCTAGAAATAGACCCACATACGTATAGTCAACTGTTCTTTGACAAAGGAGCAAAGGCAATTCCGTGGAGGAAGGATAGTTTTTTCAACAAATGGCATTGGAACAATAGTATGCCCACATGCGAAAAACAAACCTAGGTAGAGACCTTGTACCTTTCACAACAATTAACCCCAAATTAGTCAGAGACTTATATACAAAACATGAAAGTATAAAACATCTAAAAGAAAATATTGGGGGAAATCAATATGAGCGTGAGTTTGGTAAAGAGTTATTAGATATGATACCAAAAGAATAATCTATGAAAGTGGGACTTATTACTTTATTAAAAGTAAAACTCTCTGCAAGAGACACTGTTAAGAGAATGACAATATAAGCCACACACTGGGAGTAAATAATTGCAAATTACTTTTCTGGTAAAGGACTTGTATCCAAAAATAGACACATTTAAGACTCCTAAAACTCAGCAATAAGAACACACCTCACTGAAGAAGATACAGAGATAGCAAATAAGCATATAAAAAATGCTCACCATTATTGTCATAAGGAAATTGCAAATTGGAACAACAATAAGATACTACAAGGCACCTATCAAAATGGCCAAAAACACCAAAAACCAAAAACCAAAAAACCCAAAACTGAACCACCAAACACTAGTGAGACTGTGGAGCAACAGAAATTCTCATTTATTTTTGGTGGGAATGGAAAGTGGTTCAGGCACTTTGGAAGACAGTTTGGCAATCTCCTATAAAGATATAGATAGCTTATAGCACATGATCCAGCAATCCCACTCCTAGCTATCTATGCAGCTGACCTGAAAACTCATGTCCACCCAAAAACCTGCATGTGAATGTTTATAGCAGCTTTATTGATAATTACTAAAAACTGGAGGCAACCAAGATGTCCTTTGATAGGTGAATGGACAAAAAAAACTATAGTACATCCGTGCAATGGGATATTATTCAGCATTAAAAAGAACTGAGCTATCAAGCCACAAAAGACATGAAGGAATCTTAAATGCATGTTGTTAAGTAAAAAAAAAAAAGCCAATCTGAAGAGGCTACATACTGTATACTTCCAACTATATGACACTCTGGAAAAGGCCAGACTATAAATACCGTAAAAACGATCAGTGGTTGCCAGGGGAACCAGGAGAAGGAAGAGGAGTAATTAGATTAAGCACAGAGGATTTTTTTAGGATGATGAAGCTATTCTATATGAGAATGAGTACTTGATACTATTTCTTAAAACTCAGAACTTTTATAGCGCAAAGAGTGAATCTTGGTATATTCAAATTTTATAAAACCATTCAGGAGTTGTCAGGGGATTCCAGGATGGAACACAGAATGTGACAAAGCAATTGAACTGTATTACAAATGTATGCAACCACTTCACTGAATAGAGTGGGGGAGAAGAGTGTTGATATAAATCCTTCAGAAATGAATGGAAGGTGCAAAACCAAAGGCAAAAGAAGATATACATAGTAGTATACTATACTTGATCAAATTGTTTCCCATGGGGATACAGGTTAACAAATCTGCTATTGCTATACATATACACTGGAACTGAACAACTAGGTAATGAGTGGCTGATGGTGAAAGCCAGGTTTCTTATTGTTGGAGTAGGATGTTACAATTAATTAAAGGAAGGAGGCTAGGGGCACCTGGGTGGCTCAGTTGGTTAAGTATCCAACTCTTGGTTTCAGCTCAAGTCATGATTTCATGGTTGTGAGTTCGAGCCCTGCATTGGGCTCTGCGCTGATAGCATGGAGCCTGCTTGGGATTCTGTCTCCCTCTCTCTTTCTCTGCCTCTCCCCTGCTTGCTCTCTCTCTCTCTCTCAAAAACAAATAAACATTTTTAAAAAATAAAAGAAGGAGGCTAGAATAATCCATGAGGTAATGGATAAGAATTGGAAATAACGCGGTACCTGGGTGGCACAGATGGTTAAGCACCTGACTCTTAATTTTGGCTCAGGTTATGATCTCATGGTTCATGAGATTGAGCCCTGCATTGGGCTCTGTGCTGACGATGTGCAGCCTGCTTGGGATTCTCTCTCCCTCTCTCTCCCCCCCTCCCTCACTCTCTGTTTCTCTCTCAAATAAATAAACAAACATTAAAAAAAGAGTTGAAAAAAAACAGTTGGACATTAGCACAAACTCATGTTTAGCTTAACAGAGATAGAAATGGTTACATAAATAAATTTTATAGGTATTTCGATGAGTAGGTCCTTGCTGCTCCTTGCTTTGTCAGCTGAGAGGGCCTACAACCAATGACACCCCAGTAGCAAAAAGTACATCCAGCACCCGAATCTTCATTTCTAATACCATTCTCCAATAAAAGAAATCAGGACTCTTTAGAGAAATGGCTGACATTGGACTGGGTCAGGAAATAAACAGGATGAGTCTGAAGCACCTTGTTGTACCAGAAAATAAGGAAGTGCTACAACACGCACGTGCACACACACACACACACACACACACACACACACACTGATCAAGGTATGTCAAAAGGATACAAGAACCAACTGAAACTGCTCCCAATGGCCAAAGCTGAAATAATTTGAGCAAAAAAATTAAAGTAGTACCACACTGTAACCCAAAGTATAAAATAAATATCCACGGGTCCACACTGATATAAATAAAATGATTGAGTACATACATAAATGGGAGAGAACAAACAAATATCTAGCACAAAAGAATTTAAAGTAGTATATGCAGATATTCTGCCCTCAAGAAGCATAACACCCCCTCGCCCCTAAAATGTAGGTTGTGCTTAGTGACTTTCTTCCAAAGAGCACAGATGGAAAGTGGAAAGGGAGGGGAAAAAAAAGTCACTTTACAGTTGAGAAGCTTGTGAAACACTATCTCAAGACAGGTGATCAAGGTCAACATTAATGGAGATAATTCACATTGATAGTATGGAGTATTGATAGTTGATGTGATGTGATGAGAATGGCGCTTTACCTCTGTGCTCTTCCTCCCAAAAACACATTACCCCAATCTAACCACCAAAAACATCAGACACATCTCAGTTGAAGGTCATTCTACAATATACCCAAATAGTACTCCTTAAAACTGTCAAGGTCATCCAAAATAAGGAAAATCTGAGAAACTGTCATAACCAAGAGAAGCCTAAGGAACCATGCATGTGGTATCCTAGAGCAGAAAAAAAAAAAAGACATCAGGTTAAAAACTAAGAAGATCTGAGTACAGTATGATGTTTAATTAATAATTTATTGGTAGGGGAGGAGCCAAGATGGCAGAACAGCATGGAAGTTTTTTTTTTTTGCATCTTGCATCCATGAAATATAGCCAAATCAACACTAAACCATCCTGCACACCTAGAAAACTGATTTGAGGATTAACACAACAACCTGTACAACCTGAACCACAGAACTCAGCAGGTTGGTGGCGCAAAAAGGTGAACTGGGGGAGAGAGAAGCCACAGAGGGCAGGGAGCTGTTTTTGCTTGTGGAGAGTGGACGGATATGGGGCGGGGGGAAGTACAGGAAAAGCACCCCCCTAAAAGCAGCTGGAGAGAAAGTGGAAAAGTATTAACAGCTGCAGGGACTGAACTAAAAATGGAGAAATGAGAAAGGAGAGGGTTTAAATTCCATTAAGACTCTATAAACAGAGGGAGTGCAGAGTCTGAAACTCCGCAGCTTTATACCTGGTGGTGCTCTGGTGGGAAAGGCAAATCCTCAGGAACAGAGTGAAGTCTGGGGGGCCACACGGCAGAGGCAGTTTCCCTGCTGGGAGGACATTAGGTAGAGGCAGTGCGCCCCCAACAGGCAAAGGTGCCAGGAGACCCCGGAGTACAACCACATTCGTTGGTGCTGGAACAAGGTCGGCCAGGCTGATGCCTGGCGCCAGATGTGTGTTGTGATTTTCCATAATCCCTGAAATGCTGCTGCCACCCGATCATGTGAACTTTTTCTGGGGCAGGCTGGCACCCAGCTGCAGTCTCTGGGAATCGGTAGCAGCACGGACCCACGAACATTCCTGGGTGCAACTGGCACCTGGCCATTGCTTGGTGAGACCCTTCTGAAGAGGGTCTCAGCAGGTCAAAGCTGCAGAGTTTTGGGGGGTGAGGGGTTGGGAAACACAGCCATATCTGAGATAAAACTCAGGAGGGAGGTGCCGCCTGGCAACCTGACAGCTTGGTCAAGGACAGTGTAAAAGCGGGGAGTGAACGGAAGCCAGAGACGAAGGATGGGTGCACAATTGCTAATCAGGGAGAGCAGAGTTCCGATGCTAGAGACTGAATAGCCGGGGATGCCATTTTCACCCCTTCCGCACATCCACAAACACACCTACAAACACCACAACAGTCCACCCCAGTAAGCTAAGCAGTGCCATCTAGTGGAGAGTGGAGCTGTTACACTAAGTCCTGCGGAACTGGGCCAACCTCACTCTTCACAAATACCACAAGTCTCTCCACCTGCTTAGTTTCCGGACTATAAAGTGCTTCATAGTTTGACTTCTAGGGGAAAACAATGTAATTTCAATCATATTTCAGTCTGTTCGCTGGTCTGTCTATTCAATTTTCTTGTTTTCTTTTTGTTTCTTCTCTTTTTCTTGAATACAGAAAGAGAAAAATTTATTTTTATTTTCAATTTTTATTAAAAATATTTTCCTTTAATTTTTTCTACTACATTTTTTACTTTTTTGTAAATTTTTCAAATTCTATTTTCAAATTATTTTCAAAATCATTTAATTTTATTCTATTTCATTGTATTCATTTAAAAATTTTTCAAACATTTTCCTTTTCTCTCTTTTTTTTATTTTTCTTTTTTCCCCTTTTTTCCTCTAATCTATCAAGCTCCTTTCTACACCCAGACCAAAACACACCTAGGATCTAGCATCATTTATTTGATTTGTGTGTATGTGTGTGTGTGTTGTTTTTAGTTTTTTTATTTTAATTTTTTTTAACCTTGTTAATTCCTTTTCTTCCTTCAAAATGACAAAACGAAGGAATTCACTCCAAAAGAAAGAGCAGGAAGAAACTACAGCCAGGGACTTAATCAACAGAGATACATGCAAGAAGTCTGAACCAGAATTTAGAATCATTATAATAAGAATACTAGCTGGGGTCAAAAATAGATTAGAATCCCTTTACATAGAGATAAAAGAAGTAAAAGCTAATCAGGATGAAATAAAAAATGTTATAACCGAGCTGCAATCTCAAATGGATGCCACGGCAGCAAGGATGGATGAAGTAGAGAAGTGAATCAGTGATACAGAGGACAAACTTATGGAGAATAATGAAGCAGAAAAAAAGAGGGAGACTAAGGCAAAAGAGCACGATTTAAGAAATACAGAAATCCGTGACTTATTAAAAAGGAACATCAGAATCATAGGAGTTCCAGAAGATGAAGAGAGAGAAAAAGGGGTAGAAGGGGTATGTGAGCAAATCATAGCAGAAAACTTTCTTAACCTGGGGAAAGACACAGACATAAAAATCCACAAAGCATGGAGGACTCCCATTAGATTCAACAAAAATCAACCATCAACAAGGCATATCAAAGTCAAATTCACAAAATACTCAGGCAAGGAAAGAATCATGAAAGCAGTAAGGGAAAAAAGTCCTTAACCGACAAGGGAAGACAGATGAGGCTTGCAGCAGACCTACCCACAGAAACTTGGCAGGCCAGAAAGGAGTGGCAGGATATATTCAATGTACTGAATCAGAAAAATATGCAGCCAAGAATTCTTTATCCAGAAAGGCTGTCACTCAAAATAGAAGGAGAGATTAAAAGTTTTCCAGAAAAACAAAAATTAAAGGAGTTTGTGACCACTAAACCAGCCCTGCAAGAAATTTTAAGGTGGGCTTTCTGAGGGGAGAAAAGACGAAAAAAAAAAAAAAAAAAAAGACCAAAAGCAACAAAGACTAGAAAGGACCAGCGAACACCACCAGAAACTCCAACTCTACAAGAAACATAATGGCAATAAATTCATATCTTTCAGCACTCATTCTAAATGTCAATGGACAAAATGCTCCAGTCAAAAGACATAGGGTAACAGAATGGATAAGAAAACAAAATCCATCTATATGCTGTTTAAAAGAGACCCACTTTAGACCTAAAGCCACCTTCAGATTGAAAGTAAAGGGATGGAGAACCATCTATCATGCTAATGGTCGACAAAAGAAAGCTGGAGTAGCCATACTTATATCAGACAATCTAGACTTTAAAATAAAGACTGTAACAAGAGATGAAGAAGGGCATTATATCATAATTAATGGGTCTATCCATCAAGAAGACCTAACAATTATAAATATTTATGCTCCAAATGTGAAACACCCAAATATATAAATCAATTAATCACAAACATAAACTCGTTGATAATAATACCATAATAGTAGGGGACTTCGACACCCCAACTACAGCAATGAACAGATCATCTAAACAAAAAATCAACGAGGAAACAATGGTTTTGAATGACACAGGACCAGATGGCCTTAACAGATATATTCGGAACATTTCATCCTAAAGCAGCAGAATATATATTCTTCTCCAGTGCACATGGAACGTTCTCCAGAACAGATCACATACTAGGACACAAATCAGCCCTCAACAAGTACAAAGAGATCAAGATCATACCGTGGATATTTTCAGATCACAACGCTATGAAACTTGAAATCAACCACAAGAAAAAATGTGGAAAGGTAACAAATACCTGGAGATTAAAGCACATCCTACTAAAGAAAGAATGGGCCAACCAAGAAGTTAAAGAGGAAATTAAAAAGTACATGGAAGCCAATGAAAATGATAACACCACAACCCAAAACCTCTGGGACACAGCAAAAGCGGTCATAAAAGGAAAGTATATAGCAATCCAGGCCTTCCTAAAGAAGCAAGAAAGGTCTCAGATACACTACCTAACCTTACACCTTAACGAGCTGGAAAAAGAACAGCAAATAAAACCCCAAACCAGCATAAGATGGGAAATAATAAAGATTAGAGCAGAAATCAACGCTATCGAAACCGAAAAAAACAGAACACATCAATAAAACCAAAAGCTGGTTCTCTGAAAGAATTAACAAAATTGATAAACCACTAGCCAGTTTGATCAAGAAGAAAAATGAAAGGACCCAAATAAATAAAATCAAGAATGAAAGACGAGAGATCAGAACCAACACAGCAGAAATAAAAACAGCAGTAAGAAAATTTTATGAGCAATTATGCACCAATAAAATGGTCAATCTGGAATAAATGGACAAATTCCTAGAAACATATAAACTACCAAAACTGAAACAGGAAGAAACAGAAAATTTGAACAGACCCATAACGAGTAATGAAATCAAATTGCTAATAAAAAATCTCCCCCCAAAAAAGAGCCCAGTGCCAGATGGCTTTCCAGGAGGATTCTACCAAACATTTAAGGAAGAGTTAACACCTATTCTCTTGAAACTGTTCCCAAAAATAGAAATGGAAGGAAAACTTCCAAAGTCTTTCTATGAAGAGTTACCTTGATTCCAAAACCAGACAAAGACCCCACTAAAAAGGAAAACTATAGACCAATTTCACTGCTGAACATGGATGCAAAAATTCTCAACAAGATATTAGCCAACTGGATCCAACCATACATTAAAAAAATTATTCACCATGATCAAGTGGGATTTATACCTGGGATGCAGGGCTGGTTCAATATCTGCAAAACAATCAATGTGATTCATCACATCAATAAAAGAAAGGACAACAACCACATGATCCTCTCAATAGATGCAGAGAAAACATTTGACAAAATACAGCATCCTTTCTTGATAAAACCCTCAAGAAAGTAGGGATAGAAGGATCATACCTCGAGATTATAAAAGCCATATATGAAAGACCAAATGCTGATATCATCCTTTTTGGGAAAAACAGAGCTTTTCCCCCAAGGTCAGGAACATGACAGGGATGTCCACTCTCGCCACTGTTATTCAACATAGTACTGGAAGTCTCAGCCTCAGCAATCAGACAACACAAAGGAATAAAAGGCATCCAAATCAGCCAGGAGGAGGTCAAACTTTCACTCTTCACAGATGGCATGATACACTATATGTGTATCATTGGGAAAACCCAAAAGATTCCACAAAAAAAAACTGCTAGAACTGATCCATGAATTCAGCAAAGTGGCAGGATATAAAATCAATGCACAGAAATCAATTGCATTCCTATACACCAACAATGAAGCAACAGAAAGAGAGATCAAGGAATTGGTCCCATTTACAGTTGCAAATACCTAGGAATAAATTTAACCAATGAGGTGAAAAATCTATACACTGAAAACTATAGAAAGCTTATGAAAGAAATTGAAGAAGGCACACACACACACAAAAGGAAAAATATTCCATGCTCCTGGATAGGAAGAACAAATATTGTTAAAATGTCAATACTACCCAAAGCAATCTACATATTCAACGCAATCCCTACCAAAATAACACCAGCATTCTTCACAGAGCTAGAACAAACAATCCTAAAATTTGTATGGAACCGAAAAGACCCTGAATAGCCAAAGCAATCTTGAAAAAGAAAACCAAAGCAGGAGGCATCACAATCCTGGACTTCAAGCTATATTACCAAGCTATAATCATCAAGACAGTATGGTACTGGCACAAAAACAGACACTCAGATCAATGGAACAGAATTGAGAACCCAGAAACAGACCCACAAACATATGGCCAACTAATCGTTGACAAAGCAGGAAAAAATATCAAATGGAATAAAGACAGTCTCTTCTCCAAATGGTGCTGGGAAAACTGGACAGCGACATGCAGAAGAATGAACCTGGACCACTTTCTTACACCATACACAAAAATAAACTCTAAATGGTGAGACACCTAAATGTAAGATAGGCAGCCATCAAAATCCTCGAGGAGAAAGCAGGAAAACACCTCTTTGACCTCAGCCTCAGCAACTTCCTATTCAACACGTTTCCAGAGGCAAGGGAAACAAAAGCAAAAATGAACTATCGGGACCTCATCAGAATAAAAAGCTTCTGCACAGCAAAGAAAACAATCAGCAAAACTAAAAGGCAACCGACGTAATGGGAGAAGATATTTGCAAACGACACATCAGATAAAGGGTTAG
Source organism: Leopardus geoffroyi (assembly GCF_018350155.1). NCBI lineage: Eukaryota > Metazoa > Chordata > Mammalia > Carnivora > Felidae > Leopardus > Leopardus geoffroyi. Next base: position 54,131,671 of record NC_059331.1, read on the forward strand.
TATCTAAAATCTATAAAGAATTTATCAAGCTCAACACCCATAAAACAAATGATCCAGTGAAGAAATGGGCAAAAGACATGAATAGACACTTCTCCAAAGAAGACAACCAGATGGCCAATCGGCACATGAAAAAATGCTCAACACCACTCATCGTCAGGGAAATACAAATTAAAACCACAATGAGATACCACCTCACACCTGTCAGAATGGCTAACGTTAACAACTCAGGCAACAACAGATGTTGGCAAGGATGCAGAGAAAGAGGATCTCTTTTGCACTGCTGGTGGGAATGCAAACTGGGGCAGCCACTCTGGAAAACAGTATGGGGGGTTCCTCAAAAAATTAAAAGTAGAACTAGCCTACGACCCAGCAACTGCACTACCAGGTATTTTTCCAAGGGATACAGGTGTGCTGTTTCAAAGGGGCACATGCACCCCCATGTTTATAGCAGCACTATCAACAATAGCCAAAGTATGGAAAGAGCCCAAATGTCCATCGATGGATGAATGGATAAAGAAGACGTGGTATATACACAATGGAGTATTACTCAGCAATCAAAAAGAATGAAATCTTGCCATTTGTAACTATGTGGATGGAACTGGAGGGTATTATGCCAAGCAAAATTAGAGAAAAGACAAATATCATATGACTTCACTCATATGAGGACTTTAAGATACAAAACAGATGAACATAAGGGAAGGGAAGCAAAAGTAACATAAAAACAGGAGGGGGACCAAACATAAGAGGCTCCTAAATATGGAGAACAAATAGGTTACTGGAGGGGTTGTGGGAAGGGGGATGGGCTAAATGGGTAAGGGGAATTAAAGAATCTACTCCTGAAATCACTGTTGCACTATATGCTACCTAACTTGGATGTAAATTAAAAAATAAAAAAATAAAAAGAACATAGGAGCTGATCTGAAGGAGCTCCCAATGGGAAGACCTAGAAAATTTTGAGCAACAAAATAAATAATAATAGTACTAGATTATAACCCAAAATATAAAATGAATTTACATTTGACCATGGATATGAATAAATAACTGGAAAAAATAAATGAAGGAAAAATCTCTTCCTTTCAGAAGAATTTCAATTAATAAATGTTGAAGGAAAGAGAAATAGAAAACTGCCATTTGGCAGCAATAATAGTAACAGAAAGATCCACCAGTGGATACTAAAATTAGTGGGTGAAAGTGTGCAAAGAAACAGGATATTTGCATAGTGTCAAATGATCTCCTCCAAGATATTTATTAAGTACAATGTGCAAAATTTTCTAATTTATTAAGCTTTATAAAAATTTAAATGTAAATTTACAAAATTATAAACTTATTAATTACAAAGTGAAACAGAGTGGGGCACCTGGGTTGCTCAGTTGGTTAAACCTCAGACACTTGATTTCGGCTCAGGTCCTGATTTAATGATTTGTGAAATTGAGCCCTGTGTCCTGCTATGAGCTGACAGCACAGAGCCTGCCTGGGATTCTCTCTCTCTCTTTCTCTTTCTCTCTCTCCCTTTCTTTCTCTGCCTCTCCCCCAGCTCACGCTCACTCTCTTTATCTCAAAATAAATAAATAAAAATTAAAAAACAACAACAAGAGAGAAACAGAGCAACTTTATAGTGGTAAAACCCAGTTTAATGATCACAGCTTAGCCAGATGATCAAGGTTAACATCACCAATCATAAGACATATGGACATAATGAAGCCCCTGATAAGATGAACCGAAAAGAGCATACATAACACTACATCTGTTGTATCCCTGCCCCCAAAATGCCTAACATCAATTTAATCATGAGAAAACCTTAGACAAACCCTAACTGAGGGACATTCCATAAAATAACTGACCAATTCTCTTCCGGAGGGTGAACGTCATGAAAAACAAGAGAAAGAGGAACAGTCACCTGTTGGAGGACACTGAAGAGAGATGACAGCTAAATGTCATGTGGGAACCTGGATTGGATCCTGGAACTAGAAAAGAACATTCCTGGATAAATTAGTGAAATCCATGTAAGGTTTGGTTAATAGTGTTGTACCAATATTAATTTCCTCATTCTGATCGTTGTAACATGGTGATGTAAGGTCTAACATTCGGGGAAGATGAGAGGATACATGGAAACTCCATACTATTTTGTAACTTTTGGGGAGGGCTCCTCTTCTATTTTTTGGAAGAGTTTGAGGATTGGTATTAATTCTTCAAACGTTTGGTAGAATTCACCAGTGAAGGATCTGATCCTGGACATCTGTTTTTTGGGAGGTTTTTGATTACCGATTCAATCTCCTTACTAGTAATTGGTGTGTTCAGAGATTCTATTTTTTCATGATTGTCTTGGAAGGGTGCGTGTTTCTAGGAATTTATCCATTTATTCTAGGTTGTCCAATTTGTTGGCATTCTTTTATGATCCTTTGTATTTCTGTGGTATCTGTTGTAACATCTCCTCTTTCATTTCTGATTTTATTTATTTGAGTCTTCTTTTTTTCTTGGTTGTTCTGGCTAAAAGTTTGTCAATTTTGTTTAGCTCCTCAGAGAAAACAGAGAGATCAATGGTTTCATTGATCCTCTCTTTAAAAAAAATTTTTTTTAATGTTTCTTTCTGAGAGAGAGAGAGTAAAGGCATGAGTGGGGGAGGGGCAGAGAGAGTAGGAGACACCAAACCGGAAGAGGGCTCTCAGGCTCCACACTGTCAGCACACAGCCTGACACGGGGCTTGAACTCACTGTGAGATCCTGACCTGAGCTGAAGTCAGACATTTAACCCACTGAGCCACCCAGGCACCCCTCATTGATCCTTCCTATTGTCTTTTTTATTCTCTATTTCACTTATTTCTGTTCTGACCTTTATTATTTTCTTCTTTATATACGACTTTTTGGTAGGTTTAAAATTAATTCAAAATGTTTGTAAGGGATATACCCAAAACATTAGCCTCCAGAAAGATTTAAAAGAAAAGCATGAAGAAAAAAAGGTCAAATAACTCTAACCAAGATAAAACAGGCATCACTATATTTATCACAGACAAAATAGGCTTTAGGGCAAAAAGCATGATTTTGGAAAAAGATTATCAGTACAAAGGATAAAAGGAATACTTCCCATGATGTATAATAATTTTAAATGTGTACACACCTAGTAATAATATAAAAATATAGTAAGCAAAAAAGAACAGATTTCCTAGAAGAAATTGAGAAATCAACTATTTAAAGTGGGAATTTGGGGGGTGACTGGGTGGCTCAGTTGGTTAAGTGTTGGACTTCAGCTCAGGTCATGATCTCGCAGTTTGTGAGTTTGAACCCCGCTCTTGTGTGGGTATGTCAAGGTAGATACATGCTTATTAGCTTTTATAAATATCACCAAGCAGTGTTCCATTGTAGCTGCATCAATTTAAAGCACCTACCAGCACCATATGAGAGTTCTATTTATTGCACATCCTTGGTAACACTTAATGTTGTCCATCCTTGTACACACCTATCACTTTGAACACCATCTCTGTGTGAAGACCTTCCCTTGATCTCTAACTCTGACCCAGTGCTCTCCCCCCATGCAAATGGTGTATCCAATTGTCAATATGACATCTTTCCTTGGATGCCTTGTGGGCATCTCCAAGACAACAGGTCAATGCAAAGATCTTAAGTCCTCCTTCCTTGCAAAGGTTCCTTCCCTTGATTCCCTCATCCTCATAAAAAGCATCACTATCTTCTCAGCTGCTCCAGCTAAACGCCTATAATTTCTCCTCCCTCTCATGTCCACATCCAATCCTTCAGCAAAGCTGCTACATTCCGTTTCTATAATACATTCAGGATCTGTCTGTTTCTTCCCACCTTCACCACCGCTCCTCTGATGCAGACCACTATTAATCATGACTGCACGACTGCTTAGCAGCCAGAGAGAGCTTTTTAAAAAAATAAACCAGTCACCTCATCTCCTTGCTTAATACCTTCCAGTGGCTCCCTAGTGCTCCAACATAAAACCCACCTTCTCACCTTGGCCTGAAAGGCTGTGAATGATCTGGCCCCTAACCAGGTACCTCTCTGACCTCTCCTCTTCCAGTAGGGGAGTGAGCACATTCCAGCCATTACCTTTTCTTTCTTTCTTTCTTTCTTTCTTTCTTTCTTTCTTTCTTTCTTTCTTTCTTTCTTTCTCAGTGTTTATTTTTGAGAGAAAGAAAAAGAGCACATGTGAGTGGGGGTGGGGCAGAGAGAGAGGGACAGAGGGTCCAAAGTAGGTTCTGTGCTGACAGCAGACAGCCCGATGCAGGGCTCGAATCCATGAACCACAAGACCTTGACCCGAGACAAAATCGAATGCTCAACCAACTAAGCCACCCAGGCACCCCAGTCATTGCCTTTTCTTAAATACATCCAGCTCATTCCTGCCTCAGAACCTTTGTCCTTACTGTTCCCTCTGTCTGATAAGCTCTTCCCTCAAATCTTTGCCCAGCTGTCTCCTTCCCATCTGTTTAGGTCTTAACCCAAATATCTCTTCCTCAAAAAGGTCTTCTCCAACCACCTTAGCTAAAGTTGCCCCTCCATACATCTCTATTCTCTCACCCCTTTGTCTTTTCTTTTTATTTTTTTTTTTTTAAGATTTTTTAAAAGCAATCTCTACACCCAAAGTGGGACTCAAACTCACAATCCTGAGATCAGGAGTTACACATTCTACCGAATGAGCCAGCCAGGAGCCCCTATTTTCTGTATAGATCTTATTTTCCTGATGTGATCACTTACTTTTTTAATACTCATATCCTCCATTAGAATATAAGGTCTTCAAGGGTCAGGAGCTGTGTGTCTAGTCCCCTGCTATGTTCCTACTGTCTAGAACTGCATTTGCCCCTATGGTAGCCACTAGCCACAGGTAGCTAAATTTAAATTCAGGGGCACGTGGGTGGCTCAGTCAGTTAAGCGTCTGACTTTGGCTCAAGTCATGATCTCATGGTTCGTGAGTTCGAGTCCCGTGTTGGGCTCTGTGCTGGCAGCTCAGGGCCTGGACCCTGCTTGGATTCTGTGTCTCCCTCTCTCTGCCCCTCCCCCGCTTGCACTCTGTCTCTCAAAAATAAACATTAAAAAAAATAAAAAATAAATTTAAATTCATTAAAAGTAAATAGTATTAAGAATTCAGTTCTTTAGTTACACTAGTGAGATTTCAAGTGCTCAATAGCCACCTGTGGCTAATAGCTACCATAGTGGATAGTGCAGACAAAGAAAATTTCCAACATTCCAGAAAGTTCTGCTCTAGACAGCACTGTCCTAGAAACCAGCTACCCAATGAGCATATAATAAAATAAAGATATTTTGGGGGCACCTGGGTGGTTCAGTCGATTGAGCATCAGATTCTTGATTTCAGCTTGGTTCATGATCCCAGGGTTGTGGGATCAACCTCCACCTTGGGCTCCACAATGAATGTGGAGCCTGTTTGAGATTCTCCCTCTGCCCCTCCTCTCCACTGTTTGCATTTTCTTAAAAAAAAAAAGTACATATATATATACACATACATATATATACACATACATATATATATACATACATATATACATATACATACATACATATATATATACATACATATATACATATACATACATATATATATATACATATACATAATTTATTTTGAGAGAGAAAGAGGGGAAGGGGGAAGCAGAAGGTGCAGGGAGAGAGGGAGAGGGAGAATCCCAAGGCTGTCAGCGTAGAGCCTAACAGGCTCACTCCCATGAACAATGGAGATCACAACCCGAGCTGAGATCAAGAGCCAGGGGCTCAACCGACAGAGCCACCCAGCTGCCCCCAAATATCTTTTTGATATCTCTATTAAAAAAGATATTTTTAATCCTTATCTTATGAGGGAGAAAAACATAGGGAGAAAAACATAGGTCAGAGAAGTTGTGTTATTATCCCAAGGCCACACAGCCAGGAAGCAACCTAGCAGGAATTTGAACGCAGTGTTGTTTTGCTCTGAAACAACATGCTACTCCCTTTCTTTTTTAAGTTTACTTTTTTATTTTGAGAGCAAGAGAGCATAAATGCGTGAGGAGCAGAGAGAGGGTGAGAGAATCCCAGGCAGGCTCTGCACCTCTAGTGCAGAGCCGCAAGGGCCCTATGGGGCCCTCGAACCCACAAACGCAGAGATCATGACCAGAGCCCAATTCGGATGGCCAACCAACTGAGCCACCGAGGTGCTCAGGTGAGCCTCCCTTTCTTGAGAGCCAGCAGCCTCTTGGCTGTTTTTTTTTTTTTTTTCCAACGTTTATCTATTTTTTTGGGACAGAGAGAGACAGAGCATGAACGGGGGGAGGGGCAGAGAGAGAGGGAGACACAGAATCGGAAACAGGCTCCAGGCTCTGAGCCATCAGCCCAGAGCCCGACGCGGGGCTCGAACTCACGGACCGCGAGATCGTGACCTGGCTGAAGTCGGACGCTTGACCGACTGCGCCACCCAGGCGCCCCGCCTCTTGGCTGTTTAAAAAGGCACAGGGCTCTCTCGTACTCCTACATATCCTCCAACCCTGGGCTTGTACCTAACTGAAGAAGGTGTGGGCAGCTTCATTGAAGGATTGTTGCGCAAGGCATTGAAAGATTTAGGGTCTGTCCAGATTTCATCTCAGATCCATTGGCTGTTCCACACTTAGTCTCTACGCTTCTCTGGGTCTCAGCTGCATCTCTATAAAACGAAGAAACTGACCCTGTGGCCTGAAGATTGGAGATAGCACGCAAGGGACCTGGTGACTAGGTACACTCTTCAGCTCCTGCCTGATTCTGAGGCAGGCCACATGAGGAGTAGGGTGGGGGTGGAAGTACTTTGGTTGGTTTGACCCACAATAGCAGCTCTTGTTGCTTGAATGCCTACAGATGAAAAAGCTGAGGCTCATAGACGTGAAGTAATTTGGCCAGGAGAATTGGGATCTGAACCTGAGACTCTCTGATCCCACGCGAGTGCCACGCAACCAGAGTCGGGACCCATAGGAATCAGGAGGAGTTTACCGGTGAAAAGTGGTGAGCTCCCCGTCTCTGGAGGTGTGCAAGTCGGTCTGGGCCACGCACGGAATAGTGGCTGGTGCCCGGGAGCAGACCATAGAGCCTCTCTCAGGCCCCTTTCCGCCTGCCGCGGCGGCCCCGGCCCAGGCGCGAGCGCAGCGCCACCAGGGCGGGGCGGGGGCTGCTATTTCTGTCCGGTGAGCGCAGCCCGCGCCGTGAGGCGGGGGAGGGGGCGCCCGCGGCGCCATATTCCCTCCCGCCGGCCGGCCCCGCGGCGTGCAGCCACCATGAGCACCGCCACCTTCCACATCTCCAGTCTCCTGGAGAAGATGACGTCCAGCGACAAGGACTTCAGGTGCGTCCCGCTGCCCGGCCCCCAGTCTCTCCGCCTTCCACTGAAACCCGGGCCTTCTTCGCCTCCGGTCGCGCCGGCCCATCCCCCACGAGCGTGCAGCCCCTGCCCCTCTCCCCGCGTAAAGCTCCACCCCTCCCCTGACCCCCGCGTCCGCCTCCCCGGCTTCCTTGTTTCCCGCGTCGCTGCCCTGCCCTTTCTACAGTCCCAGCTTCATCTCCCACCGTGCGCGCTTCGACCCCTGCCGACGTCCCCTGGTCGGCGGAAGCCCCGGCTCCGCCCCTCTGCACCTTTCCTCTGCCTCCTCTCCTCTGCCCAGCCCTCGTCTCTCCCCGTGGCTGATGCGCCCAGGCCCCCCGCTTCAACCCACGGTGAAGCCCTCAGCCCATCCTTGAGCATCCCAGCGCCTGCCTCTTCTTCCTGGCACTGGAACTCAGTCCCTTGTCGGGCCCACGACCCGGGGACTGACTTTTCCATGGATACCCTCAGCACCGCCCTCTTCTCTTCAGAGTCATCCCAGGCCTCCTCCCTGCACTTCATCAGGGCATCTTCTCTCCTCCCCTCCCCTTCCAGGCTTGCTCTGACACAGCCCTAAGGAGGGGGCTGGGCTGAGTGGCTTTGCAGGCACTGGTAGGTGATGGTTGGGGTGGGGGCTTTTAGGGTTTGGGTGCCACTCCCCTTATCATTGTTCCCCTTTCGCCAGACATCTCTGAGCCACACAGGAACAGAGCTGGAAAGAAAGGAAACCTCTCGTCCAACCCCCTCATCCTCAGGGGGAAACTGAGGCCCCTGGAAGCCAAAGGGATTGGCCCTGGTCACACAGCCAGTTCTGGACCCTGGGAGCTAAAAGGAGCCCACAGAGACCAACATAACCCACTTATTGAACATTCTGTCAGTTTATCCCCAGTTTACAGATAGGGAAATGGAGGCTCAGAGTCATGAAGGGGCTAGTCGCAGTCACAGAGCTATGAAGTGGAGGACGTGGGGTCCAAATCCAGGTCAGTCTTAAGCCAGAAACTGAGATCTCAGCAAGGCCATCTGATTCCAGCCCTCTGACAGGTGAGGAGATTGAGGCCCTGTTCTCCTGGTCTGGCTCCTGCCCTCTCCTGACACCCAATCCTCAGCACCCCTCAAGTGCCTCTGAGTAGAGCTTTAGAACACAGTGCTGGATTCAGACCCTGGCCCCAGCCACTTACTGGCTGTGTGACTGTGGACTTCTGAGCCTCAATTTCTGTTTCTATAAGATGGGATGATAATAGAACCCACCTCAGAGGGTTGGTGTGTGTATGAAAAGAGTTAATAACATGTGCAATGCCTAGATTAGTGGCTGGCACCAGGTAAGTGCTTAATAAGTCGTTACTTATGCACATCAGAAACCTGCCATGCCCTCTGCCCACTCTTTACTTGTAAACCCCACCCCCTTTCTTTCTTTCTTTCACCTGGCTCACCCCTACTCTTTTGTCACCTCTTTGGGATGCCTCCTGACACCCAGGCAGGGTTGGGCACCTCCCCTGGGCTCCCACAGCGCCTTCCCCGCCCCATGTTTCTACTGCATCACTTCTAGCCCCTGTGCCAGGCCTGTGTGTTTCCTTTTTGCATCCCAGAGTCTGTTCAAGGTACACAGAAGGTGCTCAGTGAATGTTTTCTGGGTCCCAGGCTCCCTGCTGTGCTGTCCAGTGCAGTCTCAGTCAGTCCGCCCCTCTGCCTGGGTGGTATGATTGTCTTTCCTGTTCTTCAGAGGCTTGGCGAGGTGAAGTGACTTGCCCAAGGTTGCATAGTCGGCTAGTGGCCGAGGGGATTTGCACCACTGTCTCTTGGGCCCCAGGTCCAGTCTCCAAGAGAGGGAGTTGGCCCTGCCATCTAGAGCCAGAGAAGCCCTTTCAGTCTGCTCTGCCTGAGAACACTTAAAACCACCCAAGCATATGAGGATGGTGTCTATTTTTAAAGTCCAAATACCAGGAAGGCTGGGTCCTGCTGACCAACTGTCCAGGTGCCCATGTGGCAGAGTATTTCAGCTGAGTTGCCTCTAGGATTTCTCTGGAATGAAACTGAAACTGTGTCCTCTGGCTTCTGGAGGCAGGTGGCGACCGCAAGTGGGGGTCCCAGGCAGGGTGAAGGAAACCTTTGATCCATGTTGTCCCTCTTTGGGCAGGAGGCTGTTCAGTTCCCACTCAGACTCCAGCAGCCAGATGGATAAACTGGGGGGTCTTGCAGGAATTCCCAAATCATTTTTTGAAAACATAATAGTAATTGTTGAGGAGCCGGGAGACCTGACTGGTGGGCGGAGACTCTTCCCAACATGCTGTGTGTCCTTGGACAGCTCCTACAGCCCCTCTGAGCCTGGTTTTCCCATCTGCCTCATGCGAAGAGCTGGTTGTCCTATTGAAACCTCCCAAGGATGTTATGAAGTGGAGCAAAGAATATTCCCCTTTCATAGGTGGGAAAAATGAGACTCTAGAGAGGGGTCAGTTGCCTAAGTTCACCTAGAATAAATGAAGCCAAACTTCAGTGCTAAAGCTCTTATCTACCAAATTACATGCTTTACATCCCCCACTGCCACCACCACATCCATGTACACAATACGGCTTTCTTTCTCTGTGAGCTGGGTATTTGCAGGAACTCGGGGGTGTTTGAAATGCTGAGGCATCTCTCGGAAGGGTTGGTTTCTGAGTTCGGGTTTCCACACGCTGCTTGGCTGTCAGGGGCTGGCTCTCTCCCTCCTTTCCCTCCTTCCCTCGCCCTGCCTCCCAGGCCCTCTCCAGAACTATTCTTTGCTGGGTCTGGAGTCCCAGGGATGAACACGATGGGCCCTTGTGAGTTCACAATCTAATGAGGAGACACGCTGGTGACCAAGCTTGTAATGAAGTTTGAGGAGTGCTGTGATGAGGAGTGCAGAGTGCTCTCACAGAAATCTATCCAGGGGAGCCAAGCATGATTAGAGACTGTGGGTTGGGGATAGGGCACGGTGGTCAGAGGAGTCATCCCTGAGGCTGGGCCATTTGAGCTGGACCCTTGACAGTCGAATAGGAGTTCAACAGAGAAGAAAGAGGGGGGGCAGGAGGCTCATCTTGGGCAAAGGAACACATTCCTTCAGTTTCCAGGGTGAGCTGGGTCACCATGAACTGCAGCAGAAATGCAGCTTAGAGATCCTGGCTGCCATCTCGGAATGTCCCCTCAGCCGGGCAGACCTAGGAATGCATGTGCCTACCCCACGCCTTGGCCTGGCTCAACTGCAAACCTTCTCCTTCATCTTACCTTGGCTGCATCTGCAATGAGGAGGCCCAGAGGTGGGCACAGTCAGTCCTGCCACTCCCTCCTGGCCTCCAGCCCAGCCTCCTTCCTTTCAGCAGCTTGAGGCTAATCCCAGCTGTTAAAAATAAACAGCAGTGACAAAGACCAGTGCCTTCCCGGTAACAGGGCGCTGGGGGCCTCCCCGTGACATCATGCAGCAGGTCTAAACCTGCAAAGATGAGGCTTGAATCCCGACTGTGATCAATTTTGCCACAGGAGGCTTGGGAGGGGTGGGGGAGGCTCTTGTTAACAGAGCAAGCTCAAGCCCAAAAGCAAGGCTGGTGTGAGGAGGCAGAGTGGCCTGGTGGGTCACCAAACGCTGGAGGCTTTCTCTGGGGCTGCCACTGTCTGGCCCTGACTTCGCCGCATCTCTCCTTGCCGCTCTGGCCTTCTCCAGTCTGTCCTCATAAGTGCCTGTGGGAGCCAGTGAACAGGTGCAGTGGGCCTGGTGGGAACCTGGTGGACTGGAGAGAGTGTCCTACCTAATGAGGGCAGCCATGCCTTGTCCAGCCAGTTATTGTCACCAGGGGATGTTGGCCCAGTTGTATCCAAATACTCTATTTTCAAGAGAATCTGGAAATCACAACTTTTACATCAACTTTCCCAGTTTCCCAAATGCTGATAAATCAGATTTTTGAAAAACATCTGCAAGGTGGACACAGCCGAGGGCTGCCAGCGTAAGGCTGCTCTGCCTTCTTAATCTTGGCAGGAGCAGTGCTCCATGATGCCCTTGCAGCCCCAGCTCATGGCCTTCCAACTCAAGACTCCCACTGCAGTTTTCATTCCCTGGGACACAGCATCAGGCTGCACAGATCTGCCCACCTGTGGGTGGGCAGCACTTGGCTCTGATGCCCACCCTGGACCAGGGAGCCATGGCTGTGGACTGGTCAGCTGTTGACACTAGTGTCTAAGATGTGCTTGTGGCCCATCAGCATGGCCTAGTGCAGTAGTTCTCAGGGTAGGGTCCCCACCCCCAGGAACTTGTTAGAGATGAAAATTCTTGAGCCCCGTCTCAGACCTGATCCCAGAAACCCTGGGGGTGGGGCCCAGCAGTGTCTAACAAGCCTTGTGGGTGATTCTGATGCCAGCCAGAGTTTGAGAACCACTGGTCTAAAGGCAGGGGCTGAGTGGGTTCTCTGAGGTGGGGGTGGGCAGGGCTAGCCCCACTCCACCTGTCTGGTAGAGAGGTGTCTGTTCGACCTTCTAGCATGAATGAGAGGTGAATGATGTAACATGCCATTATAATGAAGTGCTACTTACTGAGTGCTCATTGTATGCTAAGTCCATCACTTACGTTCTTTCATTTTAACTTCCATATAACCCCGCAAGGCAGGTGCTATTCTTATCCCTCCCTTTTTTTTCTGACAGGTAAACTAGGGCTCTGAGAGGTGAAGTGACATGCCCAAGTTCACATTTACATAAATGGCAGAAGCAGGAGCCACCAACCTCAAAGCGCTCAGCATTTGGCCAGGGTGCTGTACCACTCATAGTCTGCCACCATGTGGCAACTTGTGCCTTACACATGGGTCTCCTTGTATCCTGACCATGCCTACAGTGCAGATAATCTACTTGCCCTTGAATCTTTGTATCAAGGTCTGCTTCTGGGGGAACGCTGAGATACCTCCCAAATTACTGGGGGCCTGGAGCTGCTCAGTAATCCTCCTCTGCCCTCATGCCCAGGTTCATGGCCACCAGTGACCTGATGTCAGAGTTGCAGAAGGACTCCATCCAGCTGGACGAGGACAGCGAGCGCAAGGTGGTAAAGATGCTGCTCAGGCTCCTGGAGGACAAGAATGGCGAGGTGCAGAACCTGGCCGTCAAGTGGTGAGTTTTGGCCTTGGTATGGATGGGACAAGGCCAGGTGTGACAGAACCCCAGGGATGGCTGCCTCTTTGGGGTGCAGCTTCTGATAGAATAGTTGCTGAGCAGCTCTTGAAGCCCCAGAGGAGGTGGACAGTGCCGTGGTCTGGATTTCCCCAGAAGTCGACCCGGTGACAAGGATTCAAGTGTAAGTTTATTTGGGAAGTGATCTCAGAAAACTCCAGTAGGAGAATAGGGAAATGAGGTAGGGAAGGAAGAAAACCAATAAGGTGTGAAATATCAAGCAAGATACTGCTGTGGGCAGATGGAGCTTAACCCTACTGGGGGCCTTTGGGACACAGTTGTAGGGGACGCCCTATGGAGTTTTCCACCCGCCAGCTGTCAAGTCCTGTTGAGGCTGTTCCCAAGGTAGCATGGAAGGTTATGTATTCCATGACGCCTCCACCAGAGAAAGCCCTGAGGTACAGATGCAGGTGCTGGCAGCTGGAAGGTCATGTTGGCATGCAGAAGAGTAGTGAGAGCTGAAGGAACAGGGGGCCCCAAAAGTCTTTGCCCTCAGCACTATGAGGTTACAGTCCTGAGACCGTGGAGAGTACCTTTGGAGCTAAAAAAGCAAGATGAGGTATGTGCAGGGCACACGTGTGTGTAGGTGGAGGATTGAGGAATGGCAGGGGTCAATGAGAAGTGGGGCATTGCCTCTCGAACTCTGTGAGCTGAGCCCAGGCATTCTGGGTCGTCTTAATGAATTTCAATTTGATCCTAAGAGCAGAGGGAATTCAGTAGAGTTTTATGCAGGAACATGACGTGGTCATGTTTGTCGTCTGGAAGCATCCCTCTGGCCATGCAGTAGCGATAAGATAAGGTGGATGGTGGTTTCCCAGTAGCAGAACCAGTAACACAGTAGCATGTGTTCGGTATGTAAATGCTTGGTCCCGTTGACTGAAGTGATAAAGTCATAAGAAGCCTGTTCTAAATGTAGGCTCATTGTGGGTGCCATGGCAGCTGGTAGGTAGAGACAGGTATGGATGCTGGGGACTCAGATACCACAAGCAGTGTTGCTCTTAGTGACAAGATTTTCTGAAACGGTGAACATCTCCTGGTAGTTTCCCAAAAAACCAAGTACAGTCTTCCTTTAATTTACCTACACAATTATATGCTTGGAAAATTTAGAGTCTATTAAAATAGTATAAAAAGTACTTTGTGTTTATATGTAAATTGAAAGTAGATTTTGGACTCAGATAATTATAGAAAGGTTTTTTTTTTCCTATATGAATGCCCAGTGGGATGTTAGAACACATCCAGCAGGATGTGAAACATGTTCTGTTTTGCAATATTGTCTTTCCCAGCCACCCCCCACCCCCAAAATAAAAGCCAGAAGCAACATCTTGTTAGTTACAATGACCAAAAAAGGCCCCCATAAATTTCCAGAACATCCCTGAGGGCATTGCACCCCAATCAGGAACTATGGGAGGTGGAAATGGGAACCCTATGATTACTTAGATGGAGGAACTGATGGAGAAAAACATCAAGAGAGCCAGGGTTTGCAAACTGGTATGCATTGGAGTATCCTAGGACCCTTGTTGAAGCTATGTATTCCCCAGGGATTCAGATTCAGGACTGGGAGGGGTGGGGAGAGGAAGCTGAGGTAGGCAGATGAGAAGGCAGCACCTGGGAATCTGCATTCTAATGAACACCAACATCTCAGAACCACTCATTTAGGTCAGAGGTTCTCAACCTTAATGGCACAGTAGAATCACCTAGGGAATTAAAAAAAAAAAAAAGACAAAACAAAAAAAAAAAACCCTGCCAATGTCTAGGCCACACCTGAAACCCAATTAACTCAGATTCTCTGGGGCTAGCACCCAGGTGACAATTTTTTAAAGGTCCCAGGTGATGGCAATGCACAGTTAAGGCTGAGAACTGGTGTGTCTAGTGTAGCTATTTTTAAAATTCAATGTGGATTCAAATCACCTGGGGCCTTTGTTGAAATGCAGATTCTGGTTCAGTAGCCCTGGGGTAGGACCTGAGATTCTGCATCTCTGACAAGTTCCAGGTGATGCTGGTGACACTCATGATGCTGATCTGTGACTACGATAGGCAAAGCAATGCTCTAAGGCAGAGGTTCTTGAAGTGTGGTCCCTGGACCACCAGTATCAGCATCTACTGAGAACTTACTAGAAATGTAAATTTTCAGGCCCCATCTAGACCTTCTGAATCTGAACATCTGGGGTGGGCCCAGAAGTCAGTTTTAACAAGTCCTTCAGTAGATTCTGATACATGCTCAAGTTTGAGAACTGCTGCTCTCAGGCATTCCTTGGTTTCCAGCTGAGGTTACTGGGTTCACTGGTTTGGCCATACACTGAGATGCAAAACCCAGGAGGTGGTGCAGGTTTGGGAGGTGCCAGGAATGATGTTGGCAGAGCAATAGGGTGCCTCTCCTTCTGGCAAAATAGGGAATCCCCTGTCGATCTGGAGCCTTTTCCTCAGCACATGTGGCCCTGTGGGCCTGAGGGGACCCTAAGGAGCAGCGTGACTCAGGCTGAGCCTGGGGCTTTTGGACCCCATCCCTCCCTCCCTCCCTACTCAGCCTGGGTCCTCTGGTGGGCAAAGTGAAGGAGTACCAGGTGGAGACCATCGTGGATGCCCTCTGTGCCAACATGCGGTCAGATAAGGAGCAGCTCCGAGACATCGCTGGCATCGGCCTCAAGACTGTCCTGTCGGAGCTCCCCCCTGCAGCCACAGGTACCCAGGCCCCAGAGATTAGGCACTATCATCATTTGTGCTACTTTACAGTTAAGAAACTGGGGCTCAGAGAGTTGAAGGGATTTACCTAAAACCAGCCAGCTAGTAGGTGGCAGAGAATTCAGACCCAGCTCTGTTTAACTTCATGGCTCTGTGTCAGGAATGCTTTAGCTTCGAGTAACAAAATCTAATGACAGCTTGAAGAAGTACAGCATTGCTTTTCTCACGTAATTCTGGAGAGATCAGCCATTCCACTTTTGTAGCAATTCATTTAGCAGCTCAATTAGGACAGGGTGAGGTCTCTGCCTGTGTCTTTTGTCTTTTGTAAGGAAAGCACATGTTTCTCCAGAAGCCCTCAGAAGTCTTCTACCTATAGCTCACTGGCCAAAACATGGTCACTTGGCCCCTGCTAAAAGCAAGAGCATTTAGGAAAGGAGCTTCTCCTGCCTCCTTAGTTAGAAGGTAGAAGGCAGAGGGGTTGGATATGGGGTGAATCAGCCAACAGGTCACCCATCAATTCAGCTTCCTTAGCCAACCCCCTTTAGTTCTTTCAGACTCTGGGTCAAACCTTGGACCACGTAGGGTCAGCAGGATTCTCAGGAATGTGAGCTCAGGAACATAATGACAGCAAAGGCTGACCAGAGGTGGAAGCCAGCCCTAGCCTCACTGTGCTATGCTTTTGCTCCGTGCAGGCTCTGGCCTGGCTACCAACGTGTGCCGGAAGATCACCGGCCAGCTCACCAGTGCCATTGCCCAGCAAGAGGATGTGGCTGTGCAGTTGGAAGCCCTGGACATCCTCTCTGACATGCTGAGCAGGTACAGGAGGCCACCCTGGACAAGGAGGACTGGGAGAGGGTGGCGAGGGGACAGAGAGGGACTCAAATCCACAGAGCCGGCACTCACTGCACACCAGGCTCTGTGCTTGGGGTCCCTTACTTGTCCTGGCAGCCCTAGGAAGGAGAACTCCTTCGTCTCAATTCTGTAGTCTCTGTCTCTGCCCAAAGTCACTGTCAGCACCAAGGTAACAGTAAATGGCAGAACCTGGGGTTGAATTCAGGTCTCTCCAAGCCCTGAAGCCTGTATATGTTCATCCTCTCTCTCACCCCTTTCTTTCTCTTTTTCTTCTTTGGGGTGATATAGCTGAGCCTTTGTTTGTTTGTTTATTTATTTTTAATTTACATCCAAGTTGGTTAGCATATAGTGCAATTATGATTTCAGGAGTAGATTCCAGTGATTCATCTCCTATGTATAACACCCAGTGCTAACCCCAAGTGTCTTCCTTAATGCTCCTTACCCATTTAGCCCCTCCTCCCACCCACAACCCCTCTAGCAACCCTCAGTTTGTTCTCTGTATTTAAGAGTCTGTTTTGTCCCCTTCCTTCTTTTTATATTATTTTTGCTTCCCTTCCCTTATGTTCATCTGTTTTGTATCTTAAAGTCCTCATATGAGTGAAGTCATATGATATTTGTCTTTCTCTGACTAATTTCATTTAGCATAATACCCTCTAGTTCCATTCACATAGTTGCAAATGGCAAGATTTCATTCTTTTTGATTGCCGAGTAACACTCCATTGTGTGTGTGTGTGTGTGTGTGTGTGTGTATATATATATATATATACACACACACACACACCACATCTTTATCCATTCCCCCATCAATGGACATTTGGGCTCTTTCCATACTGCTATACTATCAGTATAGCATACTGATAGTGCTGCTATAAACATGGGTTGCATGTGCCCCTTTGAAACAGCACACCTGTATCCCTTGGAAAAATATCTAGTAGTGCAGTTGCTGGGTCATAGGGTAGTTCTACTTTTAATTTTTTGAGGAATCCCCATACTGTTTTCCGGAGTGGCGGCCCCAATTTGCATTCCCATCAGCAGTGCAAAAGGCATCCTCTTTCTCCGCATCCTCGCCAACATCTGTTGTTGCCTGAGTTGTTAATGTTAGCCATTCTGACAGGTGTGAGGTGGTATCTCATTGTGGTTTTGATTTGTATTTCCCTGATGATGAGAGATGTTGAGCATTTTTTCATGTGCCGGTTGGCCATCTGGATGTCTTCTTTGGAGAAGTGTCTATTCCTGTCTTCTGCCCATTTCTTCACTGGATCATTTGTTTTTTGGGTGTTGAGTTGGATAAGTTCTTTATAAAGATTTTGGATTCTAACCCTTTATCTGATGTGTCGTTTGTAAATATCGTCTCCCATTCCGTTGGTTGCCTTTTAGTTTTGCTGATTGTTTCCTTTGCTGTGCAGAAGCTTTTTATTTTGATGAGGTCCCAATAGTTCATTTTTGCTTTTGTTTCCCTTGCCTCTAGAAACATGTTGAGTAAGAAGTTGCTGCGGCCGAGGTCAAAGAGGTGTTTGCCTGCTTTCTTCTCTAGGATTTTGATGGCTTCCTGTCTTACATTTTAGGTCTTTCATTTGTTTTGAGTTTATTTTTGTGTATGGTGTAAGAAAGTGGTCCAGGTTCATTTTTCATGTCTCTGTCCAGTTTTCCCAGCACCACTTGCTGAAAAGACTGTCTTTACTCCATTGGATATTCTTTTCGGCTTTGTCAAAGATTAGTTGGCCATATGTTTGTGGGTCTATTTCTGGGTTCTCAATTCTGTTCCATTGATCTGAGTGTCTATTTTTGTTGGGCCTGTATTTTAAATTGTATTGCACATTTTAAAACCATTCATTCACCCTTCAAGACTTGAGCACCTACTCCACGACCCAGAAAAATGTCAGGTGCTGAACTGGTACTGGGAATGTGGAGATGGAGGAGTCTGGGGCACTCCTAGGAAGGAGCTCACAGACACATAAACTAAGGGGAGTAAGAATAACAGTAAGGAAAAGAGCAGAGTCTTTAGGAGCTCAGAGGAGGAGCCCCTAACCTGGATGGGGGTAGGGAACCTTCCTAGAGAGGGTCCTGCTAGCTGAGCCTTCAAGGATGGGCAGGACTTGTCCAGTATTGGGTGGGCATAAAGGGGACCCTGGTAGGAGAGACTGCCTTCGGCCCAGAGGCTGGAGAAGACATGGGGTTGGGGGTTGTGCAACATAGGTGTGGCGCTCGGGTGTAATGTGGAGAGGGCTGGGCAAGAGCTTAGATCACACTGAATGTGTGAGGAGTGGGGTGGTGGTCAGGGCAGGGGTCCAGGAATGCCTTGTGTATATTTGTGTGCTTCAGACTCCTCTTCCTGTCTGCAGTGTGCATGGTGGATGGGAGGGGTTGAATGGGCAAGGAGACTGGTTAGGAGGCTTCTGCAGGCAGGTGAACTCAGGTTGTATTTAGTAGATAGACTCCACAGGGAGATAGACTTGGAGTGGGTCAGGGGCAAAGACTCAAAGATGACACCCAGGCGTTTGGCTTTACTAAGTGGGGGCCCAGACATAGGGCCATTGGCTGTGGTGGGGTGCACTCTGGGAACAAGGAGCAGGTGTGTGGGGAAGAAGGTGATGGATTCATTTGGGCATGTTGAATCTGAAGTGCCTGGGAGGCACCCACTCAACCAAAGACTCCATGAGGGCAGGCCCTAGGCTCACCTGAGCTCCCAGCACAGGCCCTATGACATTGTAGGTGAACAAATAAATAAATGAAATCCAGCGAGCTGGCCTGGATATGAGAGCGTGAGGTCAATGTGCTTGTGTGGAGTGAGAGAAGAAAAGGTCTCAGGATATGTGTGGGACAGAAAATGCACAGGCCTGTTTGGAGGTGAGGATAGAAGCTGCTGAAGTGAGCAGGGGCTGTATTCTACCTGCGCATTCTCTGGTTTTGCCTCTTGCCTTGATCTCAGAGCTCAGCTTATCCAAAGGGCACTGGAGAGCCATTGAAGGAGTTAGGCAAAGGAGTGACCAGGTCAGAGGTAGGTTTTAGACCACTGTGATCTCAGTAAAGGGGATGGACGGTCAGGGTATTTGGAGAGTGTGCCTAGAGGCAAAGCCCAGACTCCCAAGGAAATCAGCCTCACTGGAGACACCCAAACTCTATTACCATCAGGCCTTCTCCCCAGGCTGGCAACCTGGACATCTGGATTCAACTCCTGGCCTTGTATTTCTTAGCTGAGTGGTCTTGAGAAAGTCCCTCCCCTCTCCTTCTCTTGTGTAATAAGAATAAATAATTACTCCACACAGTTGCAGGGCGCCTTTCCTTATACCAAGGCCCATTGGGTTGTCATAATTCTGGCGAGGAGGTCAGGAGAGGATTGGGGGAAGGAGAGCTGCCTGGCCCAGGTTGCCTTCTGGGTGGGCCCCGTCCGACGTCCCCTCCGACTCCCCAGGTTGGGCGCCCCTCTGGGTGCCTTCCATGCCAGCCTCCTGCACTGTCTGCTGCCGCAGCTGAGCAGCCCACGCCTGGCCGTGCGCAAGCGGGCAGTCGGGGCACTCGGCCACCTGGCGGCCGCCTGCAGCACCGACCTCTTCGTGGAGCTCGCTGACCACCTGCTGGATCGGCTGCCCGGCCCGCGTGCGCCCGCCAGCCCCGCGGCGATCCGCACTCTGATCCAATGCTTGGGTAGCGTCGGCCGACAGGCAGGCCACCGTCTCGGTAAGGGGGTGGAGCCCCTCTGTAAGGGGGCGGGGCCGAAGTGGGGAGATGCCGTGGGGCCTGGGGCGGACTGCAGCCTAGGTAAGGGGGTGTGGCTCAGGCAGGGTCGGAACTGGGGAGAGGGGTGGGGCCGGAATGTCAGCCACCTCCTAGGTAAGGGAGCATGGCTAACATCTCAAAGGGGGAGGGCGGAGCTTGAGAGGCAGTGGGTGGGCCCTGAGCTCCTGAGCCTTACCTACCTGTTATGAGTCTCCCGGGTAATTATGCTTCTGAGCCTTACCTACCTGTTATGAGTCTCCCGGGTAATTGTAAATCATGCCACCAAACTTAAATACAATATGTTCTATCGTCCTACTTTGACAGATATGCTATAGGAACAATCTATAAGCTGGGTTTGAATTTTTAAAAATTTTTACTGGGGGATAAGGTACATACAGTAAACTGCACTATCTAAAGTGTACAGTTAGGTGTGTTTTGACCTATGTGTACAGCTGTGAAATTACTACAGCAATAAAGGTGCAGAACATTTCCATCACCCCCCAAAGTTTCTCCGTGCCCTTTTCCAGTCCGACCCTCCCTCTGCCCCACTCCAGGCAAGCACTGATCTGCTTTCTGTCACCAGAGGTTAGCTTTATAGAAATGGAATCCTGCAGTCAGGGTTGAATTTATCTTCAAGCACGTCAGAGTTCTGGGCTGGAACAAGGCAGTGTGGGTAGAGTTGGCCACGGTCTACCCCTCCTTCCTCTCTGGCTCTCTCACTCCAGGGACTTTATGAACACATATGGGGAACACAGGCTGAAGTCCATGCTCTGTCCACATCCTCTCTCAAACAACAGCTACCTGTTGGTCACTCTTGGGAGTATGAACCAAAGAAGGATGTCTGCACAGGGTCAGACTAGGGTTCATGGTCAATTGGGCAGGAAAATGAGAAAGGGTGTGGGCAGGAAAATGAGAAAGGGTGTGACTGGAGAAGGGCTGGGACAGAACCCTTTAAAGAGGTGGGCACCTCTTGCCTGGTGCATAAGGGCAGTGCCTGCATTTCTGTTTTTCCCACCCAGGGCTACAACCTAGTGCAGGAAATAAGAGGAGGGCATGAATAATAGTTTCAACAACAGATGCTACTTGAGTGCCTCCCCTGTGCCAAGACTTAGGTGGAGCTCTTTATCTGCAACATGTCATTAATCTTCACAAAATCTCTGCCTGGTAGGCATTGCTGTCCCTACTGGGAAGATGAGTAGATGAAGCTCAGAGAAGTGTTGTGCTGTGTCCAAGGTTGCGTAGGTCATAGTTGCAGAGACAAGGCTAGAACCCACATCTGCTCAACTCTGAAGCTGCTGAGTTGAGTTTGCAGTGGCCAGGGCTGCAGGTGCAGGGACTAGCTGAGTGCTGTGGGCTGAGGGAGCCTGGGGATGGGTCTGGCCTGCCCTCAGTGATGCACCTGGCTCTCTAGGGGCCCACCTGGACCGCCTGATGCCCCTGGTGGAGGAATTCTGCAACCTGGATGACGATGAGCTCCGGGAGTCCTGCCTCCAGGCCTTTGAGGCCTTCCTGAGGAAGTAGGTGCAGTACGGGTGCCAGGAGAGGGGGGCCCACGGTTTCTTTGGGAAGTTGGTGGGGAAGGGGTGGGACAGGATGCTGGCCTCAAAGCACTAAGATCTCAGGACTCACCACTGGGCCCACCTGCTACCCTGTCCTGCCTGTCCAGCAGAGCCTCCCCACTCCCACCCCAACAGATGCCCCAAGGAGATGGGTCCTCATGTGCCCAATGTGACCAGCCTCTGCCTCCAGTACATGAAGCATGACCCCAACTATAACTACGACAGTGACGAGGATGAAGAGCAGATGGAGACAGAAGACAATGAATTCAGTGAGCAAGGTGGGTGGCCAACTGGTCACTGGGGCTAGAAGGCGGAAATGGGTGCAGCTTTCCTGGGACACCCCCTCGGCCCCCCAGCCAGAGACAAGGCCACATCTGGCACCTCCACCGTGGTCTTAAGCCTTCCTCAGTCTCTAGCCCTGACCTCCATAATCTGGATTCCACAGGCCCCCACCCTCTGCACAGATCAAGGTAATGATAGTAATTGCTGTCATTTATTGAGCATCTACTGGTGAGCTGAGCATTTTCATTTCATGGTCATTCTAATAACCCTAGAAAACCAGGTGTTTATTATTATCCCCATTTAAAAAAATTTTTTTTAACGTTTATTTATTATTGAGAGACAGAGACAGAGCATGAGCATAGGAGGGGCAGAGAGAGGAGGAGACACAGAATCTGAAGGAGGTTCCAGGTTCTGAGCTGTCAGCACAGAGCCCGACGTGGGGCTCAAACTCACAAACCCAGCAAAATCATGACCTGAGCCGAAGTCAGACGCTTAACCGACTAAGCCACCCAGGTGCCTCTTATTATCCCCATTTTTTAGACAGGGAAACCCAGACTTAGAGTAGAGATTTGCCTGCGATAACACAGCTAGGAAGTGGCAAAACTGGGCTTGCAGTCTCCACCTCTATGCTGCCATATCTGTACCTGCTTAGTAACAGTTTCTAAGAGATGAAGCTTTCACCCAGCAGAGTGAAACTCTAGTAGTGGAATGATAGGTACTGGCAGGGGGAGAGATATACCTGGATGGGGAATGGACGCAGTGGCTTTTTTCTGTTCGTGCCCATGGTCCTAGCTGTCACTCAGACTGATGGCCTTGGGCCGGTAGGGCATTGATGGAGGCAAAGGACTTAGGGCCTGATCTCACTCAGGGTGAGATGGGATGGTAGGAGACAAGGTTGGACAGGCGTTTTGAAGCCCAAATGCCAAGCCAGGGAGGTTGAGCATTTTCTTGTCAGTAGCAGGGAGCTATGGATTTTTCTTCCTGGGTGGCATAGGGTGGAGATAACAAACAACGATCCATCCGAGGATATCTGCAGTGCTGATAGGACACATCCATGGGACCATCCACATGGCCCACTATGGCTTCTCCAGATGTCAGTGCTCTGAAAGTCTGAGTCATCTGCAGAGTGGCACGGATAGAAAGAACACACTGGGTCTGTGTGTGTTACACACTAACTGTCCCTAGTTAGGACTGTCCCCTTCTTAGCCTCATGTGTGTCTCTCCAGATGTATGAGTGGACCTCGTGGGCCTGAATCTTAGCTCTATTGTTTCCTAGCTGTGTGTCCTCAGGAGAGTCTCTCACCCTCTCTGAGCCTTATTCTTGTCATCTATAAAATGGGGCTCAAGGCACCCTCATTCCTGAGGCGTGGTAAAGTACTTGATGATGTCTGTACTTGGAGAGTAGAAAGCTTGAAGAGTAGAAAGTCACACAAACACAGCTTTTCCTTGTTAGTAGTCCTGCTTGGAAGCCAGAATCCGGACTTGAGAGGCTGGGGCCAGAGGTGGAGGAAGTGAGGAGGCCAAAGGGAGGCCCTGTCAACTGTCGTTTCTGGAATCCCAACAAGTGAAACATCACACAGCCAGTTCTGAAACCAAAGGATGGGTTTTGTGCCCCAAATGGATTGTCTTAAACCCTCACTGATGACTTGGAAGTTAGTTTTGTCCCTCATGTAGGCAAAACAATGAAGGGTCTGGAGACAAAGGGAGGATTCTGGTTTAACTCCAACTGTATCCCTGCTCATGTAACTCGGGGTGAGCCATTCCCCCCAGTTTCCACATTTCTACAGGGGTGAAATAATCCTTGTCTTACAAGATGGTTGTGAGGCTCAGATGAGGCTGTGGATCTGAAGTGCTTGGCACCACCTTTGGCACGCAGTAGGTGTTCACTAAATGGCAGGTAACATTCCTAATAGTGTGTAAATCAAAATTGAAAGATGAAACAGTCCTGACTCCCTCCTCCCTGCCCCCTCTCTTGTCACTTCCCCATCCTGCGAGACAGCCTGAGTGGGGCCAGGACACATGGGTGTCCTGTTCATGCCCCAGAGAGTGAGGACGAGTACAGTGATGATGATGACATGAGCTGGAAGGTGCGCCGGGCAGCGGCCAAGTGCATGGCCGCCTTGATCGGCTCTCGGCCCGACCTGCTGTCTGACTTCCACTGCACCCTGGCGCCTGCACTCATCCACCGCTTCAAGGAACGCGAGGAGAATGTCAAGGCTGACGTCTTCGGGGCTTACATTGTGTTGCTGCAGCAGACACGGCCCCCAAAGGGGTGGCTGGAGGCCATGGAGGAGCCCACCCAAACAGGCAGCAACCTGCATATGCTGCGCGGCCAGGTGGGCATGCCTCCTCCTGTCTCCCATCCTTGCTCCTGCACTCATGACTCACCCTCCCACCTGCTCACCCTTCCATCCCTCCACCACCGCACCATCTGTCCACCCAGTGAGATGTGCGCACTGAGCACCCACTGTGTGTCTGGCCCTGTGTTAGGTGCTGAGTATAGTGGGGAGCATGGCAGGTGAAGGCCTGGCCCCTGAACCAGAGGGTAGGGGCAGATAGACAACCCAAATAGGGCTTCCAGCCCCCTAAGAAGGAGTTTCAGTTTTATTCTAAGAGCCTAGAAGCCACAGGAGGGGAATTACGGGATCCCATTCCCATTTGAAGGAGCTCACTCTGGTTGCTGTGTGGGAAATGAATTGTCACAGGGAGGGAAAGAATAGATGCTGGTGGCCAACAGGAGGCCGTTGCTGCTGTCTAGGTGAAAGGAATGGCACTTCGGGCTGGGGGTAGGGGCAAGAGGAGTGGTCAGACTGGAGGAGTAGTATTTGGGTCTTGATGTCAAATTGGATGTGAAGGGTGAGGGACAGGAAGGTGTCTATGTGAGTTCCAGGGTCTGGCTAAAACATGGGCTGCAGTTCCTTGACCTGGTGGAGAAGGGAATATCTAGAGTTCCGTTCTGGACATTTAAGGTTCCAGGTCCTCGGATGCCCACGTTGAGGTCAGACAGGCAGTTAGCACACGAATCTGGTGTTGGAGATGGAGATCTGGGAGTCTTTGCTTCACTGGAATCTGAAGCTCGGTGAACAGATGGGCTCCTCTGGAGAGAGAATCTACCCAGGGAAGGGAAAGGGGCCTCCTTGCTTCCGCCTTATGGAGTGTATGGGTGAGAGCCAGACTGCCAGGTAACCTTGAGCAAGTCACTTAACCTCTCTCTGCCTGTTCCCTATCCGTAAAGAGAGCCCAGGAATAGTTCCTACCACAGAGGGTCTGTGTATGGAGCGAGGGATGGAAAGCTTGAGATGGAGTGATCCTCTCACACTGGGGGTCCTCCATGGGCATGTGCCCCAGCAAAGCTCCCCAGTAGTCGGTGGGACACCCTGGTTTCCTGGGTGGTCACGTTTCTCCTTCAAACTGCCCACAGGTGCCTCTCGTGATCAAGGCCCTGCAGCGGCAGCTTAAGGATCGGAGTGTCAGGGCCCGCCAGGGCTGCTTCAGCCTCCTCACCGAGCTGGCAGGCGTCCTCCCTGGCAGCCTGGCAGAGCACATGCCCGTGTTGGTAGCAGGTAGGATGGACTACAACCAGGTATCTCTCAGCCTGGGCTCTTCTAGAACCCAGACCCCAGGCCTCAATCCCCATGGGTAACCTGTTCAGCAGCCTATGGTGGCTCCCCACTGCCAGCGGTGAGAACAAAGCTGGGGTGCAGGCCCTTCTTTCTGGTTTCAGGGGGGTTTCCTGGCCTTGTGTCCCTCAGCCCTGGCCAAGCCCTGATTTTTCAGGATCTGCAACATAAGAGCCCTGGGGCCTGGGTCCAGCTTACATGCCTGCCGGTGCTCCACCCCCATATCCAGGGATTGCCTGGGGCTCCATAACCTTTGCACCCACCCCACAGGCATCGTCTTCTCTCTGGCGGACCGTTCCAGCTCTTCCACCATCCGGATGGATGCCCTGGCCTTCCTGCAGGGGCTGCTGAGTACAGAGCCAGCTGAGGCCTTCCATTCACACCTGCCGACTCTCCTGCCACCTGTGATGGCCTGCGTGGCTGACCCTTTCTACAAGATCGCAGCTGAGGCCCTGCTGGTGCTCCAGGAGCTGGTGCGGGCCCTGTGGCCACTGGACAGGCCTCGGACGCTGGACCCTGAGCCATATGTTGGAGAAATGTCTGCAGCCACCCTAGCACGGCTCCGTGCCACTGACCTGGACCAGGAGGTGAAGGAGCGCGCCATTGCCTGCATGGGCCACCTTGTGGCCCACCTGGGTGACCGGCTTGGGGATGACCTACAGCCATCGCTATTGCTCCTTCTGGACCGCCTGCGGAATGAGATCACCCGGCTGCCTGCTGTCAAGGCACTGACCCTGGTGGCCTCGTCCCCGTTGCGGCTTGACCTGCAGCCCATCGTGGCTGAGGCACTGCCCATTCTGGCCTCGTTTCTGCGAAAGAACCAACGGGCGCTGCGCTTGGCCACATTGGCTGCCCTGGATGCCCTGACCCAGAGCCAGGGACTGAGCCTCCCTCCGTGTGCTGTGCAGGCCGTGCTGGCCGAGCTGCCTGCCCTGGTCAGTGAGAACGACATGCATGTGGCTCAGCTGGCTGTGGACTTCCTTGCCACGGTGACCCAGGCCCAGCCGGCCTCTTTGGCCAAGGTCAGCGGCCCTGTGCTCTCAGAGCTGCTGCGGTTGCTACGCTCACCCCTGTTGCCAGCAAGTGTGCTGGCAGCTGCTGAAGGCTTCCTGCAGGCCCTGGTGGGGACGCGCCCCCCGTGCGTGGACTACGAGGAGCTCATCAGCATGCTCACTGCGCCTGTTTACGAACAGGCTGCGGACGGCGGGCCGGGCCTGCACAAGCAGGTGTTCCACTCTCTGGCTCGGTGTGTGGCAGCCCTTGCGGCCGCTTGTCCCCAGGAGGCAGCAGGCACGGCAAACCGCCTGGTCTGTGATGCCAGGTCACCCCACTCGAGCACAGGGGTCAAGGTCCTGGCTTTCCTGTCACTGGCTGAGGTGGGCCAGGTGGCCGGGCCAGGCCCCCAGCGGGAGCTGAAGGCAGTGCTCCTGGAAGCCTTGGGGTCACCCAGTGAGGACGTGAGGGCGGCCGCCTCCTATGCGCTGGGCCGCGTGGGCGCCGGGAACCTGCCTGACTTCCTGCCCTTCCTGCTGGGGCAGATCGAGGCTGAGCCCCGGCGGCAGTACTTGCTGCTGCACTCGCTCAGGGAGGCCCTGGGGGCCGCCCAGCCCGACAGCCTGAAGCCCTACGCCGAGGACATCTGGGCCCTGCTGTTCCAGCACTGTGAGGGTGCCGAGGAAGGCACCCGGGGGGTGGTGGCTGAGTGCATCGGCAAGCTGGTCCTCGTGAACCCTCCATTCCTTCTGCCCCGATTCCGGAAGCAGCTTGCTGCAGGTAGGGGCACAGGTGTGGGCAAAGGCAGTCCAGGTCGGAGGTGGGCAGTTTCTCCCAAGTGGCTCACTCACAGGGAGCTAATTCAAGTGATTAGATCTGAAGAGTCTTGGTGTGGATGAGGCAAAGGCAGAGAAGCCATTAAAAACACAGTGTTTCCTGAGACGTGTAGGCCCTCTCCTGGGGGCTCTCTGGGATGGAGGAGACAGAATCCTTAATACGTCCCTACAAAAAATAAGTTTTTCATGATGCCGCCTTCATACTCCTTGGTGTGGACAGCAGCCTCATGCTCCAGGCACAAGTTAATAAAAGGAGTTCTTGGCCTGCAGGGAGTGCAGCTCTCTTGGGTTTGTTTGAGCCAGGAGCAAATGTCAGTATAGACTAGGTAGGACCGGGGGCCATACTCGTAGGGTTTGGGGAGGGTCCAGCAAAAACCAGGAGCAGGTTTTGTGTGGTTCGGTAAGGGCACGTCAGGGCTCTCTGAAACTCAGGGAGGAAGAAAGCAGACAGGTGGGGCTGTGGGGCTCTTGGGTAAGTGAAAGCCCCTGGGAATGAAAGGCCTCCAGGCCTTAAGCTGGCCAGCTGCTCCTCTGAGAGAGTCAGAGGGTGTGTTTATTCACATAACGCAGGCAAAGTGCTTGGTATAGCATATGGTATGTAATTAATTCTAAGTAAAAACCGCTGTTGTTGTTATGTTCGTGATCACAGTTAAGCCCTCACTGGGCTGCTGGGTTTATAAGAAGCAGCTTGGTGGCTCACACCACTGCATGGACGAGAAGAATGTGTTGAGGACATTGCCTGTTACACTCACAGTGCTCTTCACAAGGAAGCTTGAGGGGCCAGAGTCTCAGGATATGAGGAGCAGCCCTGCCATTTCCAAGCCCTGATTCACTTCTGCCTCATGCACCCTGTTGAACCAGTTAAGCGGTCACATTGCCTTTTTACCACCAACTGCCTGGAAGCTTAGAGCCAGACTCATGGCCTGCTTCCAGCAAGTTCATGGGACTTCCTAGGTGGCTCTCCCTGCCCTCACTCTAGTCTTCCTTTCACTTCCTTGCCTGTGTTTTTCCTTGGCCTCGTTTTTCTCATTTAAAAAAAAAATTTTTTTTATTAATGTTTTTATTTATTTTTGAAGGAGTGAGAGAGACAGCATGAGCGGGAGAGGAACAGAGAGAGAGGGAGATGCAGAATTTGAAGCAAGCTCCAGGCTCTGAGCTGTCAGCACAGAGCCGGATGCAGGGCTCAAACCCATGAATCGTGACATCATGACCTAAGCTGAAGTCGGAAGCTTAACTGACTGAGCCACCCAGCCACCCCTCGTTTTTCTTATCTTAAATTCACTTAATCCTGTTCTGTTGTCCATGTCTTCATGAGCCACACTGAATCTTGTCATAAGCCAGTCAGGATAGAGAGAGAAAGAGGAAAGAACTGTAAGTCTCAAGTCAGTAACTCTTTTCTGTTTTCACACCTTGGCACCAAAGTGTAAACTTTCTTCTGACTAGAATGTAAGGACTAAATGATGGAAACAACCTTAACCCCTCACTGTTGGGTGCTGAGGTAGAGAGGAGGGAGCAGCTGCTGGGTTCTTTGTTTCACCATAATGGGAAGTGTATTCCCCACCCCTTTTTCAGCCTCTATATTCAGAAAGCAAGCGGAAAAGTAAATTTAAGTACCTTCTCCATTCCCAAGCTTTCGGGATGTTCTGAGTTCTGTTGGAATCCCCTTGGCCTTCAGCTTGCCTGGAGCACACCTGCCGCCTGCTTAGAGAATGCAGGCCCGAGGAGGAGGGCCCAGCCAGGGCTCAGATTCAGCCGTTGAATTCTGGATCTGCTGTGTGACCTTAGATATGAACTTAACCTTTCTGGGTTTTTTTCCTCATCTGTAAGTCAGAGATTAATAATGATTTTTATGAAACGTTTTGATTTATATTACCATTTATTGTTAATCAATAGGACCATCCTGAGGATAATGTGTCTGAAAAGTAGAACGCAGCCCCAAGGCCTGAGCAAAGGTCTTTCTTTGGACTATGGATTGACCACTGTCTTGGGTTCTTGGTTCCCTGTGTGCATCCTGCAGTGTGGTTACCTGAGAACTGGGAGTTTTCCTCTCAGCCACCACAGGAGAATTTAGGGATGCATTTTAGACTGCCAAGGGAAAGGGCATTGACTTTACCAAAGATGGGTGTTTTGAAGGGGGAGGGGTCCAGTTCTGTCTCCCAGGGAGGCAGAGAGCCTCAACACCTTCTGACCTGTGTCTCAGTTTCCACATCTGTAAAATGGGGGTGAGAAACCCTTAACTGTAGGTTCTAAGGTTGATTCAGAGACCCCGTCATTTACCGAGTGTCTAGGGTTGTCCCTGCCGCTTACCAAGCTGATGCCTCTTGTCCTGCAGGTCGGCCACACACACGGAGCACTGTCATCACAGCAGTCAAGTTCCTCATCTCTGACCAGCCCCATCCCATTGACCCCCTCCTGAAGAGCTTCATCGGTGAGCACCCCCACTCCTCTACCCCCGGCCCCGCTCGTCCCCTCCTCCCAGCCTTTGAGTCCAGGCTGATTTTTCTTACACATTAGCTAAGGGGAGTCTGAGGCCCAGGAGGCTACCTCACCCCTATGATGGGCAGCAGGCCCTGGTGCAAATCCCTGTGCTGCCACTGAATTGCTGGGTGAGCCTAACATGCCCCTTCTTACCTCTGAGCCTCATTTCCTCATCTGTAAAGTGTAAGGGGGTGAGAACCCTTATCTGCAAGTTCTAAGTTGATTCAGAGGCCCCATTTTTTATTGGGGGGAAGGTACTCCATGAACACACAGTCTCTTACACGTGGAAAACCACCAGCCTCTCACGTGCATTGGCTTCGGTGGGCTTCAAGCTAGGTAGAGCTCTACTGGAATTGGGGAGAGTGGCTCCCAGCTCATGCCCTGTCTTAGGAGTCTTCTGGACTTAGAAGCCCAAGCAGACTTCATTGGTGAGCCCTCTCTTTGGAACTCTGCAGGACTAGGCTCTTCCTAGAGAAGGCAGACATTCACAGCTCTGAGCCTGTAGGCCTGTAACTGGATCACACTGGGAGTCTGGCCCTTCTCACACAGGCAGCACAGCCTGGTGGAATGTGGAGAGATTCTGAAGTCTGCCAGTCTTGGGTTGACAGCCTGGCTCTGCTACTCTCTGGCTGTGTGAGCGTGGACAGGTCATCTCACCCCCAGCTCTAAAACGGGGGTGACGGGGTGCCTGGGTGGCTCAGTTAGTTGAGCATCTGACTTCGGCTCAGGTCATGATCTCACAGCTCATGGGTTTGAGCCCCATGTCGGGCTGTGTGCTGACAGCTCAGAGCCTGGAGCCTGCTTCAGATTCTGTGTCTCCTCTCTCTGCCCCAACCCTGCTCATGCTTTGTCTCACTCTATTTCTCAAAAATAAATAAATGTAAAAAAAAAAATTAAAAAAAAACGGAGTGTTGGGGTGCCTGGGTGGTTCAGTTGGTTGAACGTCTGACTCAGGTCATGATCCCAGGGTCGTGGGATCAAGCCCCACATTGGGGTCCACACTGAGCATAGATTAAGTACTGCTTAAGATTCTCTCTGTCTCTCCCTCTGTTCCTCCCTCCCCTTCTCTAAAATAATATTAAAAAATTTTTTAAACGGGGATTCTGATCCACACTTGCCAGGGCACTGTTGTGTGAGACCAGGGGTCAGCAGGTGTGGCCACACTCTGAATTGGAGAACATGTCTAGAAGCCACAGCAATATCAACAGCAACTTCATCCCATCCCCTGACCCAGTGGGCATACGTTGCCCCTAGTTCTGAATTCCCTCATCTTGCCTGAGCCGCCCATGGCTAGCAGTCCTAGGGACCTCTGCCTAGGTATTTGTTTTTGGTTGTATGGTTGAACCACAGTTTTCGTGCTCTCACTGCATATCAGATATAAGGCTAGGCCCTTTGGTATACCTCACCGTAGTTCATTCTCCCTTGCTTGAGGGTCTCATGTTAGAGATGAGGAGGCAGAGATTCAGAGAGGCGACTTGAACTCCAGTCTTGCCAGGTTCCCCACCAGGACACAGTAGAAGAGCTCCAGAGGTTACCAGCTCTGGATTTGAATCCTGCTCTGCTGGGAGACTTTATGTTCTTCCCAGGGCATTGTATTGGGAGGCACAGCATGGCAGTTTTCCCCATGACTGGTGATGGTAACTCTGATAACCTGATTAAGGTGGAGACTTCCAGGTTCTCCACTCTAAAATTACTTTTTCCTTTGGAATGAATAAGTATTTTTGAGTCTGTCAAAACATCCTGTTCATCAAATTTCTGCCCACCACATTTAGCATCCATTGTGGTTTCTTCCCTGATTCAGTGATTTCTGACAGTTGCCAAATGGTGACTTTTAATTTCAGCATTCCTTCCATATTTGTTAGATTGCTTTCTGTTCTCTGGAAGAACTTTTCCTTATCCCCCATTTATTTATTCATTGATTTATTCATATTGTTATAGACTCATGGGTTCCTGTTTTATTCAGTGACTTATAACTATTTACTGTCTTCATTTATTTTGATTCTTAAGCTTGTCTTAGATGTGGCCAGTGTGAGCCCTTTGGACTGGTTCCTATGTTCTGTTGATGTGTTTCCATCATCCTTTGAACATATCCTTACTTTTTGGCACAGTAAGATGCCCTACACTTACCTTGAACCTTTGCTGCCTCAGCTCTGGAATCAGTCCTTTGTTCAGGAAGTCCTGATTCTTTTTAGTGGAGAATGGTACTTAGAATCCAAGATCTAGACACTAGGTGTGCTAATTGCTACTGGGGTGCCATTGCTTCAAGGTCCTCTTAACAGAACTAGGAAGTATGTGAATGTGTGAATGTATGTACACAGACACACATGTACATGTGTTACCTGCTCTTCCAGTCCAGCACTGCAGGGCTCCTTCTAGCCTTCTTCTGTTCCATACCCTTCTCTTACAGGGAAAAGCCCAGTTCCTGCTGTCTACCAGATATTTATACGCTTAATCCTGGAACACACAGAAAGTAGACTGACAATTGCTAACTTTTATCTGTGTGAATAGTCAGTATCTGTTTATAGGTCTTTTGTCGTTAGCCGGAGGGCAACTAGTCAAAATACTTTGGAAATTACTTGGGTGAGTTGTTTCATTCTTTCCTAACCTGGTGGTTATGTTAATCATTTGAAATACTGTTAGGATTGCAGTTTTTGTTGTTGTTTTTTGTTTTTTTTAAGGATTCCCCTCATTCTAGATTTTCTTTATAGAGCAAATGAGACATTAACATAGTCCTTAAAAAGTCTATAAACTATACAAAAAGGTATATTCAGAGAAGTGCTGGGTGAAAGTGTAAGTTTCTTTATCTCTCTGATCTTCAAGATCCTTATCTGTAATGATATCAAGTTAACGTTTTTAGAATCCTTGCTCTGTGCCAAGCTTTCTGCTAGGTATTTTAGATAGATTAGGTATATTAGATAGACAAATAGATAGATAGATAGATAGATAGATAGATAGATAGATATCACATCACTACATTTTAAATCTTGAAAACAGTCCTACACTATGGGTACTGCTGTTACCCCCATTTTATAGATGAGGACATTGAGGCTATCCAAGGTCCCATAGCTAGGAAATAGTGGAACCTGGATTTGAACCCAGGCCAGACTCTAGTTCACATTCTTACTTGTGCTTTGAGGACTCATTGTGCCTGGTAAGAAAGTAGATGCTCAGAACACGTTTGCCCCCCTTCAGCCAAGTCTGCCCAGCTCCCAGTAATCAGGTAACTGAGGTTGGGGTGGAGGTGATTTGCGTCTTGGCTGAGCCGTCCCTCACACACCCTCTCATCTTTCAGGAGAGTTCATGGAGAGCCTGCAGGACCCAGACCTGAATGTGCGCCGGGCCACTCTGGCTTTCTTCAACTCGGCTGTGCACAATAAGCCCTCACTGGTCCGGGACCTGCTGGATGACATCCTGCCCCTCCTCTACCAGGAGACAAAGATCCGCAGGGACCTCATCCGAGAGGTAAGGCCAGTGAAGGCCAGAGAAGGCCTGACTGGCGGAGCTGTGACAAGGATTTGGGTCAAGCTCTTCAGAGCAGGCACGTGGGCCATGTGGCCTGGGTCAAATGCTGCACCTCCACTTCCAGGTTGTGTGACCCTGGGCACATTGACCTAGGGACAATTTAATCTGCTCTGAGTCTGTTTCTCTTCTTGGGAAAAATGAGGAAAATAGTTTGTGTCTGCATCATAGGGTTGTTGACAAGATTCAATGAGTTGTGTCCTGCAGCTTCTCAGGGCTGCTCCTGGCACACAGTTGGCACTCGGTAAATGTTGGCGGTTCTTATTATCACTCAACATTCAGCAGGCATTCACTGAGCACCAGCACTGTGTCAGAGTGCCAGGATCAGAGCTGGATCAGAGCTGCCACTAGGGAGCTCACAGCCACCTAAAGGATAGAGACACCCATTCTGCCAATTATTTTACTGAGATAGAGCCTATTTGGTGCAATAAGGATTTAAGGGGCACAGGTTAAAAGTTAATTAACAGCTATCATCACATAGTATAATAAAAATGTCTTGGGGAGCCTGGGTGGTCACTCGAGCATTCAACTTCGGCTCAAGTTATGATCTCATGGTTCGTGGGTTTGAGCCCCACATCTGACCTGCTGCTGTCAGTGCAGGCCCACTTTGGAGCCTCTGTCTCCCTATCTCTCTGTCTTTTCCCTGCCCATTCTCTCTCTCTTTAAAAACAAAAAAACAAAAAAACCACCTGGCATTGCTGAAGAGGAAGCGACTATGTTTAGAGGGGTTAGGAAAGTTTCCCAAAAGAGGGGGCATTTAAGCTGGGCTTTGAGGGGTGAGAATGAGAGTACCATTAAGAACAGAGCCTTGTGGTTAAAAGCTTCAGAGACCTGGGCTTTTAATTCTAGTTCAGCTGCTTACTAGCTGTGTGTTCTTGGGCAAATTAATTAACCTTTCTGAGCCTTAGTTTCCTCTTATGTTACGTGGGGTTAATATAACACTGTCTTCCTGGGGCTGTTGTGATGCTCGAGTAACATGTCATTTGTCAAGCACTCAGCACAGTGGCTGGCACGTTACAACTGCTCAGTAGACTATAATAATTATTGTTACTGTTATTTTTTTTTTTTCAAAGTTTATTTATTTTTGGGACAGAGAGAGACAGAGCATGAACGGGGGAGGGGCAGAGAGAGAGGGAGACACAGAATCGGAAACAGGCTCCAGGCTCTGAGCCATCAGCCCAGAGCCCGACGCGGGGCTCGAACTCATGGACCGCGAGATCGTGACCTGGCTGAAGTCGGACACTTAACCGACTGCGCCACCCAGGCGCCCCTGTTACTGTTATTATCAAAGGGCATTGCAGGCTGAGCAAAGGCAAGAGATTGGGGACAGAACACAGTACTGAACAACAGAGGTGGGGTGTGCAGCAGGAACTAAGGGAGGTGTTCTTACACCCTAGGGTTACATCCCATAACCCTTGTCACCCTTCCCTCCTGCAGGTAGAAATGGGGCCCTTTAAGCACACAGTGGATGATGGGCTGGACGTGCGCAAGGCAGCCTTTGAATGCATGTACTCGCTGCTTGAGAGCTGCCTGGGCCGGCTGGACATCTGCGAGTTCCTGAATCACGTGGAGGATGGCCTGAAGGACCACTACGATATCCGGGTAGGATGGGCTCCCTGCCAAACCTATGCCCACCCTGTACGAAGGGGAGAGCAGGCACCACTGGGGCCCATTGCTTGTTTGTCCCCCACTCTCCACCCCGGCACCCCTGTAAATAACTGCATTGTTCTTTTTCAATAAAAAAGAGAGCCAACCTCTCAAACACCCTTGAGGAGAGTCTACACTGGGCAAGCTCTTTGGAGGACGGTTTAGCAGTAGCTAGAAAAATTTAGAATTCTGAGACCCACCTTTGACCTAGCAGTTCCATCTCTGTGAACAGAGCCTCTAGACTGACACCTAAAAACATGTTTGGAGTTTTATGTTCTAGATTGTTCTGAGAGTTGGGGAAAGCTGGCAGCTTCCCAAATGTCCACCTATCAGAAGCTCACTCAATAAACTGGGTACCTCTGGTCTTGGAATGCTAGCAGCATTAAGAAGAGTGAGCCAGGTCCCTCTACACTGATGTGAGAGATGCCCAAGGCCTGCTGTTGATTGATAAAAGCCAGTTTTTACAGGCATTTCCCCCATGCTTTTCCCTTCTTACCCCTTCTGGCCACACGGCCCTGTTGACTGCCCTCCAGGGAGCACAGGACAAGGCCTGGGCATCAGTGCAACATTTGGACTCCTATGTCCAGGCTCCTTTTGGTGTTGAGGAGGGTGGGTTGAGGAGGGTGAGTCTGCACCACACCCTTAGAGAGTGGGTTTATGATGCCCACTCTACAGGGGAGAGGCCAGAGAGCTGGGTGGTTCCAGGGCACCAGCTGGGAAATGGAGGAGCCCTGGGTCACAGCATGTGCTGTGTGATGCCATGCTTTTTGCTGGTCCCCCTCCTTTGCTGTGGGTTGCGGGGGGATCAGGGCAGGGTGCACATCTGGTAAGGATGGGTAGGGCATGTAGAATTCAGACAACCATCCGTTATGCTGCATGTTTGTAGGAACTTCACCAATTTCAAAAGAGGTCACCATTATTCTCCTGCAGGCTGGACCAGGATTGTAGATGTGTTTAGTTGGCTCATACAGCAGTTGTTTTTGTTTTTGTTTTTGTTTTTTTTTTAACTGGGTGCCAGTATTTAAAAGTTGAGAGATTTTATGTGAAAATCAGTTTCTTTTGAAAACAGTGCATGAGCCCTGGGCCACATTCCCACGGCCACAACGGGCTGGAGCTGACAGCTGCTGTCTGGAGTGTGGACTCCTAACTCCTTCCCAGTTGCCATCTGGCCCTCTTCACTCATGGACAGTGTCTGCCTGGCCCTGTGAGCATCTGAGCTTGAGAGTAGCCCCCTCCCTGGTGCTTCTTCTTATCTGATCCTCCTTAGCCAAGTGTAGCTGGAGTAGTGGGTATTGCCATTCACATTTTTTTAGTGTTTATTTATTTTTGAGTGAGAGATACAGAGCATGAGCAGGAGAAGGGCAGAGAGAGAAGGAGGCACAGAATCCAAAGCAGGCTCCAGGCTCTGGGCTGTCAGCACGTGGGGCTCGAACTAACGTACCACAAGATCATGACCTGAGCCTAAGTCAGACGCTCAACCGAATGAGCCACCCAGGCACCCCCTGCCATTCACATTTTATAGATAAGAAAACTGAGGCCCAGAGTGGGAGAGACTGTTGCAGGGACCTGGCAGGAATTAGTGCTAGAGTTTGGACCTGAGCTCCAGGTATTGGTACCAGATCCTCTGATCTTCCCTGGGCTCTGCTCCTTTTGGCCATTTCACTGTGAACGTTGTCTCCTTCCTCTGGGGCAGATGCTGACCTTCATCATGCTGGCCCGACTGGCTACCCTGTGTCCCGCACCTGTTCTGCAGAGGGTGGACCGGCTCATTGAGCCACTCAGGGCCACCTGCACCGCCAAGGTAAGCCCTCCTGCCTAGCCCTGGGCACACCTACAGATTATTCAGTTACCATTTATGGGTAGTATATGAAGTGCTTCATTTAACTGTTGTTGTCACCCTATAAAGTACTTATTGCCACCACTGTATACACAGAGGAACAGAGACTCAGAGAGGTGCAGTTATTGATTTGGGCTACCCAGCTAGTAAATTGCAGAGCTGGGATTCACACTCACCTCTTTCTTTCGTTCATCAAACATTTCCTAGGTGCCGGCCCTTGTAGCAAGGTACTAGGGATACCACATTGAACATGGTGCATTCCCTACTCCCACATCCTAATTGGAACACTGAGTTATTCTCTTGGAAAGATAGAAACCATTGATCGGGTGATTGATCCAGGGCAGAGTTGCTGCTAGGCTGGAGTGCCTCAAGGGTCAGGGGAGGGATCTGGAGTGGAAGGCCTGGGGGAAAGCTGCAGCACTGGGAACAGAGCCTGGTGCCCAGTAATTATCTGTTGACTGAAAGAACTAATCTGGGTTTTGAAAGGGTAGGAATTAACCAAACGAGGGCAGAGTATTTCAGATTGGAGCTTAAAGAGGAGAGAGATCTATAGAACAGTGATTTTCAAGTTGCAAAAGAGCAAAACCTTTTCCAAAAAAATGAAATCTTTCGTGGCTAAAACAGATAAAATTGGTAATTTCTTAATAGAAACCCACCTTTTAAGTTTCAGTTTGTAAACCTATGCATGGTATGAAGTCATAGAAAACAGTGGTTCTGCAGGGCCATTGCAGTCTTGACAGTTTCAAAGGCCAAATCACTTCTAGTTTTCTTGGAGCTATACATCATGGAGAAAAATCCCAGTTCACAGGGAAAGGCTGCAAATGGTGTTGCAGCATCAGGACACCCTTCCACTCGGCTAAGATGGCAAGAGGAGCTTTGATCTGAGGCCCACACAGAGGCCACTCATTCTGGCTGCCCAGAGGGCACTGTGTGTGGGGCGCTATGATGAAAACTTGCTGCATCCAAGTCCACGATCCCTCATCCACTGAAACCTACAAAGCTCTGGAAGCCAAAAGCTTTTTATTTTTTTTTTTAATTTATTTTTTTTAATGTTTATTTTTGAGAGACAGAGAGACAGAGCGCAAGTTGGGGAGGGGCAGAGACAGAGGGAGACACAGAATCCCAAGCAGGCTCCAGGCTCTGAGCTGTCAGCCCAGAGCCCAGCACGGGGCCTGAACCCACGGACCATGAGATCATGACCTGAGCCAAAGTCAGCTGCCCAACCGACTGAGCCACCCAGGTGCCCCACTGTGTTAAGTCATTTAATCCTTAAAAGCAACTCTATGGAAAGGAGGCTCTTACATATAGAAAGGGAAGTACAGCTTAGAATGACCACCTGAAGTCACAGCTCTTACAGGGCAGAGCTATTTGAACCTGATTGTTCAACCCCAATGCCAAGCTCTTAACCATTACACCGGACTCTTGAAGGGAAAGAGTCTTTGGGTGAAGTCAGGGGCATGGAGAGGAATTTAGACTTTATTCCATAAGCAGTGGGGGGAATTCTGAGATCCTCTAAATAAGTGGAAGAGGGTGGGGGATGAAAAACAAGGCAGACAAGGCAGTTTTGGGTATTTGCTATGCAGAAGAGATTGCAGGGCCAGGCACCTGAGTCAGAGGGAAGAAGCCAGGCCAGCTAGATGACTGTCACAGTGATCCATTCATTCAATTAAGTCAGATGGTACCACCAAGTCATATGATACCAAGAGTCTGTTTTTAAGCACAGTGAATAAACATAAGCTGAATCTCCTATCAGGGGCAGGAGACAATTAACACTTTATAGCAATTGTCACCACTGAATTATTTATTTTTTAATTTTTTAATTTTTTTTAATGTTTATTTATTTTTGAGAGAGAGAGTGTGTGAGTGAGGGAGGGGTAGAGAGAGGGAGACACAGGCTCCAGGCTCTGAGCTGTCAGCCCAGAGCCTGACACAGGGCTTGAACTCACGAACCGGAGATCATGACGTGGGCTGAATGAAGTCAGAGGCTTAACAGACTGAGCCACCCAGGTGCCCCCATCAAATTACTTATTAATGAAAAGAAAGGTGGACAGTTTAGATTGGCTGGTCCGAGGCCCCCTAGGTGACTTTGAAGTTGATTTGAATGACAAAGAATCACCCTCTGGAGAAACCTACCAGTGTAAAAGTGCAGGAGAAATCTCAGGACAGGAGACTGAAGTAGGGGAGTATGCTGTGATTTAAACTGGGAAAGCTTACTACAGGTGGTTGAGAGGAATCCAGAGACTAGTGAGGGAGGCTGTGATGCCAGGCCAGGTCAGGCTCAGTAAAGGATGGCTCGTTTTTTTCCACTTTAGGTCAAAGCTGGTTCCGTGAAGCAGGAATTTGAGAAGCAAGATGAGCTGAAACGCTCCGCCATGAGGGCTGTGGCCGCCCTGCTGACCATCCCGGAAGTAGGGAAAAGCCCCATCATGGCGGACTTCTCTTCCCAAATCCGATCCAACCCCGAACTTGCTGCCCTCTTTGAGAGCATCCAGAAGGATTCTGCTTCAGCCCCCAGCACAGACTCTATGGAGCTCAGCTAGTGCTTCCAAGTCCCCAGGTGGGCCCTTACCAAGAGAAGGGGGCCTACCCAAGCCTGAGGCCTCACTGTCCCCATGCTGGCCAAAGGCCTCTGCTTTTGCCCTTTCTTCATCTCACTGGGGGGCCGTCCTGCTCCTGGTCAGGGCTTACAGTGCCTTCTCCAGGGACCCCAACTCGAGGCCCCCAGCAGGAAGCTGCAAGGCTGCCAACAGTTGGACCCTGTAACTCAGGACAGTCATTCAAAGCAACAGGGCATGGACGTTTTTCCAAGCCTTTTGGCACAAATAGTGGATGTGTGACTTCACACTGGGCAGTCTATACCTTCAAATTGGGGAGTCGCTGCCTTACAGAGGACTAAGTAGTGTTTAGAAATACTCTTGTGCTCACAGCTGTGAAAGGTTAGGAGGCAGCCGGCTGGCCTTCTTTCCCACCAGTGTCACTCACACCTCTCC
The DNA here is from genome assembly GCF_018350155.1 of Leopardus geoffroyi. Taxonomy (NCBI): domain Eukaryota; kingdom Metazoa; phylum Chordata; class Mammalia; order Carnivora; family Felidae; genus Leopardus; species Leopardus geoffroyi. The sequence continues at coordinate 54,171,162 of NC_059331.1, forward strand.
CACTTTTCACTTCACTTGATCTGATAGGCCAAAAATTCATGCTTCGTTTGGGCATCTGAAAAACTAAAGCTACTTCTCTGAGCTTCTTGCATTTTAGAATTCAAAATGCTTCCTTTTCCAATTGGTAGTGATGATTCAGAAATTGGTATTTTTGCAGGGGAGGTGGTTGGTATAGAGAATTAGATCTAATATGTTTTTTTCTAATTTCAAAACGCTTATGTAGTCAAATGGGAAACCAGAAAGCACAAAGGAAACTAGACCACCTCTCACGCCACCCCACCTATAGGTGTAACCAGTTGGTTTGTGTCCTTCGGAGGAAGACTTTGAACATGTTGTTCCTAGTTTTTAGTATTGAAGACACAAATATTAAGCGACAGATTAAAAGAATTTTCTGTACTGTCCCAGGTTAAGAGATCCTTGTTACTTTTTCTCTGCACAGTTCCTCTACTAGGCATGTCACCATCCGTATGTTTCCCAAGTCAGTTTAAAGAAATTATGAAAATGACCAACATTTACTCAAATGTTTCAGACTAGGTTTTGAACTGGAGGCAGCCCACCTGTAAGACTTTTTTCTAAGGGACTTAAAACCGCTCATGGCTAGCACGCCAAGAAAATTCTAACCAGGGTAGTTCTTTCTGCTCAGTTGACCAGGTTGGTAGGGAAAAACACCCTGTATGCAGTTGTCTTGTTCTGGAGTCTACATGCCATATCCCAGGACTATATACTGCCACTTGCTACCAGTTCTTGGAAAAGTGATACCCTAACTTTACAGACATGCCTGACTTTATCATGCTTTGTAGATACTGCATTTACAAATTGAAGATTTGTGGGAATCCTGCGTCCAGCCACGTCTGTCAACACCATTTGCTCATTTCATGTCATATTTTCCTCAGTTCACTTTTTCATTATTGTATTTGTTATGATCTGTGATCTTTGATGTTACTATTAGTGCCTGAAGAGGTGACGGAATTGCTATAATCTCATGAGAAAACTTTTAACGGCGGAGTTGAGATGGAATCTGTTCCTGGTGAAGGTGCTGTTAAAGACTGTTGAAATGACAACAAAGAACTGAAGAATATTACATCAACTTAGTTGATAAAGCAGTGGCAGGGTTTGAGGGGATGGACTCCAATTTTGAAAGCTCTCTGGGTAAAAGTGCTCATATTACATGCTACAGAGGTCATTCTGGACTCCATCAATGCAGCAAACTTCATGGTCTTAATTTTAGTAACTTGCCACAGCCACCCAGTCTTCAGCAACCACCACCCTCATTAGTCAACAGCCATCAGCATCGAGGTAAGACCCTCCACCAGCAAAAAGATTACCATTCATAGAAAGGTCAGGCAGTTATTTTTGCAATAAAGTTATTTTTAAATTAAGGTATGCACATTATTTAGGTAAACTATTGCACATAATAAATTTGAGTATGGTATAAACATAATTTTTATATGAACTGGATAACCAGAAAATGCGTTGGACGTGTGACTTGCTTTATCACAGTGGTCTGGAACCAAACCAAGCCTGGGCCTCCAGAGGCATGCCTGTAATTAACAGGGCTAAATTCTAGCTATTGTTGCCTAGAGTGTGGGCTGTAGTTGAAAAGGAAGCTTGATTATTAAATCCTGAATACCAATCAAGAGGATATATCATGTTAAGGATCCCACATCTTCAGAAATTGTTCAATTACCTGAAGCAGCCCGCTAGGGGAAGGTTATAAAAGGGAGACTGCAAAATATCTTCAGACACCCAAGGCTGATCATATAGTATAGGGATTTTTGTCATCCTGTCACGGTTCAGGACAGAAGCCACAGGATGCTATTTCAGCACCAAATAAGTAAGGGAGTAAGGGATTCACCTAGATTCTTTCATGCAGTTTCTCAGTCATGAGAACCACATAGAGTAAATGTCATCCAACTTTACATAGCAAACCTAAGAATGACTACTTGCTCTGAGCTACAAGGTCCTCCAGTTAAGGGAGGAACCCACCTTGGTCTGAAGGCCAAGTCTCCCCTACCCCCAAATGGAGTGGACAAGGCTGATCTGGGCACCAGAGGCCTGCGCCCTATGAAGAATAAAATATCCTTTATAAACCTCTTCCAAATGGAAGATTCCAGAGTATTAGCCAGCAGTAAAAAAACATCTGTGACAACTTGTCTGAGTAGGAAATTGAAGAGTAAAACCAAAGAGGGAAATGCCAGATGGTAGTTTTATGGTTTTATTAACACAAATATGATGTGCACATAAACTGTCTATTCATTTTCTTCGCTGCGCAGTCTGGCATTGGGATTCGTGACTCTGATGGCCAGCTGGGCTGCTCTTTCCACAATGGCTTTACGGTTCTTGGAGGAGACATTGTGAGCAATCTCTGCACAGTAAGATCTGGAAGAGAATTGGTTAGTGAGTAGAGTAAGGAGGCGCTGGTAAATGGCTGATGAACAAGACCTGCACAGCCCCGAATCCCAACTCTCCTAAAATCTATGGTACCAGCAGTAAGGCTCTTAAAGTATTCCCAGGCAGTGACAAAAGCACTCTCATTTTTCCCTCTCACTTAATCCTTACGGCAGCCTTATGATTCATGTATTGCCTCCATCTTACAGACAAACCATGGCCCTTAAAGGTGGAAATGAATTCCCAAGTCAGATATATAGAAACAGACAGGGCTATCATGGCTCAGACCCAGACTCCAAGTTCAAAGGTCCTCCTCTATCCTTCTAGTCCCATGAAGTTTTAAAACTCTCTGCAAAGTAACCAAGAGCAGTATCCAACAGTCTGATTAAACCAGGAGCTTCCTGGCTCAGACATTAATTTACTTGTTTGCTGCTGACAAAATTCAAATTGAGAAGTAACATTGCCTGAAGTTGCCCAGCAAATAGCTATACTTTAACCCGCCTAACAGATACTGTTCCAACTTACTCATTCCTCACAGCTGCACCATACCCTGGTTTGGTAACAAACTGGCCCGAAGCATTTTATGACGCCAGCAACGGCTAATTGAGATACTGTAGGGGCACCTGGCTGGCTTATTAGGTGGGTCATCTGACTCTTGATCTTGGGGAAGCGAGTTTGAGCCCCATGTTGGGTGTAGAGATTGCTTAAAAATGAAATCTTAAGGAGCAGCTAGGTGGCTCAATCAGTTAAGCGTCTATTGATTTTGGCTCAGGTTATAATCTCATTGTTTGTGAGTTTGAACCCCAGTCAGCTGGAGCCTGCTTCGGGTTCTGTGTCTCCCTCTCTCTGTCCCTCTCCTGCTCATGCTCTCAAAAATAAACATTAGAAAAGAAAATGAAAATCTTGAAAAAAAAAAAAAAAAAAGACTGTAGGAGAAATTTCAGCAAAGGAAGACTGTAAGAAGTGACTAAGGCAATGGGGCATACCGAGTTCTCTTTAAGAACTCCAGCAAAATAGCTTAACAGACAAGCAAACTAAAAGAATTTTTTCATTTTCTATAAAGGAGGTTCACTCAAGCTCAAAGTAGCTATATTTTGAAATGTTTCCATCTTTGTTCTTAACACTTAAATCTTTTCTTCCCCCCTCAATAACTCCTCAGGTCCTCGTCCATATATATATTTAACATATCAATCATCTTAAATACCTTCCCCTCTGCCTAGGCATTTTCCACACATGATCACCATTTTGAGTGTATATGTAACATTCCACCCAGTGCTTGTACTCCCACCATTCACAAATTACACTTTCAATCCTTCAGTTACTGCTGCAATGATCAGCCTTACAAAGATTTTCTGCTTTTCAGTTTATTTAAGGACAAATATCCAGAAATGCAACTTGTGGTGTAAAGGTCACAAATTCCAAAAATTTCTATAGCTCTTTACACAAACTGTCATGCTATTTAAAAAGAGTACCTTTTTGGCATCCAGCAGCATCTGCAACTCATGTTTGCTGCCCAAGTATCTTTAATAGGAATATAAGAACACCATTCCCTCCAACCCAAATTCAAAGCATCTAAATAACTTCCCACATTAAATGTTTTCTCATCCCACTGTCCCCCTTTTGGCCTAAGCAAACCAAGTCTCTCTCAGAGCTCATAAAGTGTCTAACTTTCTTAAAACCCTTGAAAGGAATGCTGTGAATCCTCCGTGCACTCTAGCATCTCTACAACTTTGTGTAAGCCATCCTGATTGCAAAGCCTTCCTCCTTTTCTTTACCTCAGATCACAGAGCTCTTAATCAGACAGCAACTCGTCTATTCCTGGAGATTTTGGAAGAGAGATACCTGTGGCCACAGCATAAAGTGTCCCTTAGGTCTGAGGCTACACTATGTCCCCCATACCTCCACATAAATAAAGCCACCATTCTGCAAAGAACTGCCAAAAGCGTTCTTTACTGTCAGGCAAAGTCCTGTCTTTCCAGGTCTCAGGTCTCTATACTTACCAGGGGAAGTTCCCTCACCCTGCTCCAGCAAAGGAAACCTTTCTAAGCCCCAACAAGCATTCTTTAAGCTCCCTAGAGAATATACAACTCCTCCAAATGCATTCTATAAAGTCCCTACCAAAATTGCTCACAGATGCAGACTTCTGACACCTGAACCCAGAAGTGGGGCCCAACTCACTTGTTGCACATCAGCAGCACCTCAAGCTCCTTGACATTGTGGACTAGGAACTTCCGGAAGCCACTGGGCAGCATGTGCTTTGTTTTCTTGTTGCTCCCGTAACCAATGTTGGGCATCAAAATCTGGCCCTTGAATCTTCTGCGCACCCTATTGTCAATGCCTCTGGGTTTCCGCCAGTTGCGCTGAAATAAACACAGGAGGGTTAGTGCCTTTGCCAACACCTCTTCCTTTTAGAGGAAAAAAGGGGGACCCAATGAAAAGGAAACATGCCCCAACAGTAGCTGTCGTTGGGTTACAGTTCACTTTATTTGGTGGAGAAAAATAGGGGCTCCTGTCTTTGAGCACCAAGAATATAGACTCACATCCACACTCCTAAATAAAGGAAAAACAAACTACAGACTGATAGAATGTGAGGGGATTGTGTATACAGTAAGGTAAAGAGTGAAGAGCATGGGTTCTAGCACTGCACTCAAGATACAAGTTTTCTCATCATAAAATACGGATAATCTACTCATAACCTCTTAAGGCCACCTAAAATGATACAAGCCTCTAGACACGTCAAAACAGCCAAACGTCCAATTCATACTATAATCAAGTGACTGAATGCCAATAAGGTGTACTCAGACCTAAGTTTCTAGAGAGCTCTTCCACTAACTGGACTGGTTCATCTGCCAAATGTGATCTTCTGACCAGGTGATACCATAAATCCAACAGCCCATTTAGGGGCTCCTTTCTCCACCCCAACAAACACTTCCATCCCAGGACCACATATACCTTAATTTTGACATATCGGTCTGATTGGTGCCGGATGAACTTCTTGGTCCTCTTTTTAACGATCTTGGGCTTCACCAGAGGTCTGAGGGCAGCCATGATGCCTTCAAGAAAGAAGCAGAGATGGTGACAGAGTCCTAGAAGGAAGCTTTCCTGCTCAGGCCTTGAACATTGTTGCAGAGTGTCTTCCAATCTCCAGCTACTGAGCAAACTGGGAATGGAATGGGTACCTCTGCCAGGCTTGCTTTCCCTCCCGTTTCCGAAGCTGGCAGAATACGAACCACTCTCCAGACGCGATCCTGGGAGGTCAGCAGTCACTTCATCCACTGAAGAAAAAAAGCACGCTAACAGCTAATCTAAAACAAATGGGGGCGCCCGGGAGGCTCAGTCGGTGGAGCATCCGACTTCAGCTCAGGTCATGATCTCACATTCCGCGAGTTCGAGCCACACGTCGGGCTCTTGTGCTGACAGCTCGGAGCCTGGAGCCTGCTTCAGATTCTGTGTCTCCCTCCCTCTCTGCCCCTCCCCTGCTCATGCTCAGTCTCAAAAATAAATCAAAACGTTAAAAAAAAAATTAAAACAAATGGACCCCCAAAAGTTCTCAGCTTGCACAGGGGAGCAAATCCCACACCTGGTGCCCCAAACCCCAGACAGTCCAATTTCCTTTTCGTTAGGCAGAACTTGGACAATCCACAAGAACCTGAGCCTTAGTTGTTTTCTCACCTGTAAAATGGAAAGGATACTGCACGTTGAATGCTTGCAGTGACTGGAAGTAGAGAAACCTGTTATTTCCCCTAGAGTGCTGCTGCTCTACAATTCTCTCACAACAGACCTTTAAAACCATAATGTACTGATGCTTCTAGGCCTTGGAACTTCCTGTTCTACCTGAAGATCATCCGAGGACCGGCCTTCCCGATTACCCCAGTTTTTTTTCCCTAATGCAACACCCTTTTTGTTCTCTTCGCTGCTTCTATTCCTTTGTTCAGCACACGGTACTCCGTGAACTTTGTGTTCGATAAAGGAACGCACCTCCACCCGAAACATTATTTCCTCGCAGACAAGGACGCAGTTTTATATTCTCAGAGATCCTTCGTTAACTGAACCGATCGACTAGCAGCAATCGATTGTTTTGTTTTGGCGGTCTGGCCGCAGCAGCAACCCCAAGACCAGAACCGCAGAGGAGGGAGCGTCGGTCGGCGTGAACAAAATACACGCGGAAACACAACGCTGACCAAAACTGGAATACTCCTGCCCTCGGACTGGAAACTTCTGGTGGCTTCACAGTCCCTACAAGCCCGCGCTGCCTAGACCCGAAACGGCGACCTTCACTCCCAGGCCTCAAACAAGCTGTCAGCAACGCTGAGAGACACCAGGCGGCCTCCGTAGGGCGGCCAAGTGGCCCTGGGAAGCAAACCTCCATCATCGGCTGGGCCGCTTCGTTCTGTTCCTGTACGTGCTCCAGCCGACCGACAAGGACAGAGCCCACCAAGGCGAGTGCTCGGAAGGGCAGGCCTCCTCACCACGAAGCGACAATACCAGATGAAGACCGCAGAGATGCGGATGGCCAACGATTAAAACTCACCGAGTTACAGATGGCTGCCACCTCCGCAGGCAGCGCCGAGGAAGAGAGTGGAAGGTCGCGCGCGAAGGCTGATGGGACTTAACTTCTGGGTCCTGTCAGGGAAAAAAAAGCACTTCCTGCGCTTGGTCCTTCAAAGGAAAGAAAGACATTTCAGAGAAATACTGAAAAAAAGTCGAGGAATACATGTGTTTTAATATATATTAATATCTAGAAGTACTTCTGGGAATTTTTCATACCTGCCGTAGGACTACGTAGAATATTTGGAATTCTTTCTGAGCTTTTAAGACCTGGTGGGGGGCATCCACTTCCGCCAGAAATTGAAGCCGTTCTTCCGGAGAACAATCCAGTTTTTAGATTATTTCCGCCCGCGTTTCTTCTGCTATTAAGTGCGCCTCTTGGTGGCCAGGAGGGAACAAAACAGAGTCTTCCTTATACTTCCCTCACGTGAATTTATAGAGTAAGATAGAAACGATACCGTAACAGCTATCATTCCATGGGTTTCACGATCCTTCCCACAATTCTGCAAGGTAGTTCTATTTTTTCCCCATTTTGCCTATGTAGAAAGCGACGTTTGGGGATTTGACTCCAAAATCCACACTTCTAATCATTCAGCTAACCTGCCTAGTTTTAAATAGTTGTTGATGGTTTTGTTTTGCTTAGATTTTGTATTTAAGATTATTGTAAAAAAAAAAAAATCAAATTTCAGGACGAAAAAATTGTGCATTGATTCCACAATATGAACACAATACAGATGTCATCGCTGATCTTGATAGTAGTTCCAGGGGCCAGATGGGGACAGAAGCTACACTGGATTGTGTTGTTGACAGGATGAGAAGTGAGAAGGGAAGAGTGTTGACAACTCCTTCCTGAGATTTTGACTGTGAAGGGTAGGAGTTTGAAGAGACCCAGAGGAGCGAAATGTGAAATGTCTTGTCTAAGGTCGCACAGCTCACAAGTGATAAGGTTGAGACTGGAACCCTATTGTGCCTGTGACTACACCACACCTCATGAATCCTGCTTAGCCAGCCGGCTCTGGGAAGTCAGATGGGATGCAGAGAATGAAAGCATTGTGCTAACAGCAGCCCACATTATGTGTGTTGTGAAGGGAGAAGGTCTTGATGGGGTCAGGTGGGTTAATCAAGCAGAAGGCTCAGGAAACAGAGAGCATGCCTCTAACAGTGAAAGATGCAAGAGATTTGGAAGCAGTAACCAAAAAGGCTCAGTCTTTGGGGGACGAGAGACCGGCTGTGACCGTTTCCACAGAGAAGGGCACAGGGTACCCACACTGCCTGCTGCTTTCCCATGAGCACTGAGATCCCAGGACAAGATGCTGCAGGTGCCAGGCAAGCATACCTGCAGTAGTGCCCTGGGCTCAGAACCCCAGCTTTTCAAACACTCCTCTGGCCCCAGCTCCTGAGCAAGAAATCACATCAGCTGGATCACAGGTGACATGAAAAAAAAAAAAACTCCAATCTGGTTTATTTCAAAAGGGCAGAGGTCAAGACAGGGAAAAACTCAGAAACTGCTTATCTTTCCCTAGATACACCTGCCCTCTGAGACACTGGACATTTTTGCTCAAGAGAGAGCTGGCTCCAGGCCATCGCACTGAAATGATTTCTTTTATCTGGCTCTTTACACTTCCCGCTGTGTCTGTGGCTCTGGGCTGCTAGCTGCACTGGCCACAGCCCCAGGATGGCTGGGTCGGACAACACCTGGGCCACTCTAGTCGATGTAGTAGACCTTGGAGGCATCGTAATAGGCACAGGTCATGTAGTTCATGTTCCCAATAGGCCACCAGTGGTTGGGGTGGTAGATGACTGAGTAGGCATGGGGCTGGGGTTGGACACAACTGAAGAGTGCCAGGCTCCTGTCCATGGCCACAGTGGGCAGATAGAGCTGCAGCTTGTCCAGGAGGTGACCCGGCCAGAAGAAATTGGGGTGAGTTCGCAGTGAACCCCTGGACCTCTTCGCCTGCAGCTTCCTGGAAAATGAGAAGATAGGAAGTTTGTTGTGGCAGACCCGCCAGGGCTGGGGCTTCTGCTGAGCAGAGCTGAGCAACTGTGTGACCAGAGTGGAGGTGTGGCACTGTGCCAAGCACTTCGCTTCCATTTGGTAGGTCCTGTTATGCTGTCTGCCCTACCAAGGAGGACGTGAACACCTAGAGAGGATACGTTATTTCCCCCAAAGCCACACAGCGAGCAAGTGGTAGGATGCGGGCTTGACTCCCAATTTGCTGCCTTGAAACCCCAAATTCTTTTTTTTTAATTAATTAATTAATTAATTTTTGAGAGAGAGAGAGAGCGCGCGAGTGAGTAGGGGGAAGGGAGGGAGAGAGAGAGAGTGCAGAGCCTGGAGCGGGGCTCGAGCTCACCTGAAGCAGGGCTCAAAGTCACAAATGTTAGATCGTGACGTGAACCAAAGTGGGATTCTTCACCAGCTGAGCCACCCAGGCGCCCCCAAAACCCAAATTCTTAAGTGTACACCGTCAGTTCTCTCGAGGCATTTTAATGTGATGTTCAGCGTATAGCCTCTGGAGCTAGCATTGCTGGGTCCAAATCCCTGCTCCGCCCCTTGATAGATGTGTGACTTTGAGCAAGATAATTAACTTTTCTGTACCTCAGTTTCCCCTTCTGCAAAGTGGGCATGCTAAGAGTAACTTTATAGGGTTCCTGAGAGGATTTAAATGAGTTAAAACATGGGAACACACCCACAGTGGTGTCTGCCTGGCACTCTAAGTAGTTTCACTGCCTCTCAGTTCCCGGGCATTGAGCCCTAGATACTGTGCGCCGTGCAACATGCAGAGTCCCAGGCACCTCCTCCACCGTGAGCCTGGTCCTCCCTCCCCTGACCCGCTTACAGAGTTGGCTGATGCTACAGACCTGGTGAACTCCTCAAACTCCTTAAAGTGTATCTTCTTGATTTTCTTTGGTGTCTTCCTAGTAGACAAGACAGAAAGGTATCTTGTCAGGATGGGGGGAATCCATGTTAACGGGGCCTCAGTTAGTAGGTCAGAGGACATGGGGGTGGGCCTGTCTAGTGAGTCCAAACCAGAGCTCCAAAAAGAGCATTTCTTCTATCTGGGGTGGGCTTGGTCAGCCAGGCCTGGGCTCCCAACCTGGCTGGCTGTGTGGCTCTGGGCAGGTCACTTCCCTTTTCAGAGCCTCATGTTTTTTATTTCCCAGAGCAGAGCCTCCCAGGGTAGCTGAGAGATGCGCAATGATCTGAATTGTTTGGGGGCCCCTGACTCTCACTTTCCCTGCCAGAGCCAAAGCCAGCTTTTGGAACAAGGGTGGTGAAAACTGACTCTCCAAATCTTGGGCCTGGCAGACATCACTCATTAATCACAGATGGCACTCTTTCCCAGCAGGCCTGCATCTGGCCTCAGAATCTTTGACAGCACAGTCCAAGTAGCAAGATAAAACAAATGTCCATCCCTGCCCTTAGGGACCTCCCTAAGGGACCTGCCCTTAGGGTCCTTAGGGACCTATCCCTTATGGCTGTGGCCTACCTAAACAGGGACAAGAGTCCCTTTCTCAGGCTCCCACCCACTCCCTAGGTTCCCGGTGCAGAAATGGATGTCAGCCACCCAGGGGCTGGCAGTCACTAAGTAATCAGAAAGGGCTCTCCAGGCCACCAGCCTTCTGACTCGTGCTCAGCTCTGCCTCCCCAGGGTTGTGGACAGGCCCCTCTGTAGGCCCAGGCCCATGCCTTCGTCGAGATTGTCCTGATGGGACAGGTAAAACAACAACTATCACTGCTTCCAAGGGCTGACTATCTGCCAAACACCATGCTAGGAAGTTTATATGCATTTCTCATCTGATCCTCATTGTGTGTGGGAGGGGCTGTTATGCTCATTTAACAGATGAAAAGCTGAGGCTCAGACAGTGAAGTATCTTGTCCATTTAACCTGCAGCCTGTGGGATTTCCACTTGGCTGTGCTGTATCTCATCCGAGCTGTTCTGGCCATACCACCGCAGTGGGCAGCTGGCAGTGATCTAGAATGTGGGCAGTTCCCGGTCCCCTCCCCCCTTGTGGTCAGCTGGCCCCTCCTCATCCCACATTAGCCCCGTCCCTCCTCAGGGATGCAGGGATGCTGCTTGCTCTCCAATATGCAGTCACCCACGGATGCTGGCTCACAACCTGCCCATGGTCACTTCCTCCCAAAGAAGGAGGTTGGTCTGAGGGCCAGAGACAGGCCCCATTGCAGAGTTCCTTTCTCCTCCTAATGCAAGCCCACCTCTTGCCAGAGAAGGCAGGACAAAGAAGGGACGGCCACCTCTGTCCTCTGTAGGGCCCCTGACCAGCCAACCCATGATTTGAGAAGGGGCCTATTTCCCTAAGAAGGCCCTCTTTTTAAGCTTTTGTAGAGAGGCTGAGATCACGTAGGATGTGGTTGGGAGCGAGGCAAGGAGGCTAACGCCCTCAGACACTGGAAATTGGCCAGTCTCTGGGGACCAGCTGGGTTGGACATGCTGGGCACGCTTGGCCACAGGCATTGGCACAACATGTCACCTCAAGTATGCTGGTATGCAAATGGCAGGGGGGAGAGAGGGGGTCTGATACTCAGCTTGTCAGTCTTCTTAGCCACAACATCACTGAAGCCCTGGAACTTGAGCAGAGCCAGATTTGGACTGAAGATCTTCTTATCTGAGTAGTAGCCTCCCGGCTGCCGGATTGGGCGTACCTGGTCCTTCTGGAAAATGATCTTGTCCCCTGGGTACAGCAGGGCTGTAAGCAGCAAGAGAAACGTGGCCTCTCAGTCCAACACCCCTCCCTGCCCTGAGCCTTTGGGGCAGAGGGGAGGATTTTTTTTCTTATATATAAGTCCACATTTTTGTTTGCAAATGTTTTTTCTTAGATATACACTAAACTTTTTTATGCTTTTTTTTTTGATTTTTTAAAAAGTTTATTTATTTATTTTGAAAAAGAGAGAGAGAGAGAGAGAGAGAGAGAGAGAGATGGGGGAGGGGCAGAGAGAGAGAATCCCCAGCAGTCTCTGCACAGTCAGCATGGTCCGTGCACAGCCTGACGTGGGGCTCGAACTACAAAGCGCGAGATCATGACCTGAGCCAAAATCAAGAGTCAGATGCTTAACTGAGTCACCCAGGTGCCCCATTAAGCTTTTTATGTCTAAATGATTGTAGATTCACAGCAAGTTGCAAAGTGCAGAGGGTCCCTTAGACTCTTCCCCCAGCTTCCCCCAGGGGCAACAGGGCACATAACCCTAGTGCAGTGTTAGGAAGTGGGGTTGGTACAGCACTGCTGTCTGGACTAGAGCTGTGGGAGCTGGTTTGTAACCAGGTCAGCCCTGGCCCCAAAGCCTGGGTGCAGTTAGGATGGAATGTGCGGCGCCCTACCCCACTCTGCACGGGTCGTGCTGGTCACGAGGCCACAAGAAGGAGGGGAGGTTCACCCAAGGCTTCACCAGGTTAACTTAGACCTAGTTGATGGAGGTTTTCTCCTTGCTTAGAATTAGTCCCATAGATATCCTCAGGAGACTGCTCTAAGAAGTCGGAGCATAAAAAACACTGGCCAGGGGCTCTGTCTTCCTGCAGCCATGGAGCAGTGCTTGTCCTACGATGATAACGCATGACTAGCTCACGTTCTAGAAAAAGTAATGGAAGGTTACAGTCCAGGTTATTAATGCTGATTATCTGGGGTGGGGGAGGAGGAGAGGGGAGGGCAGGGACTGTGCAGATAAGAAGGGAGAGGGAAGGGGAAGATGCAGCATCAACATTTCAAAAAAAATTCTTTTTAATGTTTATTTAATTTTGAGAGAGACCAAGACAGAGCGTGAGTGGGGGAGGGGCAGAGAGAGAGAGAGAGAGGGAGACACAGAATCCGAAGCAGGCTCCAGGCTCTGAGCTTGTCAGCACAGAGCCCGACACAGGGCTCGAACTCACAAACCGTGAGGTCATGACCTGAGCCAAAGTCAGACACTTAACCCACCAGCATGCCCCGCATCAACATTTTTAAAAGATATACAGGATTTTTTTTTTTAGCTTGTTTATTTATTTTGAAAGAGAGAGAATGATGGGGCGCCTGGGTGGCGCAGTCGGTTAAGCGTCCGACTTCAGCCAGGTCACGATCTCGCGGTCCGTGAGTTCGAGCCCCGCGTCGGGCTCTGGGCTGATGGCTCAGAGCCTGGAGCCTGTTTCCGATTCTGTGTCTCCCTCTCTCTCTGCCCCTCCCCCATTCATGCTCTGTCTCTCTGTCCCAAAAATAAATAAACGTTGAAAAAAAAAAAAATTTGAAAGAGAGAGAATGAGCTGGGGAGGGGCAGAGGGAGAAGTGGAAGGATCTGAAGCGGGCTGGATATGGGGCTCCAACTCATGAGCCGTGGGATGTTGACCTGAGCTGAAGTCGGACACTTAACTGACCCACCCAGGTGCCAATGTACAGAATTTTAAAAAACTACATTAACGATATATGTATATATATCTTTAAAAATAACTTACATAAATAATTTTGTGTAAATGGAAAAGAAAAAGAGATCTATGAAAGGACAATCCCTAAAATATTAATGGTGCCAACTCAAGCTGGGGGAATTTTTTTTTTTAATATTTATTTTTGAGAGTGAGTGAGCAGGGGAGGGGCAAAGACAGAGAGAGAGAGAGAGAGAGAGAGAGAGAGAGAGAGAGAGAATCCAAAGCGGGCTCAGAGCTGTCAGCATGGAGCCAGACTCTTGAACTCAAGAACCATGAGATCATAGGGCACCTAAGTGGCTCAGTCGGTTGAGCATCTGACTTTGGCTCAGGTCATGATCTCACGGTTTGTGATTTCAGGTCCCACATCAGGCTTTCTGCTATCAGAGCAGAGCCCACTTCAGATCTTCTGTCCCCCTGTCTCTCTCTGCCCCTCCCCTGCTAGTGCTCTTTCTCTCTCTCAAAAATAAATAAACATTTTTTAAAAATGCTTTTTTTAAAAAAAAAGAGAGAGAGAGAGAAAAGAACCATGAGGTCATAACCTGAGCTGAAGGCGACACTTAAGGGACTGAGCCACCCAGGTGCCCCCAGCTGGGGGGATCATTATTTTTATGTTTTCAAAAAAAATGTAAGTGAGCAAGTATTATCTGTGAAATCAGGGGGAGGAAAAATGATAAAGCTATGTGCACTGGGGAGAGGGGAAAGGCCTTGATGTTTTAGAACATGGCCCTTGAGCTTGAGGCCTGGATTCTTAGCCCACTAAGCTCTAGTCTAGAGCACAGACCCAGAAGTCCCGATGGTTGAGTTTCTTTACTCATAGCTGAGCTGGCCTCTGTCAAAGAGACAGCCAATAGATAGTGGCCAGGAGAGTGGTCAGAGACAGACTCGAGTTTTTTCCATCTAGAACCGTCAAGAAGTAAAGGGAAGCCCACCCACGGATGCTGCTTTGTGCCTGTGAGTGTGAAATCCTGCTGGCAGGTGAGGTTCCCTGACCCAGCACCTAGCAAAAGCTAGTGGTGGTGGGAATCAGTTAGTGGCTCAACACCCTGGTGGGGACAGAGGAGGCGCATCCAGAGGAAAGACAACCCACAGGGCAGTCCAGGGTGCTGGCAAGCCTGCCTGCATTTCAGAAGACAGCTAGCTGCATTTCCAGCACGAGCAGAGACGAGAGAATATAAACAATCAGGGAAGATGTGGCTCGCTGAGGAAGATGGAAGGAAGGATGATTTGGTGAAAAGTCAGTGTTGAGAGCCGCAAGAGATTTCCTGTCACTGCCCTCCCAGACCAGGTGGGCAGCAAGTGGCTGTGTACATGAGAGGGTGCCGCGTGCACAGGAGACAATGATCACTTAGGGTGGTTTGCCTGTGTTCCTGAAGGCATTTGGCCGTATGCTGTTGTACAGATCTGTTATGGGCTGAATTGCGTCCCCCACCCCTCAAATCATATATTGAAGCCCTAACCCCCAGAACCTCAGAATTTGTATTTGGAGAGAGGGCCTTTCAAGAGGTAATTAAGCTAAAGTGAGGCTGTGCGGGTAGGCTCAAATCTGATCTGGCTGGTGTCCTTGTAAGAGGAAATTTGGACACAAGGGAGGCACAAGGGGGCATGAGTACACGGAGGGAAAATCATGTGGAGAGGCAGCGAGAGGGTGGCCGTCCATCTGCCAGCCCAGGGGAGAGGCCTGAGGAGAAACTGGCCCTGCTGGCACCTTGATCTTGGATTTGTAGCCTCCAGAAGTGTGAGAAGATAAATTTCTGTTGTTTAAACCACCTGGTCTGTGGTATTTCATTGTGGCAGCCCAAGCAAATTAATACAAGACCCATGGCCCTATACGTTCTGCCCTTCTTTCCCCTTGTCTTGGAAAAAAGACGGAAATAGTCAGTTGTGACGGTGAACTTGTTCTTAGGTAAGTCACCCCATTGTCTGTGTGCCCCTTTCTTTGAAAGCCGCATTTCCCAGTTTGGCCATGGTTCCTTCCTGTGACGTTCCTGTGGGAAAACCTCTGTCCTTTTGTATTTTGAAAGCACAAAGAGGAACTTGCCCATTAAAGTTATAAATTCACGAATTTAGGACACCAGCATTGCTGTGTGGTCGTTGGGGTTATGGGGCCCTCTCCTGTCCCCATCTCTCAGAAATACACACTCTACCCAGAGATGGGGAGGGTTCAGATCTGCTTGGATATATGAAAACACAATTCTCCCTCAAACAAAGGGTGAGACCAGTGTGGAAATCTCAGGGCTTGAGTCCTGTGGTCTGAGCAGAGAGCCAAGGCGTCAGAAGAACTTGTCCCCTGGTGCATTCCTACCTCTGTGTTGTGGAAGAACCAAGAAACAGGGCTGGCCTGGGGAAGTGGTTGCAGAAAAGCCCACTACAGCAGAGCAGTTATCACCCCTATCACATGTCCCTCTTTGAAATTGGGACTGTTCCTTTCTGCTCAACTTCAGGGCTCCCTCACCCAGAACTCCTGTCCTTAGAGCTTCCTGCTCTAGAATGCTCAGCAGGCTCAGTTGGGGAACCCAGACCCCTAGACCTGTGGAGCCTGTGAACCTCCAGGATTCTAGAATGTAGAATCAAATGTAACAGCAAAACAGGCTGGGTTGCCCCTGCTCCTTCAGTATCCCCACCACAGGCCACAGAGGCTTGGCTGGATGCACGTCTGCTGGGGAAGGACAAACCTCAGGCGGAGCCATGTTCACTTGGGTTCTGAGCCCTCTCGGCAACTTCCCAAGGGCCAGGCGCCAAAGCTCTTACCTTTCACAAGGATGTCCTCTGTCAGTGGGAGGCCGTAGGACTCACAGAGCTTGCAGCACTGCAGGTAGACCAGAAAGTTGTCCCTGCGGGACTTGTTGATGAGCTCCTTCATCTCCCCATGGATGGTGGATGGGAGGCAGTGCTCATCAAAGTGCTTATTCCCGCTGCGCACCAGGCGGCACCGCTCCGTGTACTGGATGGAGGGGATCTTGAGCTGCAAGGAGAAGAGGTTGGCACCCACTTCCCTCCACCTTCTTCCCGACCAGAAGGCAGATATGGAGCCTCATCGACCTCTCCCCCAGGAGGGGAGATGGCAAAGCATGCAGGGTGGGACCAAAGTTCAGGCTCTGAAGTCAGTGACTTGGGAGAAAAATCACACATGGTCAAGGTTACCCCTGAAGGGCACTTGAGTGGTTAAGCCACACGGTTCTGTGTGCACAGCCCCGTATGTGGTTGTGCATACATCACTGTATAACATATACAGTAGGGAACAACGTAGATGCCCTACTGAAACAACACATCTGTGTTTGGCTGCACAAGAATTTAAATTGGGCGCAGATATCTGTGCCTTTGAGGTGGAAGGCACATGTCAAGGATGGCAGAGCAAAGTGGAAGAGGCCTGGGGAATGTGGAGCCACTTTTGGCCTTCTCATTTATTTATTTACAAGGAAACAAAAATCTGTTTTTTGGCCTCTAACACCAGAATCAGCAAAGTACAGCTCACAGGACACATGTGGCCCAGCACCTGTGTTTATAAAGAAAACTTTTTTGGAACACAGAGGCACTCATTTGCTTAGATGTTGTCCGTGGCTGCTCTTTGCTGCAAAGGCAGAACCGAGTAGTTGCCACAGAAACGATAAAGCCCCAAAAGCCTAACACATTTGTTATCTGGCTCTTTATAGGGAAAGTTTGCTGACCTCTGCTCAAATATTTTGGGTTTTCTTATCATGCAGCTGAATCAGATCTTAGTTGGTATAGCACTTACAATGCCTAGTATATTATATAATAATAATAATAATAATAATAATAATAATAATAATATGTATTTAGGGGTGCCTGGGTGGCTCAGTCAGTTAAGTGTCTGACTTTGGCTCAGGTCATGATCTCATGACCCATGGATTCAAGCCCCACATCAGGCTCTGTGCTGACAGCTCAGAGCCTGGAGCCTGCTTCAGATTCTGCATCTCCCTCTCTCTCTGCTCCTCCCCTGCTTGTACTCTGTCTCTCTCTCTCTCTCTCAAAAATAAACATTAAAAAAATTTTTAATGTATTTATATATAGTATAATATTAACATTATCTGCCTTCCTGAAGGCAGGGGCTGTTTTGTTCTCTATAACACCTAAAATAGCGTCTGGCACTTTGTGGTCTCTTGATAAATATTTTTGGGTGAATTAATTCCCACAATCAGTCCTGCCTTCACTGGCCATGTATGTCTGGAGTGGCCGCTCAGTGACAGGCCCTGTACCAGGCATTTGGATTCCAGCCACAATGAAGACACGGCCCTCAGCCCTGGTCTCAGGATGCAAGGTCATAGTCAAAGGATGGGAAGAAAGGAGCTCCATATACTTTTGGAAACATGTTCTCATTACATCTTCAGAGAAACCTTGTGAGGTAGGTGTTGTTCTTATTATGAGATGAGGGAACATAGGGATAAAAGAGGGCCTGCTCCCAGGAGTTCCCCAGCTAGAAGGTGCAGCGGACTTGAACCTGAGCCTGCCTAGAAGCCAAGCGCCACGCCCTTCCCATTGACCGGGGTACCTTGTGCTTCCGCCTCCTCTCACGGTACCGCTTGCCAATGTCCTCCATCTCCTCCAGAGTCAGGGGCCGCGCCTCCATCTGGGTGTCAACCACGGGCACGGTCAGTAGGTCCATCTTGCACGGTTGTGGGGCTAAATTCACCTGCCTCTTGGACAGACGCGATGGGGAAACTCTGATCTTGGCAGGTCTATAATCTGAAAGGAAGGAGAGCCTGAGAGGGGGCTCAGCTAAGGAATCCATCAAGCGGTTAACTCATGTGATCAAGCAGGTGCCGGCCATCCCTCTGCTCACTTCCCACGTGGCTCATCAGGCCACCTGAGACGGACCTTGAAGGTATCCCTTCTCTCCGTCTGCACTATGGCCTGCCCAGTGCAAGGCCACCTCGTGCCTCACCTGCACCACTGCCCCAACCTTGCGGTTGGCATTCTCATACTCTAGCATCCTGTCTCCACCAAACACTAAATAGGACCTTTGAAAAATATAATCACTTCATTCCCCTGCCTAACACTCTCTACTGGCTTCCCTCAGCACTTACACGAAAGCCCAGAATCCTCCTCCTGGTCTGCAAGGCTCTGCAGACTCTCGTCTCAGCTCAGCCTCCATGTGATCCATCTCCTCCTGCTCACCCCTCCCCGACTCCCCAGAGCCACCCTAACTTTTTTCTTCCTTTTTTAACTTTTTTTTGACTACAGGTGTATTTCTTATGTATTTATTTATTTACTTATTTACTTAATTACCTACTAATTTTTGACAGAGAGTGAGTGAGCAAGGAGCAGATAGAGAGAAACCCACAAGGTACAGAGAGAAAGAGAGAATGAGAGTGGGGAGCCCAAGCTCATCCGACGCGGGGGTTCCAACTCACCAACCAACTCACACCTGAGCCGAAGTCTGAGGCTTAAATGACTGAGCCACCCAAGCGCCCCTCACCCTAACTTCTTTCTGTCCCCTGAAAACTTGCCCAAGTCGGGGCCTTTGCCTCTGCAGATCCCTCTGTCTAGGGTGCCCTTCGCCAGAATGGGCTCCTCATCTGTCACTCGGGTGTCAGCTCCCATGGCTGCTTTGCAGAGAGGCCTTCTGTGACCACCACCCCCTCACTCTGTCCTATTGTCTTCAAGGCATTAATCCCTACTAGACATCATCTTGCTTAACCCTTTACCTGGAAGCTCATTGAAGGCAGAGGCCTTGGCTTCTTCACTCCTGTGTTCCCAGTTCCCAGTTTCTGGAAGCATGCCTGGCACGTAGGAGATGTTCAACAAAGAACTGAGTGAATGAAAGCATCCCGTTGCCCCTGCCCTGGTTCAGGCCTGCCCTGTTCTGGGCTGAAATGAAGTCATGGCTCAGTCACCTTCTAGTTTTGAGACTGCAGACTGGTGGCTTAGCCTCTCTGAGCTTTATAGCGTCCTCCTGTAGAGCGTGAATTGTAGCTTTGACCTCCAGGGACTTGAAGGATAAACTGAGCTACCTGCTGTGGGTAAGGCTACTCAGCCCGAGTGCCACTGCCTTCTCTCGTGAGCCTGCCACCCAAGAGTCTCGTTGACTCTTGATGCTGCTGCCCCTTTAGGCAAAGCAAAAGATATCCAAGTCCATTTACCGTGGAATGTTCTCCAGAGAAAAGGGTGATGACACTGAGATGGCACCAGGCAAGCAAATACTTGCTCCTGGCTTCAAGTCTATTTATTGGGAAATAATAGGCCCCAAATACCTTTGCCTCAAATATGCATCACGGCACACTGTGGTCGTTCACTAAACAGCTCACGGCCAACTACGTGGATAATGGTGAGCTTTGGTAATTGATAATGAAAAGGCAAAAAGGTCATGGTTGGGAGAGCAGGCCCAACTTGAGGCAGCTCTGAACACGAGCTGGACATAAAAGTTACCAGAGATTATGACTGTGGGTAGTGATGTGTGCAGGAGGTGACCGGGGTGTGGGGGGGGGTTGCTCAGTTTCCCTGGGACTCTGAGAGAGGCAGAGACACTGCCTGGGGGTGACGGGGCCTCTGCCCAGTGGCTTGATGAGACTAGAGGTTGGAAATTTATGCGCTGCACTGTGGGGTTATATTTGGGGATATGCTATATTGTTATCATATTTGGTTACATTTGGGGAGGGCTCTGGAATGGTGAATGGAGGTTTAAAGGAGGGCTTTAGTTTTATCTGGAGTTGTTCAATTTTAATTTTTTTTTTTTTTTACACCACAATGCCACTAAGCTACAAAGAACCATGATGCGCCCTTGTGTTGTAAATTCATAGCCAGCACTATGGCTAGTCCATTTCTAATTTGCCTCCATGCTATGTCTGGACAGATGTGGTTCCACAAGCACATGGCTTGGCAAATGGAACTTGAGCTGTTGCACAGCTCATACAACTGTTCATAGCAGCCCTGCTAATATCCCTGATCATAGAATATCAAAGTAGGCTTTCCAGTAAACTCTAAACATGTGCTAATTCTGGTTTCCGACTTTTAGTTAACTTTTTATCAATAAAATATAGATTAATAGCAAGAAGGCTTTGGGCCCACATACAAGATCTCAGTCTATTGGGTAAGCCTTGGTGGGCTGAAACCACCTTTTGAGAATCCTCCTTTAAGGACGAGGGCTGCGTCTCATTCATCTTTGATGGACATGGTAGCTAGGCATTCAAGAGAATACCTTGCTCCTTAGTTGATCACTGGGCTTGGGGATTCCAGAGTCTTGGCCCACCCATGGTAACCCAAAGCTGGAGAACACACTCAGGAAGTAAACCAAGGCTGCCTCCACCATGCTTGCTCCCAGGATGGGGAAGCGGAGGCATGGGGGTGGGACTGGATACATACGCTCCCTTGCAGTTGCCAGGGTGCTTTTCTGATGAGCCAGACACCACTGCTTGTAGGTATTGACTAGGATATCTGTGGTGATGCTGTTGTCCTTTCCCAGAGAGCTGAGATAGATCACAACATCTTCTACCTCCTGGTTTCTCAGAGGGACTCCAACCTAAGGAGAGAAGAGAAGCCACCAAGGTGGGCAGGCTCCAATCCAAACATCCTACCTGTACTGTCAAAGCTTTACCAGCCTGGCCCTACTTCCCCTATCTAGTTTCATCCACAGCCACTCCCACCTCAGCAGGAGCTCAGAGCCTCTTCTGAGGCCGTGAACACACCCTGCACTTTCTCAGCCTCTGCCTTTACTCAGGCGCTTCCTCCTTCTATCTGAAGAACTATCCCTCTTTCAAAACCTAGTCTAGATATGCCACTATCTTTGCAGAGTCTGCTACTCCTTCCTTCTGGCCTGCCACCCCACTCCATACCAATCTCAACGATAACTTTCCCACACTGGATTGGAAAAAGGATTTCATGCCTACCATCCTTGCCCACGAGAAACACATCAGCTTTCCTTAACTGAAGAAAAATAAGATCAGAAATACAATACACATTACTCCTTCAGGGATGGTAAGCAACTTTATAGGAGTATAATGCTTGCCAGCAATACTGAATATTCAAGAAGGAAAGTGTTTAAGGAAATATAATTTTCTTCCTCAGCTTCTTTAGACTGTAGTCAGTGTTCACTGGGCTTTCCTTAAAGACGGTCAGAACTCTCCTGGTTCTAGAGGACTTCATGTTTTCTCTTTTTGGTTATGATGATTAAAAACCCTATATATATACGTATATACATATACGTATATACGTATACATGTACATATATATGTATATATATACACACCCTGTATACATAATATATATATTTAATGTTTTGAAACGTTGTTTAGGTAACTACATGTCATGAAACAACAGTGTGAAAACTGGTGATGATTTAAAATCATAAAGACCTAGCAGGCAGCTTCCTAAAGTATTTCCAAGAGGTGTCTTGTATTCAAAGCATATTAAGGCTTAATTTATCCAGACCAGAGGTCAGCAAACTTTTCCTATAAAGGGTCAGATAGTAAATATTTTAGGATCCATGAACAATATGATCTCTGTCATAACTGCTGAAATCTGCCATCATAGCATGAAAGCAGCCATGACAATACATATAAATGAGTATAGCTGTGTTCCGATAGAAGTTTATTCACAAAAACAGAGGCAGGCTGGATCTGACTTCTGGGCCATAGTTAGCTGACCCTGCTAGATCAACAGAACTTTCTGCAATGATGGAAATGTTCTATATCTGTGCAGGCCGATAGAGGAACTGCTCACCACATGTGAACACTAAGCACTCGAAATGTAGCTGGTGTGACCAAGGAAATGGATTTTTAAATTTTATTTATTTATAATTAATTAAAAATTTTTGGATAGTCAGTGAAAGTGTGGCCTGTGGACCAGTACCATAGACATCACTGGGAGCTTGTTACAATGCATCAACTTGGGCCCTGCACAGAGGTACTGAGTAGAAGCTGCATTTTAACAAGATCTCTATGGGATTATCTGCCAATGACAGTTGGAGAAGGTCTAGAGGGTTCTAGAGGCAAGACAGAAGGCCCAGCAATCTCTGTGCCCAGTTCTGGAGTCTGATGGGCAAGACAGTGATTCCCCAGGTACTGACTGGTTATGGGGTCGGCTCTGCAGACTTTCCACTCAGGTAGGGGTTTTCAAGATCAGACTCACGCAGGAGTGGTTTTAGGGGTCTGATGTGGCCACAAGTTATGTCACGTTTTCCAATCTGGCTTAACAAGTAACAAGGCTGATGGTTCGATCTACTTTTCAGTTGGTCCAGGACCTGGGTGGAGGCAGCAGTGGGGGCAGGATGCATGCACATCTTCCTCACTCAGGCCAGCCTGGAGGGAGCATGGGAGGCACTTACCGCCTTCAGAGCCACAATGAACTCCTCCCTAGAGATCTTCTGGTGCTCGCCCCCGTCCACTTTGCTAAATATCTCCAGGATCTTGATCTTGCGGCTGTGCAGGTAGGAGTACAAGGCTGATAAGGCAGAGGGCTTGGGCAACCGGAGCTGGGGCACCAGTCGGTGGGAGGGCCGGGGGCTCTTCTGTAAGAGGTAAGAGAGGGAGCAGAGGAGAGAATTCAGGGGAGACAGGCCACTGGAATGTGATTTCCAGAGTTAGACAGAACATGATTCCCAGAGAGGGGAGGGGGGGGGCTGAGCAGCTCTCAACAGACAGGAAGTTGGAGTGCAAGGAGCATTGGATTCAGGGGTGCCGGGGTGGCTCAGGTTGTTGAGCATCCGACTTCAGCTCAGGTTGTGATCTCCGGTTCATGAGGTCAAGCCCCGGATCGAGCATCTCCGCTGTCAGACAGGTCCTCTGTCCCCCTTGTTCTCTGGGGGGTTGCATGCTCTCTCTCTCAAAAATATTTTTTTTTTTTTTTTAAGGAGCATTAGATTCAGGGCAAAAGCGTTTTGCCAGGGATACTTTGCATCTCTGGGCCTCCATTTTTCCATCAGAAACAACCGGGCTGGACATGATGAGAACTAACATTTCATTCTTACCCACATCTCTCCTGTCAAACACGTCAGGATTAAAATCACACCAGGTGATCAGTGCACCAAAACATGTGCCCCTGCCTGGAACCAGATGGGGCTCTCTAATCCACCCATCTCCCAGCCTTTGCTCCTGCTCGGCCTCCTGCCCAAAACTTTTCCTTCTCTCTCTACCTGTCCGACTCCTACTCTTCCTTTACTTCCAGGTCATCAGGAATATTTCAGGATAATACTCCCTTACCTTGGTGCAGCACCTGACAGTTTACAAAGGGCCTTTCTGTTCCTACTTTGTAGCTCCTCTGTGTTTAGGATCCAGCTCTATTAATGGCCAACTGTAGTCACCAATCTGATGTGTCTGCCTCCCCCATTAACATGTGAACATTTTGAAAGCAAGACAATGTCTTTTGAAGCTACATACCTCTACCTCCTATTCATCTACTGGACAAGCCCCCCAGCCCTAGGCAGATAGGCAGTAATTGTTTGATGAATGAATAAATGATGCTGTAAAATAGGTATTAGATACTACTTTCTGTTTTTACAAACGAGGAAACAGGCTGAGAAAAGTGAAATGACTTGCCCAGGGTCACACAGCCTATAAGCAATAGAGCTAGGTTTCTAATCCAGGCCCAGTGTTTTGGTTGTTGTTTTTTTTTTTAATGTTTTTTAAATTTATTTTTGAGAGACAGAGAGAGACAGAGCATGAGTGGAGGAGGAGCAGAGAGAGAGGGAGACAGAGAATGTGAAGCAGGCTCCAGGCTCCAATCTGCCAGCACAGAGCCCGACGCAGGGCTTGCACCCACGGACCATGAGATCATGACTTGAGCCAAAGTTGGATGCTTAACCAACTAAGCCACCCAGGTGCCCCCCCCCCCCCCCCCCCCCGCCGCCAGGCTCAGTGTTTATTCATAGACACTGTACTGCTGTCTGGAAAGGGTGTGATAGGCCTAGGAAATTTCGGTTTGGACTCTGATTACACCAAGGACTGAGTCTGGCACCAGTGAGACTAAAGTAGTAGTAAAAATGGCAAACATAGGAGTGCCTGGGTGTTTCAGTCGGTTAAACATCCGACTTCAGCTCAGGTCATGATCTCACGGTCCGTGAGTTTGAGCCCCGCGTTGAGCTCTGTGCTGACAGCTCAGAGCCTGGAGCCTGCTTCGGATTCTGTGTCTCCCTCTCTCTGTGCCTCGGGACTCTCTCTCTCTCTCTCTCTCAGAAATAAGTAAATATTAAAAAAAAAATTTTGTGATGGCAAACGTAATATTCAGTGCTCACTATATGGCTGTCACTGTCCTAGGCACCTACTCCATTTAGAAGTCACAGCAACCCTAGGAAGTCAGTACAATGGTTATCCCCATTGAATAGATTGGGAAACTGAGGACCGGATCATACAGCTAGGAAATAGCAGAGCTGGTTTAAACCCATGTTATCTGACCTCTTATCCCAACTTCACCTGAACTGGGAGAAATTTCAAGTGTTTCCATTACCAGAAAATGTCACAGAGAGGTAAGCACTGGGGGACAAGGGCTTTGGTACTGACTGCCACCGACTACCTCCATGGGGCTGGACAATTTATCGGCCTCGTTGAGTTTCTATTTCTGTATTTATAAAAGGGAGTCCTCCTTTTTCTTCCAGCCTCACAACTGTGACCCTCACGGTACCACCACGAGCACCTGCTTGGCACATATAGGCCCTCAACAAACACGTGTCAGTGAACAAATGAATGAGGAATGCATATTTTTAAAATGCCCCATAGATGGCATTCCAGGAGTTATCCCTCCTAGGGTGGTTTTAAGATATAGTCACAAATTCTTTAACTCCTCCCTTCTGGGACGGAGCCTGATTCCCCTTCCCTCGAGTGTGGACAGTACTTAGTGACTTGCTTCTGACAAATAGAATATGGTGAAAATGATAATGCGGTTCTCCTGAAACTCAGGTTGCCTGAGATGAGGTCATAAAAGGCATTGCAGCCTCCTCTTTGCTCTGTCTCTTGGACCATTTGCTCTGGGAGATGCTGGCTGCTATGTGATAAGGACACTCAAGCAACCCTATGGAGAGATCCCTGTGGCCAGGAACTGAGGCCCCCTGCCAGCAGCCACATGAGCAAGCTAGCTTGGAAGCGGATCTTCCTGCCTCAGTCAAGCCTTGAGTTGTCTATGGCGCAAGCCAACAATTTGAGATGAGGGCCACCAGCTAATCTCTTCCCAGATGCCTGACTCTCAGAAACAGTGGGGGTAATCAACATTTGTTGCTTTAATGTTTGGGGGCATTCGTTATGCAGCAATAAATACCCCATACACTTCCTTTTGGGGGCTTCTCTTTGCTCCCTTTGGAAATGAGGTGAATGACCCCTATCCTGACTAATCTGAGGGAATGAAAGGACAGCATGCCCCCAACACCTTCAGCGTCTTCATAAGCAAATGGGGCTACTCACCTTGGTGGCTCTGATAGTAGTCAGGTTGTCTAACAACTGGTCCTCCTTCTCCTTCTGGATCATGTGCAAGACCTTGGCCTCTGAAGGTGTGAGGCTGGGCTTGTTCTGAAGCCACCTCTCTATGCTGCCAAATGACTCCAGGTCCTGGCGAAGCTTCAGCCTCCGGCTCAGCCAGGTCCTCACGTCGTCTGGCTGGCCTTGGATGTCCCCAGCTCCCAGGGCTTGGAAGCTGGAGATCGGCTGTGGGGGAGTCTGGGGTTGGGCCATAAGATTAATGGGCATTGGATCCTCTTTTTGAGGCAAGATGATGACCCGCCGGCGGCTCTGAGGCAGGTGGAAGTCCTCCTGCTTGAACTGCTTGAAGCAGTGGGCGATGACCAGTTCAGGATCGAAGGTGGGGCCCTTGCTGGCATTTTCGTCATCACTTGAGGTCTCAGACTGGCAGAGCCCTTGGGGAAAGAGGGTAAGAGGTGAGCTTCTTTCAGGAAGAGGACTAACGGAGTCAGGAAGGAAAAATGCTACAGCACCAGGCTGGGTTCCCGGGCCTGGCGTTATCATTGCTTTGCTATAATGATGAAGATAATCACACCTAATATGATTGCGCATTCCTGATGGCAGGCATTATGCTAAGGTCTTTGTATGTTTTCTCTTGTTTAACCTTCTCAGATTTTACTCTTCCTCCACTCCACCCCACCCTCACCCCAATGCTCCTTATCGACAATCAGAATTTATATTTATATATATATATATTTATTTAAAGTTTATTTATTTATTTTGAAAGAGAGAGAGGGAGTGGGGGGAGGGGGAGAGAGAGAGACCCAAGCAGGCTCCGCACTGTCAGCACAGAGCCTGACGCAGAACCGAGCCGAAATTAAGTGCCCGACACTTGACCGACTGAGCCACTCAGGTGCCCCCAGAATGATCTTTTAAAAAATTGCCATCCTGATCTGGTCTCATCATCCGAGCAGAGGCTTTGAAGCTGGAATGCTTCAGCCGTGTCCTGGCTCTGCTGCTTAGTGGCTGCATGTACTTGGGTAAGTCACTTAGGCTCTCCATCTCAGTCTTTCATATGTAAAATGGGGGTAAAGATGGTACCTACTTTACTGAGTGGTGGAGATAGTTAGAATCAGCCCATCTTAGGGTTGCTTTGTTCATGGTAAAGTGCACTGTTATTTTTTTTTAAATTTTTTTTTTAATGTTTATTTATTTTTGAGACAGAGAGAGAGCATGAACGGGGGAGGGGCAGAGAGAGAGGGGGACACAGAATCGGAAGCAGGCTCCAGGCTCTGAGCCATCAGCCCAGAGCCCGACGTGGGGCTGGAACTCACGGACCGCGAGATCGTGACCTGAGCTGAAGTTGGATGCTTAACTGACTGAGCCACCCAGGTGCCCCTGCACTGTTATTTTTTAATGGACTTGCTCCTCGCCTATTTTGAAACCCTCTATCACTTTCCACGGCCCTCAACATAACATCCCTCCTCTGCCAACCTTTCCTACCTCATCCCTTGCCTATCCTTCTTTACAGGTCCCACACGCCTTGACCCTAAATGATCCCTGAATGGTCCAAGCACATCCCACCTAAAGGTTTTGCATGTGTTCTTCTATCTGCCGGAATGCTCCCTCCCCCCGCCATCCCCTTAAAACTTATCACAGGGTTTTAAGTTGGGGGCTGCAAATGGTGACCCTCGTGGTGAATGAGGCTTGGGATCCTGTTTCATTTGACGCATTGGTCAAAATTTTCCACCTTGAGTTACTTTAGGCTAGGGCATGCCCTCTCCAGCTTGCTGTAGTCCCAAATTATTCTCTATGGTCTTTTTTTTTTTTTAATGTTTATTTTTGAGAGAGAGAAAGAGAGCAAGGAGGGGCGGAGAGGGAGAGGGAGACAGAGAATCTGAAGCAGGCTCCAGGCTCTGAGCTGTCAGCACAGAGCCCAAAGAGGGGCTCGAACTCACGAACCAGGAGATCATGACCTGAGCTGAAGTTGGACACTCAATCAGCTGAGCCACCCACGTGCCCCCATTCTGTATTGTCTTACATGCAGCTCAGTTCATTTATTAAGTGCCTGCCTTAGGCAGACATTTGTGTTTGAAATCTCTGGTATAATTACTTGGTTGGTGTTTATTTTTTCAATAGAGTATGGACCTGGACCTCCTCTCTCTGGTTGCCTACTGGAGCCCCAGCACCTCCATGTGCCAACATACAGTGGGAGCTCAGTAATTATTTGGTGAATGAGTGGATGTCAAGTGGACAGACTATTTGACATCATAGAGATCAGCTCTATGATTATACCATTTTACAGAGAAGGGCACTAGGGCCCAGAGAGGCCCAAGGTTCCACGGTGGTTTAGTAGCAGAGCTGGGATATGAATTCTGGTTTGCCTGGCCCCAGAGCTTGGTTCTTAGCCATTAATTGATAAGACCACAGGCTGTCACCTAATCCCACTGAGTCTCAGTTCTTTTATTTCTAAAATGATAAACTCTGTTCTAAGTACCTCCTGAAGCTGTTATGAAGATCAAATGAATAACAGATATGTGAGTGTTCTAAAATTCAGAAGAGATATAGCATTATTATTAAAAATATTGTCACCATCATTCCCCTTCTAAAACCCACACCCCCTCTGCTTTAAAACCCTTTTGTTGCCTCCGAAATAAAATTCAGTCTCCTTAACCTGGCCTCACCTGACACACCCACCTCTGCCAGCCTAATGGGCTCCTTCTCTTATTCTTTCTGACCTCACCCTGTATTTGTACCCAAACTGAGCTGACTATGGTTCCTTGGTCACCTCATCCTGCCCCCGTGCTGTTTCCTCTCTCTGGAATGCTCTTGGAGACTTAGGTCAGGCATCACCATCCCCTGAAGCCCTCCCACCCCCTCCCTCATATCCCCTCTGGTTTCCCATAGCCCCTGTGCTCATCCCCATCATAGCATTTACCATGTTTTTTCTGGATGAAGATGCTTTCTGGGTCTTTCTTTCCCAATAGCCTGTGAATTTTCCAATGGCAAGGACTGTGTCTCAGTTCCCATGTATCCCTGGTGCCCAGCCTGGCACAAAGTGACCATTCAGTCCATTTGTTAAGCCTCCTTACAATGCCTGTGTTTTTCCTTCATGGTCAGAAAATAATGTGTCAGAAAATAATACATCAATGTGGATGGACTTCCAACAAGCCATGTGTCATTTCTTTGAGAACAAGATGCTGGGTACAACTGAGAATGTAGCCATTTATCCACCCAACATTTACTGAGAATCATCCAGTAGATCCAAACGAGGCTGGAAACCCAACCGCAGAGCCCTGGAGTGGAACAAGGTGGGGTAACCAGAGGGGTATGCCCTCAGTCGGGGGAGAAGTGCTGATGGAGAGAGTCGGGTGGTCATCATGAAGGAAGAGGCATCGACATGTGCCTTCAAGAATGAGTCAGATTTCAAGGTGTGGAGGGGTCAGCATGGGGAAAGGTCAGGGGTGGAGTTTGAGGATTTGGGGGTTACTAAATAGTTCCACAAGTTGAAAGTACATTGTGCATGAAGGAGGAGGTTAATGGGAAATAAAGCTGGAGTCATCTTGAATGCCAGGTTAAGGGGTTTAAACTTTACCCTGTTGACCTGGGAACACACTCAAAACATGCTCCTCCCTGGCCTTGCCACTGTCACTTCCGCCCACCCAAGACCCCAAATCCATGATCTTCCCTTAGCTAGAAGGGTCACTCCCTGCCAAGCCCTTCAATGGCTTCATTGCAATGGCTTCTTAGTGCCCTTAGAATAAACAAGCCCCTCCTACAATGGCCCCCACCACTGCCCTCACTGGCACCCTGCTCCCCGCTCCTCCCTGATCTCTCCCTGCCCCCTCCCTCTGCTCACTTCACTCCAGCTGCATGAGCCTGCTTTCTCTTTGTCCAACCCTCCTAGCTCTGTCCTGACTTGGTTTTGGCATTTGCCATGCCCTATGAAGGGCATGGGATTCCCCAAGATTGCTGTTGGCTGAGTCCTTTTCACCATATGGTTCTCAGCCCAAGTGTCACTCCCCTCAAAGTCACCCTGACTCCACCCTATTGAAGGTCGCATGCCCACTGTACCATGGAGCTTCCATTATAGTGATCTTTGGGGTTCTGTGTCCATTTATAGAAAAGTGAGGTGGGTAGAGACTGTGTGAAAATGTTCCCAAGGGATTGTGAGGACAGCTTCCAGAGGCCAACTAGCTCCATTGCCTTCCCAGGTCAGGGATCTCTTCCTGAAATGCCCCTGGCAGATTTTGCCTCTGCTTGGATATGGCTCTGGTTGACAGGGTGTTCTTCTCTCACATTGTGGATGCCTGATTCTGATTCTTAGAAAAGACTTCCTTATATTGACCCAGATTTTGTTTCCCTGGAAGTTCTACCCTTTAGTCCTAGTCTTCCCCTCCGATGCTCCAGAAAACGCATTCCTTCCCTCTTTCCTGGGACAGCTCGCCAAGTATCTGGAGACAATTCAACTCTCTTGAAATACTGTTTATTTTGGCTCTGATTCAAATCTCTCCCTCAATTCCATCCTACCTCTCTGGCCACTTGCTGCTTGGGCCCTCTTTTCCCGCCCATCCCTTAAAATTGGTGCCTTCTAGGTTCATACCTGGGCTTTCTCCTTCTTCTTCCTTCTCCCTTTTCTTCTTCTTCTCCTCCTCTTTTTTCCAAACAATCTCTTCTACTCTCATGTTTCTGTGGTCTTCTGTATGCTGAGGACACCCATACCAATATTTATGACTTGAAATTAGCTCCAACTTTCTACATACAGTTGCTCCTAAAGTATTTCCACTTGGATGGCCTACAAGGATCTCAGTCTCAACCAACTAAGCCTGCACTGGCCTCCATGTCCTGTTCTCACTCAACCTGTTCCTCCTGGTAGGTTCCCAATCCCTGTGAAAGGCACCTCCATCTCTAGGTCACCCTAGTTACCAACCTGAGCATCATCTTTGATTGTCCTTTTCTTGTTCCCTGTTCAGTCAGCCCTCAAATCCCCCTAGTCCCCTCTAGCCTGGCCACTCTCCCTCACCTCTCAGTACCTTTGGTCTGGACATTTCAGGCAGCCCAAGAGCTCATGATTCTGGCTTCAGCCTTCAAGTCTGCCAATTCATTCTGCATTTGCTGATAATCCCAATCCCAATACTGCCATTTCCAGTAGCTTCTCCATCTCCTACCTCCCAAGATCTTTCATGATCTTGTCCCTTCTGACCTCTCTCACCTCTCATCTCTGGCAATGCTCAAACTACTAGCAGTTTCCTGACGATACCGTATCTCCTGAGCTTCTCTGCATGTGCTTCCATTGGCCTGGAATGCCTTTCCTCCCCTTTTTGGCATGGAGAACTCTTTATATCCTTAATTTAAGCCGAAGTGTAAAGAGCTCTTCCAGAACCTTAGAATTGTTCTTACCTGTCCACTACACTTATCAGACCTCTTACTTCTGGGTGTCACCCCCAGACCTGGCATCCACCCCTTCTTCTGTAATTATGCGTTTATCTGCCTATCCTTCACCTCTGAAGTTGCAGGGTTTTCCCGCAGCAGGCTATCACCAAACACTGCGGGTTTTCTCCATGCTTCTTCTCCAGTACCCAGCACATTAATATCCGGCGGAGAAATGGGGCGCGGCGGGCGACACAGAGGGCCGTGGATGCCTTTCCCAGGCACACGGGTTGGACCTCTGATTTCAGACCAAGGCAACTTGGCCCACTCCTCCAGCCTGGGAATGGAAATCTGAGAAATGTGCACGACTCGCCCCCGACTCCCTGGCAACCCCTCACCCAGAGAGAGTACGGCACAATGAGATACTCGCCTCCCGTGCTTGCCCTCACCCCACTTGCACGCGTCTGCACGGGGCTGAAGGCTTCCTGGAGGCGGCGCTGCTTCCCGGGAACTTACCGAGCAGCGACAGGTACAGAGCCTCAGACGTTTGGTACGAATCGTCCATGGTCGCAGCGTCGGGAGCGGGTGTTGAAGAGCGTGTGTGTGTCTGTGTTTGTTTTTGCTGGCGTGTCAGGGTATCAAAAAACAGTAATTCCAAACTTTGCAAGAAACACTCAATGCGCCCCCGAGCTTAGAAGCAACTGTTGCCAGGACTACAGACGCCCTGCGCTGATTGGCTGAGCATTGCCACGCTCCTGCGGTCTGTGGGACGGAGGCGGGTACGCGGGAGCACCCTCCCACTCCCGATTGCTTGAGAGTCCTGTTCCTTTTGTGGGTCCTGGGAGACAGTCGCAGCGGGGCAGAATTCCTGGCTTGGAGAAAGACAGGATTCTTAGTATGGCCCAGTGGCCCCTGAATCTGGAGGAATCACAGGTTTTCCTGAAAATTGTACGATCTTCAGCCGGTCTCCACATATTTCATTTTCATCCAAGGAACAGGCCCTGCCTCCTCCGGAGGGATTGTAGGAACCCAAGAGAATCTTGGCCAAAAAGAGGCCTGTGTTTTTGATATGCATTGCTCCCTAATGACAGGATGCCACGATTTGGAAATAGAGTACCTGATACCAGGAATATTAAAGTTAAAATGTCCATCAACTGATAAATGGATAAACAAAACATGCTCTATCCACACAATGGAATATTAGTCACAAGAAAGAGTTAAGCACTGATGCATGCTACAACACAGATGAACCTTCAAAACATTACATTAAGTGAAAGCAGCCAGACACAAAAGGTCACATATTATTTTATTTATAAGAAATGCCCAGAATAGGCAAATCTATAGACACAGAAAGCAGACTGATAATTGCCAGAGGCTGGAGGTGAGGTGTGTGGCTTTGGGTTTGACTATTAACAGGCATGGAGTTTCTTCTTAATGCGTTGCAAATGTCTTAAGAATTAGTGATGATGGTTGCAGAACATTGTCAGTATACGGAAAGTCATTTAATTGTATATTTAAACATAATTAAGTGATGAATTTTAGATTATGTGAATTGTCTCAATGAAAGAAGTTAAAAAAAACACTTGAGTGCTTATTCTGCATAAAGTACCACCTTCACTGAATTGCATTATCTCTGTGACCCTCTCAACCTGAGGTTGTCATTCAGACCATCCCTATGAGTCACGTTAATGTAGCATTTATTTCAAATGTTTTTTAATGTTTATTTATTTTTGACAGAGAAAGAGAGACAAGAGCATGAGCGGAGGAGGGGCAGAGAGAGAGGGAGACACAGAATCTGAAACAGGCTCCAGGCTCTGAGCTGTCAGCACAGAGCCCAACACTGGGCTCGAACTCACAGACCGCAAGATCATGACCTGAGCAGAAGTCGGATGCTCAACCGACTGAGCCACCCAGGTGCCCCTATTTATTTATTTTTTAAGTTTATTTATTTTGAGAGAGACAGAGACAGTGGGAGCAGGGAGAAGAGAGAGGGGGAGAGAGAGGGAGACACAGAACCCGAAGCAGGCTTCAGTCTCTGAGCTATCACCACAGAGCCTGATGCGGGGCCCAAACCCACAAACCGTGAGGTCATGACCTGAGCTGAAGTGGGACACTTAACTGACTGAGCCACCCAGGTGCCCCCAGATTTTAAGTAATCTCTACACCCAACATGGGGCTCAAACTCACAACCCCATGATCAAGAATCACATGCTCTACTGAGCCAGGCAGGCACCTACAGAAAAGGCTCTACAGAACCTTTTCATCTTTTTTCATCTGTCCTCCAGCACAGAGCTTTGCACTTAGTAAATGCTACTTTGAGGTTTGTTAAATAAAGATGTAATGGGACACTATAAAATGGACGTTTGCCTTGGGGGGTGGCAGGGATGTGGCCAGTTTTCCTTCTCTGGTCAAAATTCAACTCTCTCTCTAAAAACTAAAACTGGCTCACTAATGTGGAAACAACCCACTAGCCCTGCAGCATATTCCACCCTACAACAAAGGTAGTTTCTCTAACAATTTATTTTTCATTTATTCAATTTTATTTTCAAATTATACCTTAAAACGGCAATTGGTAATGGAGACTTAGTAACTTGGGATTTCTTTGTTGTTGTTGCTTGGTGAGTTCTTTCTAAGGTAAACGTTTCAGTATTTGTGCTACAACATTATGATGCCTGTATTAAGAACAGCACAAAACTTAAAAACTTTAACAATGGGGTCAAGGTGCATGAGCCAGAAGCTGATACTCTGAAACAAAATGGCAGGCAGATAATCACAGGTTATCAATTGGATGCTGGGGTCCAATCTCTAATTACTAAAAGCTAACACAGAGTCATCAAGAGCACATGATGACAAAAGTAACTTACTGTTATCTTTTTTTAGTAAAAAGACTAATTGCCTATTATTAGCTGCCTATTATACCCTGTAATATCTTTTCTTACATTTTTGGCTGCAAACTCTTTGATTGCTTCCTACATAACAACTGTGTAATTCCATTTTTATTGAAAGAGAACTGAAAGTCTAATCTTTCCTTAAGCAAGATTGATAGAAATCTGCTTTGTATAATTGAGAGTTGACAAAAGATTTTTTTTCAACTTCAAATCATATTTTATTATTGGAAAAGTCATTTACATTTTTAGGTTTCTTGTCAAATAATTTATTTTTTAAAAAATCTCAAAACATGTTCTAGTACATTCAGTAACAAAGATCTACCAGTGTTACACATATTAAGAAAACCTGTATCATGTTTCTAGTTGGACTAAAATCTATATGCCTGTGCTTAATGGAGCTCTTAACTTACTTAAGTACAAAGTAAGGTATAAAAACTGAGTTTGGGGGCGCCTGGGTGGCTCAGTCGGTTGGGCGGCCGACTTCGGCTCAGGTCATGATCTCGTGGTCTGTGAGTTCGGGCCCCGCGTCGGGCTCTGGGCTGACAGCTCGGGGCCTGGAGCCTGTTTCGGATTCTGTGTCTCCCTCTCTCTGACCCTCCCCCATTCATGCTGTGTCTCTCTCTCTGTCTCAAAAGTAAATAAACGTGAAAAAAAAAAAATTAAAAAAAAAAAATAAAAACTGAGTTTGAAAACTTCAAACAATTTTAGGACAGACTTAATTTTTCATGATTTTCCCAAAGCCAGTCATGATATTTATTTAACTTATGGTCTTCAGGGTGCACCTGGAAGAAATACAACACATTAGGAGACAGAAATTAGTCAGAAATACATTTTTAAAATGGGCCTTTCAAAGGTACAGTAGGGGAACAATACCTTATTGTAATATTCCTGCAAATTATAACCTTTAACCTAATTAGATTCATGAGTGCTTGAAACTCTATCTTACATTAAGGCAATCCTTCACAAAGTACTTTCCAATTTAGTACTGATCCTTAACATGACCTAGCACGTGGGTTGGGGACAACATGAGTCAAGTATTAATAGGCCATTTTTCAGGAGAAGGTTATAGACCCTGAGAGTTATCACAATAAATGGTGGAGCAGGGATGGGCTTAGCCAGATCTACTGGCTGAATGCTTCAGGGTGAGTCACAGACTAAGAGGGCAGTGTACCACGCCACCTGGCAGTACCCACCAGCTGCCAGGACACCCGCTGGATGTCTGTGGACAGGGGACACTCATTTGAATGGGTAGCTGAAGTAGGGCCCAGTTACTGTTAAAGCAGTCTGGGACCACTAGGAGAAACCCCCACAAGCATATATTCCAAGTCCAAACCTGCCTGCTTTCCTTCAGTGGTGTCATTTTTGAAGGCTAATATGACTATGACAGGAGAAGAACCACATCAGGCTTAGAGACCACACATGAATGGGAATGACATTACAGGGCCAGAAGTGATAAACTGCTGGAGGTCAGTCAGAGGCCACACCAAGGAGTCTTTTTGGAGGTGGGAGTGTCTACAGATCCTCTCCCTTCTGCCAACAGCCCCATGCCACCACTGCCCCTCAAGCCTGGAACAAAACTAGTTGCGATGGTGGCAGCACATGTGCCCAAGAAACAGTTTTGGCTATTGGATGGGTGTATTTTGTCTCAGAGACAAAATGTGCTGGAGATGTTATGGCTGGGGGTGGGCCTCACCTGCTTCCACTCATTGACGCAAAAAATTCGGTAAGAGTCATTGCCATATTTGCCAATCCCGTGAAGCTCAATCGGGTACCTCCACTGCTTTGTCAGATATTCATCTGCAAAGATAAAACCTCACTTATCAGGTCAGCTTCTAGAAAAGATACTTTCCCCAAATATGTAGTGATGCAGAGCTGGATGGCGAGAAGGGCAGAAAGGGACAGCAAAGAGTCTTTCCTAACAACCCCAGTTCTGATGGCTCTTTCTTCTGAATTCCCACAACACCCCTGTCTAAACCTCTCACCTGCCACTTAGTAATCATTGTGATTTTGTGCTGTGCTAACTAGACAGAGGTAAAGTCCCTGAGGTCAACGGGGCCTTCTGCTTTGCTGACTTCTTCATCCTTCCTAGATGGCCTGCCCCAGTGCTGAGCAAAGATTTACTGCTTGGGTCAGTGGGAGACTGTAGTTTGGGGCAAGTGGATTGTTTTTACATGCTTTTAGCCCTTGAGCTGAATGACCTCTATTAATATAGCATCCTAGAACATTAAAGTTTAAGGTTTGACTCTCTTAAATAGGCATAGTTTATATTCTTTCCTTTGGGTATATGGGAAAGTACCTGAGAACTTGATAATGGTTTTTGCTCGAAGATCATAGAGACCAAGAGGTTTAAGAAGTTCTGACACATCTCTCCAGTCTGCGGTTCTTGCTACCTCAGCTGAAGGGTACTTCTCTAGAAACTCCCAGAGCACGGGGATTGCCATTTTACCTGGGAAGTAAAAGTAACTGTGATTACAAGCCTCCTGATGGGTTGTTTTTAAGTTCAGGTACTTCCTCTCTAGAAATCTCGTACAGAGGGGTTTTTTTTTTTTTTGTTTTTTGTTTTCCTTTTTAAATCCCTGATGAGAAGCCATTACTTGAACTGGTAACCACCTTCAGAGTCAATAACCAACACTCCTGATGATTTGGCTAAGAGTTTAAAAAAAAAAAATTTTTTTTTTTTAACATTTATTTATTTTGAGACAGAGAGAGACAGAGCATGTACGGAGGAGGGTCAGAGAGAGGGAGACACAGAATCTGAAGCAGGCTCCAGGCTCTAAGCTGTCAGCACAAACCTGGATGCAGGGCTTGAACTCACAAACCACGAGATCATGACCTGAGCCGAAGTCGACCGCTCAACCGACTGAGCCACCCAGGCGCCCTGATTTGGCTAAGAGTTTAAATCATGCTGATACCTGGCCTTGCATGATGTTAATTTTCTTTTTTTTTTTTTAATTTTTTTTGAATGCTTATTTATTTTTGAGAGAGAGACAGAGCACGAGTGGGGGAGGGGCAGAGAGAAAGAGAGACACAGAATCCGAAGCAGGCTCCAGACTCTGAGCTGTCAGCACAGTGCCTGACGCAGGGCTTGAACTCACGAACCGTGAGATCATGACCTGAGCCGAAGTCGGACACTCAACCGACTGAGCCACCCAGGTGCCCCGCATGGTATTAGTTTTCAAATAATCCAGTCATCAGATAACTAGTATAAAAGCATACAGAACACAAAGTGCCAATGACATTAAAGAAAGCATTCAATGAAAAAGAAATGCTTTTACACATGACAGAGGGTGGAAGAATGTTAAGTAACTGATTTTCACTATGACCAAAACTAGTTTGGAAGTAGAAAATAAATGACAATCTATCTGTTCCTTAGTGCGAAAAAGGCTTTGGCTGTCATCTAGTCTAACTTCCTCATAGCTGAAGAGCTGCAGGGCTGCAAGAAGTCCTTGCCTGAGGTCACACAGACTCAAAGTTAAACTTGAACCCAGGGCTCCTAATCAATCCAGTGTTCTTTCTCCTCATCGCACTGTCTCTAAGATAAAGATTAAAATAATCCACAAACCTGAGGTCCGATTGAGAAATATAGTAGCGATGAGGAGCTTCCATGGATCATGGAAAAGTGTTTCTTGGACGAGGTTAAAAGGTGACCGAGGAGGTGTCCACTTCTTAAAGGCTTTGCGTCGTGGGGGGCTAAGGGCTAAACAAACACACTGCATCAGAGCTGAACATCTGAAACAGACTTAAAATCGGATTTTCTGATTGGGAAAGGGATACCTTCTTTGTTATATTTGCTGGAAAAATATAGGCTTGTTTTCCTTTTTTCTATTTGTGTCCGTGGAATGGTATCTTCTGAAAAGGAAGGGTGAACATTGTTTATAGAAGCTATGGCTTAGGCTAAAGAAATACTCAGGGGTACAAATAACAATAACACACTACTATTATAAAGTATTTAGTACGTGCCAGGTACTGCTCTAAGCAAAGCACTTTACAAAAATTAACCAATTTAATACTATGGACCTACAAGCTAGGCACTATTTACTTTTACCTTACAGATAAGGAAACGGAGGTACAGAGAAACTAAGTAAACTGCTCAGGGTCACACAGCTAGTGACAGAGTTGAAATTCAAATCCAGGCAGTCTGGCTCCTGAGTCCATAACTTTGACCACTGTGTTACACTAGTATTCTAAGACATGCTCAGAGTTCTTAGTACTGAAAAATTAGAATATGGAATATTTTAAATTAGGACATACTTGTACAATGTGGTCATTAAACCATTTTGAGACGATATCATGAATAGCTTCCCCCATGTTCTTAACTTTTAAATAAAAACGCAATATTCTACATATGATCCCAATTTAATAAAAAAAGAAAAAAAAAGATTAGAATGTAAAAAACCAAACCAGTATAATGGTTATTGCTAATTGTTCTTTTCTCCTTTAATTTTCTATATTTTCCAAAATTTCTGCGGTGAACACTTTACGCTTAAAGAAAGGACCCAGACAAAACAGAACCTGCTGAAAAACCTGATTTGGACCTTGGAATACTGACCACTGTCTACTGGGAAGCTCGGTTAATTTAAGAAAGACCATTTGACCAGCATTATTGGGCTTCCCAAGTTTTTAAAATCATCACATTTAATACTCTCCATAAGGTTACCCTCTAAATTTGAATGTCTGTTAATAATATCTTGCCATTTGTATAGCGTGAGCCATCTTTTTCACTTCTCCTTTTACTTTTTTTTTTTTTTTCAACGTTTATTTATTTTTGGGACAGAGAGAGACAGAGCATGAACGGGGGAGGGGCAGAGAGAGAGAGGGAGACAGAATCGGAAACAGGCTCCAGGCTCTGAGCCATCAGCCCAGAGCCCGACGTGGGGCTCGAACTCACGGACCGCGAGATCGTGACCTGGCTGAAGTCGGACGCTTAACCGACTGCGCCACCCAGGCGCCCCACTTCTCCTTTTACTTTGTAATATTCTTGATGTGAAACACAGGACTGGTGAGGATTATTACCTCCATTTTATAGAATAACAAACTAAGGCTTAGAAATTAAACAACCATCCTGGGGTGTCTGGCTGGCTCAGTCAGGAAGAGCATGAGACTCTTGATCTCAGGGTCATGGGTTTTTGAGCTTCACGTTGGGCACAGAAATTACTTTTTTAAATGTTTATTTTTGAGAGAGAGAGAGAGAGAGAGAGGCAGACAGTGCACAAGGAGGGGAGGGGCCAAAAGAGAGGGAGACACAGAATCAAGAGCAGGCTCTAGGCTGACAGCACAGAGCCCACACAGGGCTCCAAGCAATGAACCATGAGATCATGACCTGAGTGGAAGCTGGACACTTAACTGACTGAGCCACCCAGGCACCTAGGGCATAGAGATTACTTAATAAAAAAGTTAAAAAATAAAATAAAATAAAACAGCCATCCCAAAATGAGAGTGGGATCGACTATAGATTGGGATAGGTATCCAGCTCTCCAGATAATTAGCTGTTTTTTGCTATTCTATTTTGAATAGGCAAAGCCTAATATAAAGTCAAAAAAGAGAACAAAGGAAACTGCTCTTATTAGTTCCATTTCTTCTGTGGGCTCTTACAAATAATTATCAACTAGCCTCTTTTATTATTAGGAGACTGAAGCTCGGTTTACCTGGCAATTTCCAACTAAGCCAATGGGAAAGTCTTTACTATTCCATTGGACACCTCTTAAACTAAGGCTACTTCACCTGGTGTTGAGAACTAGACTTGTTTACAAATAGGATACTTCCATTTGGTCACAAAAGGATGTTTTTCATATTTTATTTACCCATTATACTAGCAATAAAGCTACATAAACCTTAAGATTCTAAGAAGCTTGAAGTCTTTAAAGGACAGGCTTGTCCAACGTATATATGAAGCACAAGGTATATATATATAGAAGCACTTCCTAGGTATATATGGTTCAGCTTCTATTAAAAATAAAGGAATTCCAGGCACAGCAAAGACATAAAACCATGAGTAGGGCTGAGAACAGGAATCAAGTCTAACCCCGTTCCACCATTTGTCCAGGCTGTCTCCCCATAGGACTTTAAGTAAAATTCTTCTTCTTTAAAGGAGTTATTCATTATGCCATAATGGCATAATGAATATATAATACAGGGCTACTCAAAAGGTCTTCTTTTTATTTCTTATTCACTGAGGTATTATAAAGGCAAAACTACTAAGCTCTGAACTCTGTATTAAGAGCATATTACAAATAATAGATGAACTATATGATTACAGTTTTGAATTATTTAGATCTCTAAAGCATTTTAGAGAAGCATTACATTATAATAGAAGATAAAAATGACTATGATATGTACAAAATGAAATTGGAAGTCACACATCAGTGATAAGTAACAGAAGGGGTGCAAAAGAGTAGACACTGACTATTCACAACCAGTTTATGCACATCAAGATTCTTCCCCAAACCTTTTCTCAAGTGGAGCTTTTTTATTTTCCCTGAAGTTGTAATATTACTGGCTGGAAAGAAGATGGGAAGAAGGGAATGCACTGTCGGGGAGAGTCCCTGCTGTTGAACCAGGGAGAGATGGTAGCAGCTGTTAATGGCACAATTCTCCTTTGCTGGGGGTATCAAGGCAGTAGCCAGCCAGTTCCCTCTATGCCATGGGTTTGAAGATTGGTTAACAGAGGTACTAGGAACAACTGGTAGGACATATCTGATATTTGGGCCTATTTCTTCATTCTATTCCCACATCCTAACTGGGTACCAGCATGAAATATACTGTCTGGGAGTATAAACTCATCACATGTTTACCAGCTGCTTCAGCGCTCTGAATACCTTGACATATTTTCACAGAAATAGAGTCTTTCTCCGTTTGTGAGCAGTTGTCATCCATTTCAGAGCCACATTTTAAAATGTCAGTATGCAAATGTTCCTTCCTTTCCCCAGCTTCTAGTTTTGTTCTTATTTCCTCAGATTCTAAAAAGGTTTCCTCACACTTCTTGCTGTGTTCTGCTTCTTCGGTTGAACATAATTTGTTTATGGTGCCAGAAGTTATTTGTTCAAAACAAAAGTTTGATCCTGAACTCAGTGATTTTTCTTTTACAATTCTCTTTTCTTCATTGGTTACACTGCGGGTCTTGTTGCTTGCTCCAGCATCAGAAATGGAGAAAGTTTTATCAAGCTGACTTCTTTGCTCAACAGGTTCACTTTCAGCATCTGCCTTATTATATTCAGATTCTCTTTTCCTATTACTTTGAGTAGACTCGGGAAGACCCTTCTGGCACCCTGTTTTAGTT
This sequence comes from Leopardus geoffroyi, assembly GCF_018350155.1. NCBI lineage: Eukaryota > Metazoa > Chordata > Mammalia > Carnivora > Felidae > Leopardus > Leopardus geoffroyi. The sequence goes on from NC_059331.1 coordinate 54,212,378, forward strand.
TTCTTAATTTGAATTCCTTTTAAAATAGTCACCTTTCGTTTGGACTTTCTAACCTTTCTGGAGTCAACATCATTAACACCCTCATCTTCTTTAAAGTTAGATGGTCCTCTGCTATTTTGCGATTCCGAAGTACCACTTGGCAGGGGAAAGACACCTTTTCTCCACCAGCTTCGTGTCCTGAGGTTCCAGTTTGAATTGCTCCTTTCATTTTGCATTTGGGATGTCAGAGGCGCTATGTTGTTATCTTTATGTCTGGCCTTGATGCCCCTTTTAGAAGGTACAGTAAAATCAAAATCTTCTGGTGTAAGAGAAGTCTCTCCATTTTTGTGAAGATATTTAGCAAGTGAACTTTTGGATCTGAACTTCAGTCCTTGTGGGCTAGAAAATGATATTAAAGAAAACTTATTGGTAGTAAATAAAAGTGAGTTTTACAAAGAATTGGACCACATTTCAGATTTTTAGTTAATAATTTCCAAATGTTGCTATGGGTATTTGTCATTGAAAATTTAAAAAGCACGGGGTGCCCGGGTGGCTCAGTTTGCTAAGCGTCCAACTTTTTTTTTTTTTTTTTAATTTTTTTTTCAACGTTTATTTATTTTTGGGACAGAGAGAGACAGAGCATGAACGGGGGAGGGGCAGAGAGAGAGGGAGACACAGAATCGGAAACAGGCTCCAGGCTCTGAGCCATCAGCCCAGAGCCTGACGCGGGGCTCGAACTCACGGACCGTGAGATCGTGACCTGGCTGAAGTCGGACGCTTAACCGACTGCGCCACCCAGGCGCCCCTAGCGTCCAACTTTTGATTTCAGCTCAGGTCATGATCAAGCCCCACACTGGGCGTGGAGCCTGCTTAATATTCTCTCTCTCCTTCTTCCCCTCCCCCACTTACATGTACTCTCTTTCCCTCTCTGCCATGGGTATTTGTCATTTAAAATTAAAAAAAGTGATAAAGTGGTACTTCTAAATAGTTTTCTCTATGATAGTATAATTTTATAAATATTTACAAACTTACAAATTTAAAGGCACCCATTTGAAGTAGAAGTATGTAGTATGTACTTGTTCCCAAATCACTTGATGTAACTAACCTGTGACACTCAAAGAACAGAATCCATAATGGCTGTTATGATAAAAATAGAAAAAAGCCAAGTTCTTGTTATGCTTTCCTGCTACCTATCTAGATAAAATGATTTGGCTGTGCTATCGGTACCACATTGTATGCTCACCTGATAAAATATACATCATATCTTCCTGCTGTTTTCCCTGATAACCTTTGCTTCACAACTCTTTCCCATCCGCATGGGACAGACTTATGGCATTCTGTCATTGTACTACCACCAATCTGACTGGAAGCAATGGATTCTTGCAGCAGGGGATTCCACTCACTGCTGTTCTTTATCATCATTTGCTTTTCATCTTTTCCCACTCTTTCCAATTCCAGAGTAACATCTTTCTTACTAAACAAACAAACAAAAAACAAAAACAAAGTACAGGTGATTGGCTTACTTAAAATTTATTTTCCTCTGCTTATTCAATTTCAATCCATGACACAGCAGGAACCATATGGACTATTTAGATTATAGGAGAGATTAAAATCAGTATGGACCAGTCTTATGCTATGTGATTACCTCTCTCTCCTGCAACATGGGTTAAAAATGATTGGAAATCTTTGTATAATCTATAGAGGTATCTAACCCAGATTGTTTTCTACAAATAGGGAAACTAAGCAAGAGTTAGTAACTAGAATTAGACCCAAGTTCTTCTGAAGTATTTTGGGGTTAATAATTTTGGGGGTTTGGGTGGGTCTTAAGAAATTATATAGTTCACATTTTAGGAATAAGGAAACTGAAGCCTGATGAAAACAGCACAAACTTTAAAGTCAGTGGACTGGGTTCAAATCGCAGCTCTTGCAATTTACCAGCTATGCGTCCAAGAGCAAGTTACTTAACCTCTTAGAGTCTCCTTTCTTCGCCTGTAAAAAGGAGGTAATACTTCCTTAAAGGTATTTCTGGGGATTAAATTTTGAAAAAAACAAATCAGTAGATAAATCATCCTAACCCCGTATCTCACATATACAAGTACTGTACTCGAAACAAGACTGTGGCTTCCTCTGGAACTTCCTATAGGACTTCCATTTTGGGGTCAGCAGCGCTGGCTGCTTAACGTGACCTCTCCTACAAGGTTTTCCTGGGACCCTGCAACCCAAGCAGATCTCTCCTTGATCCCCTTGCACAAAACCTCCCTGCTCCTTCCACCTCCCTCGTCATTTCGGGTAACAAAGTAGGGAGCACTCCAGGGCTGAACCTCACAAGAGAGTATCTGAGCCACAGCCATTGCTCCGAGTAAACTAACCCTGTGGGTCTCGAGCTCTGTCGATCCTAGGTTAGAAAGGACCACCAGCCTTCTATCCACCCCAGCCCGCTCCCATTTTATAGTTGGTGAAAATGAGTCCCGAAAGGGGACAATGACTTGCCGGAGGTCACTGGGCCGGTCTGGGTCTAGGCGCTCACTGGAAGTGACCGAGCGGGCAGCTCCGTAGTCCCGCAGGCTCGGACTCTCCATCCTAGCCGTGCCCTTCAAGGGGTCTCCGGCGGCAGCAACTGGCCAAGAAGGTACGACAACCAAGGAGTGGAGCAGAATAAGATGCGAAAGCTTCTTCAGCTCGGAGAGCAAAGCTGAAACCAAAGCCGAAGAGAGTGAATGTCCGTCAGATCCCACCGCAGCTTCCTCACCTCCCCCGCAGCCACAGGCGCCATTTCCACGGCTCAGCCAATCAAATCCTTCGTCGAGGAAGACGTACCGCCTTCCGCGCGTTCGGACCAGTAGAGCGAGCGCTAGTCGCGCAGACACCTTCTAGGCCCCGTTCCATCTTCGCTTTTGCTTCTTTCTTAAGCCTTTCCATTTAGACCTGCGCACTTGGAACTCAGCCGCGCGCACGAGGCTCACTGCGCATGTGTGTTGCCAGGGGTAGCGCAGTAACGAAAGCCGTTAGGGGAATAGGGCCTGTTACTGAGGCGGGAGGAGGGGCTTGAGGCGTGAGGGAAACCGCGATGAGGGCCGTGTTGACGTGGAGAGATAAAGCCGAGCATTGGTGAGGAGCGGGGCGGTCCGGGAGGAACGGGAGGCCGAGCCCTGGCGGGGGTACGGGAACCGTTGCGGGAACCCCGTGGTTGCCAAGGGCAACGGGCCTGCGGCCTGGGCTGAAGGCACTGAACCCCGGGTCTGCGCGACTGCAGGGTCGCCCTCCCACCCCTTTGCGGATGGAGAAACTGAGGCCTGGCGCGGGAGCAAGGGGGTGTACCACGCGTGAGGTAGTGGCCTGTCGAGGCCGTTTTACACAGACGGAATCAATGTCTGGCCCTGTCCAAGTCCGTTCTGGGTTCAGCTTACACCCACGGCGGTGTTTCTCGAACGTCACGATCTTTGCCACATCCACATGTTACCCATACTCTTGTTTCCTTGGCGTTTTTTCTCTAAATTGTCTCACTTACTTTCACTCAAATATGATTTTACGAGGAAACTATTGCTCCGTATTTGAAAATCAGTACCACTTGCTTTGAGATAACTGTGAAACTTAAAGCAGCGAGAAACAAAACGGTATTATTAAGTTGTAGCTGGATACTGGCAACTAGGAAGCCTTTAAGCCCCTGGTCTATAGTCTGGAGAACTGGAAGGAAATTTATCCAGTGCCGTCAGAGAGGTGCTGGAGATGAATAGCGTCAAACCAAGACTTTCTCCTGTGCTTAATTAGAAGGCTTGAAAGAGAATCACAAGAGAATGACTTTCTCGCCTTAGGAGCGGATGTTAATGTTCTATTCCATTTTTATCATAGAAATCCATCATACAATGAAACATTTTGGGAAATGCTGACTTACTGGATCGTTCTCCTCAGCCTGACTTTAAAAATCTTCCTAGATGGTCTTTTCAAGCTTCATTGTGCAGCCTTTGTTTTGGCCACTGGAACAGGGCCCTTGCCATTCCCTCTCTGTCTTTGCTTAGTCTCTTCTGTGTGAAGCTAGCATGCCTTCTTTTCTCATTTCCTCACACTGAAATTCGAAACATTCTGTAAGGCTCCCTTCAGAGATGGTTTCTCCCTCTTCTGTATTCTGCACTAGTAATAGCTAATGCTTACTATGTGCCAGGCACTGGCTGAGAATTATGTCTTTTATCTCAGTCATTTCACAACAGCTCTCTGAGGTAGGTACTGTAATTACCTCTGTTTTACATGAAACTGAAGCACAGAGAGGGTCATTAATTTGCCAAGGTCACACAGTGAATGAGTGGTGGAGCCAGCTTTTTTCCTCACCTCAGAGCCAGTGCTGTTTGTTAGCTACTACATTAATTTTTCTTCATGTTACAGAGGCTGCAAACTCAAATGCCTGCAGGAGTCAGGCAGGCAGTATCATGGGAGGTGTTTATTTGCATCTTAAACTCACAGAATTGCCTGTCTTAGGAGTATTCTGCATTTCTACACCCCATTTCTCTTGAAACAGATAGCCTTCGCAGTATATATTTCACTTCTTTTAATAGAAAATTGAGCTTAAAAATTCTTTTTACTTTTTTCTTATAAAGCTGCTGAAAACTAGCAACTGAACATTTGGCTTTGAGGTCAGGGAGTAAGAGGGAATGGCAAGGAGTGTGGCAAACTAGAGATCTCATGCTCTGCCTAAAAGGGGCAGCTGCTGCTCAGCTCCTGCCAATTACTCCCCTGCAGGAATTTGGCCTCGAGTGCTCAGATCTTCCTGTTTCCACCAGAAGCTACTGGCAACTAATTTTAAAAAACTGAAATAAAACACCATGTGAGCCAAACAAAACAGTTGCTGGCCAAATACAGCCTGATTTGCTCCCGGTTTTCAACCCCAGGCATAGATTTTGTTCATTCCTCTCTTGTGGTACTTAGAATCTGTCTAGTATAAGAGTTATTTGTGAATCCGTTATCCCAGAAGTCTATAAACCCTTCAGAAGCAATGGCTACTTTTTATTCATTTCAAAGGCATATTCCAGAGCTTAGACAAATCAGTGGTTGGTGTGACTATTTGATGGATATATGTATTCATGAATTAATGAATGAGTGAAAGAATGATGAATGAGGGTTGGTTATTTGGGTTTTGGCCCATTACAGCTTTGAAAACAACTTTTAGAATAGGCAGTGTAGGGGTTCTATAGACCAGCGATCTTGGTGGCAGCAACATATGCCAGCTGGTAGCCCAGAATAAGACAAAGCAAAACAAAAACTATTTAAAAAAAATAGGTAGTAGATCTAAGAGATCCCAAATATCTAAGATTAGTCCTCCACAACTGAACCAGCCACTGTCTCCTGGTCTGCTCTTTTGCTTCCAGTCTAACCTTCCCATGGCAGGAGGATTTCTCTTTTTTGAGTCCTGCTGCTGTGATCCATTATTCTACTTTGCATAATCCTAGATTGACTCCCATTTCCCTTCTGAATCAGATTGTGCATTTAACTAGGTGGTCCTGTTACCATCCCTCCTCCCCCACTGCTTGCTAACATTTAAATTTATGCTTTCCAGTTCAGCTGCAATCTCCATTTTTCTATCCAAAGCTCCTTCCCAGATGCTGTCTTATTCTCTGAACTCCCTCATTTCTTCCATAATACCACTGCTCCAGGTTTCCCTCAACCATGGTGAGTTTGCTGGCTAGACTGCCTTATTCCAGTAAGGACAGTATCTGCTATTACCCTCCAGTCACACTAGCTCATATTTAGTGAGTACTTGCTATAGGCCAGACAGTGTTTACATGCATTATTTTATTTAACCTCCACACAACCTATGAGGTTAGAATAATTACCCTATTTACAGGTGAAGAACCTGAGACTTAAAGTAACATAATTTGTCTAAGATTCCAAGCAGGTAAGTTGGGGTGGGTCAGGTTGGGCAGGATTTGGAGAGGCACCTTGACCTTGGGACTTCCTTTACAGTGGGGTGGGCACAAAGTTGGCAGAGGACAATTTGCAGGACTTGCTCTCTGTCTCTCTGCAATGTAATTTGATAATGTATCTTTCTCATAAAAGGTGGCAGATGGGTAGAGAGAGCCATCCTGTAGTGTAATAAACTCTGCATACTGGTGACTTCTCCAACCCTGGGAGTGTTCAGAGGCTGGATGGCCATCCATAGGGAATTCTTGCCTTGGTGGGGGAGTTGGACTACATGACAAGTTCTAGGGTCTTTCCCAATTCTGAATTTCTGTGCTCTTGTCAACCCTGAAAATAAAACAGCCAGTTATTTTGCCAGCAAAGTGGGTTTATTCAGGAGTAGGAGAGCAGTTGCAAGCAGGACAGCAATTGGGACAAGCAAGCTATGGTGAACCATAGGTAAGTCTAGAAAACAGAGGAGCACTCTTTTATAGAGGAAAAAGGGGAATTGGGAGGGGCTGTTATAAACAAAAAGTCCATTAAACTGGAAGCTCAAAGTGTAGTGGCTTTTTATTGGCTGAGTTGTGACAGTCTCTCATTGGCTGGGCTGTTGCTGGGCAAGGAGAAACATCTTCCTTCATCTAGGGTGGTGGTGAGGCATAAGCTTCTTCCTGTTGAGTCTTCAAAGGGCTGCAATGAACATACACCATGAGAACTCCCCCTTCTGGCCTCCTAGCTCCATTTTAAACGAGGTTTCCTTTATTTGGTTTCATAGTCTCATGATGTAATTAAAGTCTGAAGAGTTCAAGATAAAACATCGTCAGGTTGTTGGTTATATTCATTTTGTGTCTAGGACCATGCCATGCACCAAAGGCCCATAAATGTCTAAAACGGGGTCCTTGCCCTTAAACTGCAGGGGACTATAATTGACTGTAATTAAGGGGACAAGATAGTATTTGAAACAGTGTCAAATATAGACGATTATGTAATTCAGAGCTATGATAAATTATACAGATCCTAAGTACCTTAAGAGTTTAGATTGGGGTAAATTGAACATTATGTTGTACTTTAGGAAGGCAAAATTCAAGACATTTATTTATTTTTTACTTATTTATTTTTAAATGTTTGATTTAAAAAAATTAAAAAAAAATTTTTAAATCTTTATTTATTTTTGAGACAGAGAGAGAGAGACAGAGTGCGAGTGGGGGAGGAACAGAGAAAGAGGGAGATGCAGAATCCAAAACAGGCGTCAGGCTCTGAGCTGTCAGCACAGAGCCTGATGTGGGGCTCGAATTCATGAACTGTGAGATCATGACCTGAGCCGAGGTCAGATGCTTAACCGACCGAGCCACCCAGGCGTGCCCCCCCCCATTTTTTTAATGTTTAATTTTGAGAGAGAGAGAAAGTGTGAGCAGGGGAGGGGCAGAGAGAGGTGGAGACACAGAATCAGAAGCAGGCTCCAGGCTCCAAGCTGTCAGCACAGAGCCAGATGTGGGGCTTGAACTTCTGGACCAGGAGATCATGATCTGAGCTAAAGTTGGACACTTAACTGACTGAGCCACCCAGGCGCCCCAAATTTCAAGACATTTAGAGAAAATGAATTTTCATATCTGAGAGGAAGACAGTTTAAGACTTGGCCCAAATCAGACACTCAAATGATTTTCCGAGAATTCAACCCCAAATGATCTTTATGAAGAAGATCCTCACAGGAACCACTTTAATGAGCTTAGATTATCTACATTGCAGAAAGGGAGCCACAGGACCACCAATGACTATAGAAGAGTGGTGCAGATCCTTTCCAAAATCCGGTACCTCATCACAGCAACCCACAGGTGTCAGGTGCTTGCACAAGGGTGGCCTGTGCACTCAGAGGTGGGATGGCAGCTCTCTTGCCTTGTGTTGTAGGTGAGGACTAAAGCTTGGACAGGGCATCAGTTCTAGCCCCAACTCCCTTCTGATTTTCACTTTACCACCCTGTTTCTCCTCAGTGTGATACATGCCAAGCACATTTCCCCATAGGTTCAGAGAAAGAAAGCCCAGGAAAACAGTAAGGCCCAGATCTGTTACCAACTAATAGGAGGAAGCTGAAGAACTCAGTGTCTGTGTTTGCTTCTATCAAGAGGGATGCCTAACTGGAAAGGGTGTAATATTCATCAGCCAGCTGTTGAATATATGTGAAGAATTACTATTATTTTAAAAATTATTTTTATTAAAGGAAGCTGTTGTCCACAGAGCCTATATAAAAATTTTTTTGGATTCTACATGTAATGCCTTTTTTTCCCCCCATTGATAAAGCATGGAAACTGTTGCTATTATATTATCGACTGTGACATATGCTAATAATAATGAAAATAAGGGCCACAGATCATAGTGGTTAGATCTTGGGCTTTGGAGACAGACCGCCTGGGTTTGAATTCTGGTTCCACCTCCACTCAGTAGCAGTTTATTTCCTGGCAAGTTATTTAGCTTCTCCATCTTAATTTGTCTCATTTGTGAAATAAGTATAGGGTTGTGAGGGGTAAGTGAGCTGATACATGTAAAACATTTAAACTGTACTTGCACACATAGTAAATAAATGTACTTAATAAATGTTATCCACTGTTATTGTTAAAGTATTAAAGATAACAGAGATTTGACATATTTGACAATAGTTCAAGTAGAAGGTAGAGAGTAGAAGGTAGTATAGCACAGACTCCACAGTAGACCCAAGTTGAAATTCTGGCCCTGCCACTTGCTGGTAGTGTAATGTTGGGTGGGATAATTGATTCCTCTGAGCTATGGTGTCCTCAACTACAAAACCGAGTAATAATTCATACTTCATAGAATTGTGAGGATGAAATGAAATAATGTATTGGAAGAGCTCAGCACAGAGTATCTCTGCAAAATGCTCCAAGTACTCTTACCCAGGGTCTGTATTTCTAGATGACTTCAGGTATCAGGTGAATTTATCCCATGCTAAACCTTTGCAATAGGCTGACTTGGCAGTGCTATCTAGCACATTTTTACTAGAGTCACCTGAATTAATGAAATCCCCTGCCGAGAGCGTTCAAGAATCATTGCAATATGGCTCCAGCCTGTTGTTTTTCTAGCCTGATCTCTCCCTACTGCCTTACATATAGCCAAAGTTTCAGTCAAATTTGATTATTTAGATTATATGCTATTCCCCATCTTCATGTCTTTGCTTGTTCTGTTTTCTCTGCCTGAAATGCTTCACCCTCCAAATCTCTTCCTGCATGTCTCAAAAGCCCTATTTTTCTCACATACTTTTTTCTTCACGAAGCTTTTTCTCATCCTTTCTCCAAATCTTTTCTGCATCTCTCTCATTTGAATCCTGTAATATGTGTTTTAATGTATCTCCTAAAACCTTTACACAGTATTATTCTGTAGTCATCTAATCTAAGAGGTCACTGATTGTAAAATACCATTATTTTAAGTACCACTAAGAAACCAAAAAATGCTTCCAGTTAAGCTGACACATCATCAATTATAAGATACATAACCTCAGAGATTTTATTTTTTATTTTTTTAAGTTTACTTTTATTTATTTTGAGAGAGATAGAGAGCAAGCAGGGGAGGGATAGAGAGAGAGGGAGACAGAATCCCAAGCAGCCTTCGTTAAGTCAGTGCACAGCCTGATGCGGGGCTTGAACTCATGAACCTTGAGCTGAAATCAAGAGTCGGATGCTTAACCAACCAAGCCACCCAGGCACACCCTCCGCTCCCAACCCCAGAGATTTTAAAATGTGAAAAAAATGTGTGCTGCAGAGTTGATGACATATGGTAGGTCTTTGTGAATGTGTCTGAGTCATATCTTCCCAGTGGATGGGGATTTCTTTGAGGGCAGGGAGCGAGTGTGATTTACTCATTTTCTATCAGTTACTATTGCCTAGCACCTAAAAGGCATTCATTAAATATCCAGTTGGTTGGAAATAATAATGATATTTTTATTTTATTTATTTTATTTTATTTATTTATTTATTTTTTTTATTTAAAAAAAAATTTTTTTTCAACGTTTATTTATTTTTGGGACAGAGAGAGACAGAGCATGAACGGGGGAGGGGCAGAGAGAGAGGGAGACACAGAATCGGAAACAGGCTCCAGGCTCTGAGCCATCAGCCCAGAGCCCGACGCGGGGCTCGAACTCACGGACCGCGAGATCGTGACCTGGCTGAAGTCGGATGCTTAACTGACTGTGCCACCCAGGCGCCCCAATTTATTTTATTTTTTTAATGTTTTTATTTATTTTTGAGACAGAGACAGAGTGTGAGTGGGGGAGGGGCAGAGAGAGAGGGAAACACAGAATCCGAAGCAGGCTCCAGGCTCTGAGCTGTCAGCACAGAGCCCAACGCGGGACCTGAACTCACAGACTGTGAGATCATGACCTTAGCGGAAGTCGGACACTCAACTGACTGAACCACCCAGGCGCCCCAATAATGATATTTTAATAAATGACCAGTTTTTCAGAGACATGCGGATTTAGTAACCCTCACGCATTCTCTCAGTTTGTGTAGTCTTTATAGGAGAGTTAGTGCCTTCAACTGTTGACCCTTTGAATCATCTCTGGCGTCTGGACAAGTGGAAACTGGGACATGAAGCTAACTGCCAAGTAAATCGTGATTGAATGGACTGCCAAGGTGCGGTGGCTGAACGGAATTTGCAACCAAATGCAATTCTTAGCCATTATTTTTCTCTCTCATACACAAGCAGTATTTCATAATGGAAATAAAGTTTGCTTTCCTGGCCATTAGCAGACCTCATCCTTTTGGTTCCTAATTGTCCTTTTGTCTTGTCTTGTCTCCTGTTTAGTATATATGACCTCGCATTTAAGCCCGATGGAACGCAACTGATTTTGGCTGCAGGAAACAGATTACTGGTAGGATTTTGTCTGAATTTCCTTTTTAAGTGCTTTTTTCCCTCTCCCTCTTGTAAGTGCTCTGAAATTTGACCCTTTATTTTTTAAGATAAAAAAGGCAAGGGCGGAAAAACCAGTCATTACTTTTTAATAGGGAAGGAAATGGGCTTTAAAACAGGTAAGTAAACTGTCTGTCAGATAGGAACCTGTGAACAATACCTCCTTTGGAGTCATTAATCTTTCCCTTTTTACTTTGAGACACCCATGAAAGAGTTGAAAACAATTAATCAAAATGCCTTTGAAACTGGGCTAGTGTCAGTTCACATTTTGTCCCCTGAAAATTTTAAGCAACAAGACTGAAGGGGTTCCCTCCCTGAGAAGCCAGATAGCTTGACCCCAACTTTTAGGCATTGGCCTACCTAAACAATTCCATATGGATGCTGTCCTTTTTTCATATTTTCAAAGAATATAGCTAGTCTGGAACTTATCCCAGTATATAAAAGTAATTTTCAGAGGACTCTTTATGTTTGACCTAAAAACCTTTGTATGATCTCTCCTTCCTCCTGCGTAAGTCCACTTCCCCTTGCTCTGTTGTCTCTAGATATGCAGACTGACTGATCTCCATTCTCTTTATGGTAACTACATAATCTTAAAGCCTTGGTTACATTGTTCTGCAGACTCCTTCTCGCCAGGGTAAACAATCCAAATTCTTTTACTTTTTTTTCATAGGTTATCTTCTCTAACACTGTTTTTGGAGGGTTTTGCCTTGATTACTCAGATAGTGTGTTTTTTAAATATCCACACATTTATAGATGTTACAGTGCTACAAAATATCCTAAATCCATGTTACAGCTGGGTTTTATAATATTTCCTCTGATTTGTAAACCTGGAGTTCAGGTCTATGACTTTCAAACTCTTGATAACAAATATGAAACATTTCTCTATTATGTTGATACTGGAGTCAGGCTAGAACTAAAATTTAATCATGTTGTAGCTGACTCTTTGTGTGTGTTGGCTTTATTTGGGAGGGTTTATTTAGCTTGATTGGTCATATATCCAAATTCACATAAGATGAATGAACTTTGTAGTGAAGTTCCACAGAGTGAAGTTCTATTTCTCAAGGATTAATGATATGTTCCTGGCCATGTAATTCACAGAGTTGGGACCTCTACTTTTTGGGTTTCTCCACTTAGAGTCACATTCTTTCTGGGTTTTTTTGGTGTAGTTTTTACTTGATGCAAATTTAGAATATTGACAAATGTTTTGTCATTTAAACAACAACAACAACAAAAAGCAGCAGCAACCTGCAGGAATTCTGACTAATAGATGTCATATGGATAATGTGTAATTTTGTGTCTTTTTGCCAGGTTTATGACACCTCTGATGGCACCTTACTTCAGCCCCTAAAGGGACACAAAGATACTGTGTACTGTGTGGCGTATGCAAAGGATGGTAAGAGGCTGCTCTGGTTTTATACCCTCTGTAATGGTCTCATAGCTGTTCATTTTTCTCCTTAGTCACTCCTTAATTAGTGTTAGTAAGCTGACATACAACTCACAATCGCAGAAGATAGTTAAGTTTCTTACTTTATTTCAATCATTCAAGTCAATAAGGGCCATCTATGTGCCAGGTATTATTCTAGGTACTTGAGATAATGAAGTAAATTAAACAGTATGCTGGAAGTAGGGCAGAATAAGGGGAATTGAGAATACTGGATGGGGCAGGGGATGGGTATGGGAAAGGAAAGGGTGGTGACGGTGGGCTTATTGAGATAGGACAGATGAGCAAAGTCTTGAAGGTGGAGAGGCAGTGAGATTCTGATAGTGGGCATCCAAAAGAAGAGAACTCCCCGCAAAGGGAAAAACCATAGCAAAGGCTCTCAGGTGGGAGTGTGCCTTCCAGGGGCTTTCGTGGAGTGAGTCAGGGGGAACAGTAGGGGATAAGGATAGAGAGGTAATAGGTATGGATGGGGTGGCCAGATCATGTTGGCTGTTATAAGGACTTGGACTTAGATTCTCAGTGAAAATGGGGAACCACTAAAGACTTCTGAGCAGAGGAGAGATATGATTTGATTTATATTTTTAAAAGGATCCCTTTAGCTGATGTTTTAGAAACAGTCTGCAGGGGGTAAGGGTTGGAGCAGGGAGACGAGTGAAGAAAGCATCATCCAGGCAACTTTTGTAACACTAGTGATGGTGGCTCAGATCTGTGGGAGCAAAGGAAGTAGTAAGGAGTGGTCAGATTCTGGATATGGTTTGAAGGTGGAGCAAACAGGATTGCCTGAAAGACGGTGTGTGTGGTGTGAAGAAAGTAGTCAGGTGTGACTCTAAGGGTTTTGACCTGAGCTACTGAAAAGGTTGGAGTTGCTTTCCACTGAGATGAGAAAGGTTTCAGGTAGAAAAACTTACAGTGGAAGATCAGGAGTTCAGTTTAGGACATGTTGAATTTGAGAAACATTGATGCTGGAGGGGAGAGGGGAAGGACTTGCCAGGAAAGAGTTGTTGTTGAGTTGGCAAGAGGAGATGGGATCTATGACCTAGATGGGACATGGTGGGAAGGTAGAAGTTACCACCACGATGTTGGCAAGTGGGGGCATGTGGTATTAGAAATCTAATGGAAATTCTTTTCCATTCTTTCAGTGAAGTAAGAAGCAATGTCACCTGAGAGTGAGGATGGGGAGGGAGGTATCAGAGTTGAGGAGAAAGGAAAAACTGGCAAATTGCCATTTAGGAGAATGGCTGAGTAAATGTACTGTGAAATCCCAAGCAATACGAAGGGCCCACTTGAAGCTGGTTATGAATTGAAAATGAGATTCATTGGTGTGATTATGTCTTTCTCTCCACTACTTGAGCTGCATAGATGCAGGGACAGGGGTGGTAGAGACTTGGATTTAACCAGGTTGGTAGGTTTGCAGGCACCTCTGAAGATGAAATAAGAGGGCAAGGAAGTGGAGGATGTATGTGAAGCAGTGATCATATACAGTGACTTTGAACTGTCGGCCATTGTAATGAGGGATTAGAGGACCACAGCGGGGTGGGCAGTGGAGAGGTTCTGGTGGACTTGAAGAGGGTTATTGGATGTGGTAAGGTGACAAAGAGGAGAGGTGGCAGTCAGAGAATGGGTGCATTCTCTATGTGGGATTAGTGGAAAGAACATGGACTTTGGAATGACATGGTTCTACGTTCCAATCCCAAAGGTTCTTGGAGTTTGAGGTAGTTATTGAGTCTTCTTTTTTTTTTTTTTTTTTTTTAATTTTTTTTTTTTTCAACGTTTATTTATTTTTGGGACAGAGAGAGACAGAGCATGAACGGGGGAGGGGCAGAGAGAGAGGGAGACACAGAATCGGAAACAGGCTCCAGGCTCTGAGCCATCAGCCCAGAGCCTGACGCGGGGCTCGAACTCACGGACCGCGAGATCGTGACCTGGCTGAAGTCGGACGCTTAACCGACTGCGCCACCCAGGCGCCCCAGTTATTGAGTCTTCTTAAGTCTCAATTTCCTCATGTGTCAAACGGATATAGGATGAGAGGTAACATTCTGTGACCACTGCTGAGAAGGCACAAAAATTGGAATGTTATAATGCTTGAACAAACTTTGGAGATCAGTCAGGTTCCAGGCTTTTAACTTCTTTTGGATGATGAACCTCTTTGAGAATCCAATGAAAGCTATAGACCTCTTCGTAGAAAAGTGCACATTCTTCATATATACACACGATTTTGTGGGTATAGTTTTAGTGTCATCTAGCCCAATGTCTTCATTTTAGCCCATCAAAGACATGGAAAAGTCAAGTAACCTGCTAAGGTCATGTAGCAAGTCAGTGGCAAAAACATTGTTTCTTGCCTCATAGTCAAGTGTGCTGTGCCACAGTAGCCATGGTTTTTTTGGTTGTTTTGTTTTGTTTTTATGTGTGTGTTTGAGTTCAAATTCAGAGTAATGCCATGAGAAGGCCTTGGGGTCCTCTGGAGTTTATAAGCCTGGGGACTCTTTGGCTTACTATGCCACTAGGGCCCTTGAGGGTGTCAGAGTGTGGCCTGCCATTAGTGGCATCTGTCAGCATTTGCAGAGTCCTGTCACACATACCATCAGATTTGATCTTCCCAACAACCCTCTGGAGCACTCAGAGAGGTTCTCAGCTCCTCTCACGGAGGAGAAAACAGGTTTGGAGCAATTACGGTGGCAGCCGGTCATGGTGGCAGCCGGTGACGGTGGCACATGTGTGCCTGCCCCAGATCCTCCCGACTGCAGAGCCCTCATGCCTTCTAGTATTTCATGCTGCCTCTTCATGACACATAGTGATTGAGAAGTCTTTTAATTCCTCTCAATCGGCCTTTTCTCCTTGGATCTAGAAAGGGAAATGCTCTCAATTATGGTATTGCTCTTTAAGTTTGCTTGTTTCCAGTGTCTCCCTTAAGTTTAGCAAATACTTAATGAACAGCCATGATATAAAGGTATGTAAGAACTAGTTATTTTGGTTCAAGAAAAACATGACAATATGAAGAAATAATTGTAATAGTAGCTAATATTTTTTTTAGCATTGATTATATTCTGGGTACTGTCTGAAATACTTTAATCTCATTTAATCATCACAACAACTGTGAGGTGAATACTATTGTTGCAGCCGTTTTTCAGATGAGGAAATGAAAGCATGGAGATGTTCAGGAACTTATTTCAGGTCCTACAGCTGGTACCATCACTGGGAATTCCAACTCAGACTCTGAGCCCATAGCCCATACTCTTCTACACCATGTCTTACTGTCTGCCAGTGTTGGGGGAGTAGTGACAGGAATAATAACAAATAAAAGCAGCTTCTGAAAAATACATACATACATACATACATACATACATACATACATACATACATACATGCAGCTTCTGTGTATTTAATAGATGCAGCAGTATCATGTGGCTCACCCAAATATCTACTGTTCCAGCCATTGTGAAAGGTGTTTTACAGATATCATCTTAGTTGTCCCCCCGCACAAAGTCTCTGAGGAAGGTGTTACTACCCCTTTTTGTTTCAGATGTAGAAGCTCAGAAAACAATGACTTGCTCAGAAAACAGGTCAACTTCTATTTGCCTTAAGAACAAAGTCTAAAAATCCTTAACAAAGGTTACAAAATCTGGCCCATGGTTAATTTTTTTTTTTTTTTATATAATTTATTGTCAAATTGGCTAACATACAGTGTGCAAAGTGTGCTCTTGGTTTTTGGGGTAGATTCCCATGGTTCATCACTTACATACAACACCCAGTGCTCATCCCATCAAGTGCCCCCGTCAATGCCCATCACCCATTTTCCCCTCTTCCTCACTCCCCCCATCAACCCTCAGATTGTTCTCTGTATTTAAGAGTCTTTTATGGTTTGCCTCCCTCATTCTCTGTTTATAACTATTTTCCCCCTCCCTTCCCCCATGGTCTTCTGTTAAGTTTCTCAAGATCCACATATGAGTGAAAACATATGATATCTTTCTCTGCCTGACTTATTTCACTCAGAATTATCATGGTTAATTCTTCCTTATCTCTCTCCAGAGTAGGTGAAGACTCCTTATTGTTTGCTGCCTTGATACTCTGCTCCACCTCTTAAGTACTACTTGCAAATTTGCAACAATGTAATTAATAAGTAATTACTTATTATATGTTGCCTCTCTAGTCCATTCTTTCATGGTTTTCAAAGAATTTTAAAAACTTTAATACAGTTCAAATCAGTGTGCCAGGTTCATTTCAGGTCCTTCTATGCCAGACCTGGGGGCAGGGACTGTTTCAGTTTCTCTTCTTTCTCTCTGCCTGTGATGACGAAAGTGTAAAGGTATCTACTGCATCGAACATCAAACTTCATGTTATCCTTATCTTTATTTAATTTCATTTATTCTATTTTTAAAAAATGTTTTATTTGTTTTTGATAGAGAAGGGGGCAGAGGATCCAAAGTGGGCTCTGTGCACACAGCAACAAGCCCGATGTGGGGTTCAAACTCAAAGAACTGTGAGATCATGATCTGAGCCGAAGTTGGGTGCTCAACCAACTTAGCCACCCAGGCGCCCCATGCTTATTTTTCTTGATCTTGATGGATTTGGCATCCTTTCATCTGGCTGTGAGCAGAAAATCCTTGATTTCTTCAATTTGGCAAGGTGTGGCTATGAGGGGCACAGGGGAGCGTGCAGCTGGCACCACCCGAGAGACCTAGTCCATTCTTTCATAAAGCCCAAGTAGTGTGGACATGAAAATCTCATTTGTTGCTCTTGCTTAAAGCCTTTCTTTGAGTTAAAGAACAAGATCTTGACTATGGCCTTGAAGCTGCTAGAGATCTATCCTCTACCCACCTCCCCCTTGGCTCTTGGTATTCCATGCTGCTGCCTCTCAGCCACTCAGACATACCAGGCTTTTCTTACCTCAAGGCCTTTGTATATATTTTCTATCCATGTGGATGGGTCTTTTGCCTCTACCTGGCTAAGCTTTGCTCATCCTTTAGGTCTCAACTGAAGGTTCTCCTCCTGAGAAGCTTTTCCCTCATCTAAATTACGTCCCCCAGTTATTCTCTTTCCTAGGACTCACTTCATTTCTTAGCACATTATGTTCATGTTAGATTAAATTCATTCAATGCCTACTTTTCCCACTACACTAAACTCTGTGAAGGTAGGGATTACATGTGCTTTAATTACTACTTAATCCTTAGCATAGAACATGATACTTAACATGTGGTAGGCCCTCAATACATCTTTGTTTACTCAGTGCCAGAAAAAGTAAAATATGAACCCAAACTTCCTGAACTGCCACCCAGTACTGATAAGAAAAAAAGTAGAGGGGCGCCTGGGTGACTGTCGGTTGAGCATCTGACTCTTGATTTTGGCTGAGGTCATGATCCCAGGGTCGTGGGCTTGAGCCCCATGTTGGGCTCCATGCTAAGTGTGGAGCCTCCTTAAGATTCTCTCTCTCTTTCTCTCTCTCCCTCTGCTCCTCTCCCCCCTACTCTCTCTAAAAAAAAACAAAAACAAGTAGAGAAGCAGCTGACACTTGCTAGTTAACCTTAAAGAACTAGTTTTCTAAGAAACTCCTTTCTAGGAAATACTCTCTGAGAAATGCTGGTTTAAAACAAACATGAGTTTTCTTTTTAAAACGCTTTTAGGCAAGCGCTTTGCTTCTGGATCGGCTGATAAAAGTGTTATTATCTGGACCTCAAAATTGGAAGGCATTCTGAAATACACGTAAGTAACCATTTAGGTGTGCAGTATTATTGGTTTGGCTCTGATTGAGCTACTGTAGCAAAAGCCCCTTAGAAATAATATAAGGAAGAACTTTTTTTCTCTGCAATTGAATTTGAGGTTAAGTTATAGATAGGAGTATATGGTGGGTATAGGAAAGTTGGGTAATGAACAAATGAATGAACATTTGAACACAACTAGCCTGGCCAGCACTGAGCTAGGTGTTTTCATATAGCTCAATTTAGTTACTCTGACACCACAGATTCCACCTGAGTCCAACTTGTCCCCTTCTAATGCCCCCATTTCAGGGAATGGCGTCACATCCACCCAGTTTCAACGGCCAGAAACTTGGAGTCAGTGTGCACCAGGCTTCCTCTCTGCAGAGACTTTGCTCATGTTCTTCCCGTTCTTCCCATTCCTCCTCCGCCAGGTTAACCCTACTTGCTCTGCAGATCTTAGGCTCATATGTTGCTTCTATGTGAAGCCGTTCCTGCCCCTCTAGACTCAGTCAGGTCTCCTTCCTGGTATTTCTCACAGTTGTAGTTTTACATTTATTCTGGTGATTGAAGGCAGACACTGCATCTATTTTTGCTTACCCATGTGTTCCTGGTGCTTAGTGCAATGTCTGGCCCATAATCAGTACTTAACAAATGATTTTTTTCTTTTTAATTGTGATGAAATACATACAACATAAATTAATCATCTTAACCGTTTTTTTATGTGTACAGTTCAGTTGTATTAAGTACATTCATGTTGTTATATAAAACCTCCATAGCTCTTTTCATCTTGCAAAACTAAAACTCCGTACCCATTAAACAACTGCTATTCCCTGGGCCCTCAGCCCTTGGCAATCAGTATTTTACTTTCTGTCTCTATGAATTTGACTTCTTTAGCCACCTTATGTAAGCAGAATCATATAGTATTTGTCATTTTGTGACTGATTTATTTCACTTAGCCTAAAGTCCACTAAATTTATCCATGTATCAGAATTCCCTTCCTTTTTAAGGCTGAATTATATTCTAGTGTGTGGATATAGCACATTTTGTTTATCCATTCATCTGTCATTGATGGACGTTGAGTTGCTTCTACTTCTTGGATATTTTGAATAATGCTGTTATGTACATGGGTATATACATCAATGAACAACTTTTGAATGAGTGAATAAATAAATGAATGCATGAATGAATGAGGTTATAAGCAAAACGTTACCTAGAAGCGAAGAAATAAAATAGAGGCTGAGATGACATACGTGACTCACTCAGCTTTCGCTGTTGTCTCAGGATTTGCCGTGTTTCCAGATCTTGGCCTGTAACATCTTCATTGCATCTCCGTCCTGTATTTCCAGGCCTCCACAAAGCAATAATTAACAGCCGTGAATAAAGCACTTCCTGTGTACCTGGTGCTAGGCTAGGTACTGTACATCATTATCTTATCAGCTCACAAACCAGAGGTATCAAGAGTGCTGGTCCTGGAGGAGGTTGCATTTAAACTAGGCCAGTCTGGTGGGTAATGTTTAAGAGAGGAAAATGGTGGGTGAGGGGCAATCCAGCAGAGGAGAATTCATCTCTGTGCGTGCTTTTTGTTGATCACTGGCATAAGAGCCTGTAGTGTGTAGTCAGAGAGACTGTGGGCTCATCATAAAATCTTCAGTTGTTGCCACTGAAGCATTTGTGGTTTGCTGCATAATAATCTATAGTTGTTTACTTGTTAGGCACAATGATTCTATCCAGTGTGTCTCCTACAACCCTCTTACCCACCAACTGGCATCTTGTTCCTCTAGTGACTTTGGTAAGTTCTGATTCCTGATGTCTTGTCCTGGAGTTACTGAAAATCTGGGCAAAAAATGTTGAAATCCATCCAGAATGTGGTGGTTTTGTCCTGAGAGAGTTCATGCTACTTCCCTGCCTTTAATAGCTGAGGGGAGGCTGACAGTTATCTTTAAATTGTAGAGAAACCAAAAGAGTGAATGGTGACATTGAATCTGGTACAAAATCTGGGAGACAGCAGGAAGGGCCCCAGGGAGGGAAATGGTAAGAAGGGTGGGAGAGCACAGACATAACGTTATGCTGCTGCCTCTGGGGAAACTTCCCACCTCACCTGGCAGGAACCAGTGATTGTCTCCACTTCTGTGTCCCCCAGCATCCTTGTATGTGTGAAATTCTTCACTATTTCAACTGTGCTTTTTGTGTAGTGTGTCACCATTACTTGTCTGGTGGCTGTAGCTGTCCTTCCTGAGGGGCTGGATGCCCTGAGGAGATTACTGTGGCCCCACTCATGGCATTGGCATGGTGCTGGCACAGAGGACAGGCCAGTGAAATGGCCCTCGAGGCAGGGAGGGAAGGAGCAGAGGCCTGTAGGTTATCTCTGTCAAGACCAATTTTGCTTTCAGCTCATCAGTTCTGTCTTCCTTGCTGACAGTGGGTACAACAGAACAGCCATTATTGAGGAGTGAGAGACCATGTAATCCCTCTCAGTGTTTCATGGTCCTTATCCTACCTGTCTACCTCACTGCCAGAGTGACAGAGTTCTGAGGTTCAAGAGAGAATATAATTGAAAGCACATTGTATAAAAGGGAAAGGGACTGTCATTCATTAAAAATGTTAACCCCTATGTGAGGCACTGGTCTGTGTGTTTACTTTTTTGTTTATTTATTTATTTTGAAGGAGAGAGAGCATATACAGGTGTATATGTGAACATGGGAAGGACAGAGAGAGAGAGAGAATCCCGACACAGGACTTGATCCCATGAATCATGAGATCGTCACTTGGGTGAAATCAAGAGTTGGACGCTTAACCAACTGAGCCACCCAGATGTCCCTTTGTGCTTACTTTTGTGATTAAAAAGACAACATAGAATCCCTGCCCTCAAAGAGCTTGTGGTTTGGGGCAGGTGGAGAGGTAGAATTTGTAAAAATAGAATATCAAGTAATAATAATAATAATTAATAATAATAATAATAAAATATTTGTTGAATGCTTGTGATGTGCTGGGCACTGTGCTGAGAGTTAAAATGAATTCCTATTTGAGCTGTATGACCACCCCTAAGGTCAGATATTCTCATTCCCACACCACTGATGAAAAAGAACTGGGGCTTAGAGTGGTTTGGTGACTCACTTGAGGTTGCCCAGCTGATAAGTGGTGGAACCAGGGCTTTGACCTCGGCCATGCAATTATATCTAAGGCATGATCTGGTAAATAGTGCTGAGGGAGGCCCAGGAGGGAGAGGTTTCCTTTGCTGGAGGCTCCAGGCAGGCTCAGTGGAGCATAGACAAGATGTATAAAAGTTGAACATTTGCGGGAGGCATTCTGGACCAGGGAGAGGGAGAAACAAATAGCTTGTTTGATGTTGCACCTTGCTATGTAAGTATATTATTGCCCTGGATTTATTTTCTTGATCATACTTCATGGCTCAGGCAAAGAGTAGAACTTGTTCGTGTTGCCTAGATGTACGCCTGTTGTAGGGCACTGAGCCACTAGCAGGAGGCAGTAAACCAAAAGTGGCCAGTGTGCCTTGGACAAGGCACAGTCTAGACAGGGTCATGTGCTGTTGGTGAGGCCTGAGAGAGGAAACTGATTTTCAGGAAGCATCATTCATTACTTTGGATGCTGATTGTACCCTGGTTGTAATGTAATAGTTATGAACTGTGATGTTGCCATTTCTTTGAGTTAAACCTCTGAAATTCACCAGTCTAGAAATTCATGAATCTACCTTGCTGTTTTTTCTTTTTCTTTTGAAATAATTATAGATTTGCTGTCAGTTGCAAAGATAGTAGAGTTCTACC
The DNA here is from genome assembly GCF_018350155.1 of Leopardus geoffroyi. Classification (NCBI taxonomy): domain Eukaryota; kingdom Metazoa; phylum Chordata; class Mammalia; order Carnivora; family Felidae; genus Leopardus; species Leopardus geoffroyi. The sequence goes on from NC_059331.1 coordinate 54,234,070, forward strand.
AGGAAATGAGGCCTGGCACAACATGTGTATATCGTTCTGTCATTTCATCATGTGTGTAGATTACCATTGCCACAAAGACATTCCTTTATCTCCATCCCCCTCCTATTATCCCTAATCCCTGGCATCTGGTAACCATTAAGCTGTTCTCCATATCTATAGAATTTTGCCATGTTGAGAATGTTATAAAATGAAAGCATATAATACATGACTTTTTGAGATTGGCTTTTTCATACAGCATGAAGCCCTGGAGGTGTATCAATGGTTTGTTTCTTTTTATTGCTGAGTAATATTCCATCTAATCTTATCTTCCTTTATATATTTCGTGTTGAAGGCTTGTGGTCTCCTGAACAGAAGTCTGTCTCCAAACATAAATCCAGTAGCAAGATCACCTGCTGCAGGTGAGTTAAAGGCAGCTCTGAAGGTAGGCTTTATATTCTCTCCTCTTCTAAACAGACTCTTAGAATCTGGTTAGGTCACACAGTGGAAAAGTTCTTGCGTGACCTAGTTGGTTTGGGCCCCTATGTTTTCTCTTTTCTTTTACTGTCTCCTTGATGGGAAGGACCTGTGCCTTTGATCATCAAGCAAAAGAGAACTACAAGTTGCCTTCCTGTAATTATCTAGTAATAAGTTTCCTCAGCTAGAAAGCTATACTCAGTGGAGGTTTTCTGGAGGTGCGAGGCTGTCCTTGTCCAGGCAGCATGTGTGCTAAGAGAAAGCATAGGCTTTGATACTAGACCTGGATTTAAATCCAGGTTTAGTCACTGATAGGCTCTGTGACCCTAGGAGGTTCCTCATTTTACAAATAGAGATAAAAATACTCAATAGGGCTGTTGTGAAATGTGCACAAACTGAGTATAAAACAACACAGTACCTGATGCATTAAAGACTCATAGGAGCTATTCTGGCTGTGCAGATTCTGAGTGTAGCCATTCTTTCATTCAATATCTGTTAAGCACCTACTTATTTGAGAAGCTAGGTATACACCAAGACACAGATTCTGTTCTTAGGTGATCTTATAGTAGGAGGAGGTTGAAATGGTGAGTGGAGAATAGAGGCTGGCTCAGTGTTGCAAGCACAAGCTAAGGGCTTTCATGGAGGTATGTACAGAAAACCGTGGGAGCTCAGGAAAGGGTGATACTGCCTTCACATCTCACTATTGATTTTAAAAACAAATGGGGCTTGATGTTTGGTCCTCTGATTTTTGTATCAGGACCAGGATGAGCCCTTCTGTTGCTGCCTCATTAGACTATATTTTGACCAGGGCATCCTCCTCACTGGCTTTACCTTCTGTGTGTTCCTTTCCCTCTCCCCATGCCCTTTCGTTGGTTGTATGAATAGCTGGACAAATGATGGTCAGTACCTGGCTCTAGGAATGTTCAATGGGATCATCAGCATACGGAACAAAAATGGTGAGGAAAAAGTGAAGATTGAGCGGCCAGGGGGCTCCCTCTCCCCCATATGGTCCATCTGCTGGAACCCTTCAAGGTAATCTTATAGCTGTCCTCCTTCTAGGACAAATACTATTAAGAAAAAGAGCTTTCTCAGCAGGCTGAATTCTCTTCCTAAGGTGTCCCTCCATTCAAAAGCTTCTCACTCCATTTGACTGATCTGTTCTGGAACCCATTCCATTTGAATGGAATTTTTTAAGAGCCCATCTTGAGTTTTGGAATGAATCCCAGAGATTTTAGCTAAGCAGATGAACTATCTAGGCCAGCCCAAAGCATGCGTGCGCACGCGCTTGTGTGTGTGTGTGTGTATGTGTGTACGTATGTGTGTTTGTGTGTGCATATGCTATAGAAAGCCCATTTCTTTATGAATTAATAGCTCACCTGTTTGCTGTGGCTTTATTTGGGTCTTTTCCCTTTTTCATTTCTTCCCTTCAATTCTGGGCAGAACATGTGCCCACCCAATAATAAATAGCTGTTTCATGAGCCTTTTTTGCTGCCCTTGCCAAAAAAGTAAAAATTAAGTCTAGAAATGTCCTCAAAGCCTATAGTTCCACAAACAATTGGCATCTACCTTCTCAAACCTTACACACACTTTCCCTCTTCTGCCCATGTGACTTTAAGGGTACACTAATAACTTTAGGTGCTATTTGTATAATCTAATATTATTAAATTCCTGGTATCCCCCACAAAGTCCTTTGAAGTAAAGGACTTAATTGTTTACCAGCCCAATGTCATTTTACAGGTGGTACCTACTTGATTTACAAGGTTGTTTGATTCCATTGCCTTTCTTACACCAGATTATTATGCTTCTTCCTGAATAATTGTGTCCAGCCCAGGGCTGTACCATGCATATCTAATGCCTTCAAAGGCCATTAGCCTACCCCAGAGTTCCTGCTGTTTGATTTTGTGGCCACAGATGACTTTGTGGCTGCACGGTACCATTTTTAATTCATGAGAAGCAGGATGCCCAGTATACCTGGTTGCTGTCCTCTTCCGGGCAGGGTTCAGGGGCTTCTTGACAGGTTTTGAAATTATAGCTTTAGTGCAGTTCTAGGCAACATTATTGTGAACAACCACTTACTATCTACAGCCGATGGGAGAGTTTCTGGATGAACAGAGAAAACGAGGATGACCAGGAAGTCATGGTCGACAGATATTTTCAGGAAATCCCTTCCACTCTGAAGTCAGCAGTGTACAGTAGTCAGGGTAGTGAGGCAGAGGAGGAAGAACCAGAGGAAGAGGACGACAGTCTCAGGGACGACAACTCGTGAGTGTGTCCTGAAGAGCAAGAGCCCCCCTCCCCCCTTGGAAGGGTCGAGGCCCCAGCATAGACCTGCCAGGCAGACACTGCTCTGAAGTCCCTTTCTAAGAGGTTTGGGGGAACTGTTGGTGAAAGCTCCCCCAGCAAGGGGGAGAGCCCACCCTTATAATTTATGTTATAAAATGATTCTTTGGGAAACTTAGGAAATACTGAAAATCTAAAGGAGAAAGTTCAACTTTTTTGTAAAACCCTATCCGCTGAGGGAATCATTATTAGCATTTCAGTGTATTTCCCCCTCAGTCTTTCAGTGTGTTCATATGATTAAATAATCATATCTGACTCTTTTTTTCCACTTAGCCATTATAAAGCAGTCTCTTTCTGGTAACATTAATGGTCCTTTTAAAAAGAGGATTTTTAATACCTGCATAGGATATGCTGTGTGGATGCATCATAATTCATTTAACATTTCCTCTATTACTAGACACCTTTCTTAGCCTGTTCCCATAGTGTACCTTACCTTGCATTTGACAGGACATGTATCGGAGAGGAAGCCCTTGCCTTACCCACAATCCTCACACCCAAATCCTGGCTGTCTAGGCATTCTCTCTTCTTTTTGATCGAGTTTACCTATACGGAAAACATTGGCATACTGGAATGGGGAAACCTGGGGTAGCCAGGATATTCTGATTGGGCAAAAGTGATCTAGCTTGGGACTTTGCAAACTGTGCTCTTTGATATCTGGGGTTCTTTGGAAGAAGGAGGTGGGAGATGAGGGACAAGGAAAGGAGCAAAGGGTGGGCTTCAGGTCCCTATTTTTGCTTCAGTCAGATCGGCCCCTTTTATTGCTTGACATGAGATTTTGTCCCACTTCCAGGAATAAAAACGAAAAGGGAAAAAGGAGGTTGAAAACTACCAATCCAGTTGATACATGTGACCTCCATAAGAAGGTTCACCATGGGCTGGGTTCCTGGACTGTGTTTGGACCTCATATGAATCCTACAGAGTTCACCTGCAGGTCCCTTCCTGTTAACATCCCTCTCCATCTTCATCTTTTTTCCCTTAGTTGTGAATTAGTGCCTATATTTGCCAGTTTGCCACCCTTGGCTATGTTTTGCCGGTGAGGCTGCACCCTGCCTTGCCTGCATATCTAATGGTGCTACCAGATGACCTCAGGCCCTGGGCTTGAAAATTAATAAACAAAGAGGAGGCAACATTAGGTGGAGTAAGACCAGGTCTCAAGGGCTGAGAATGTCTGTCTCTTGAACTAGATTCCCAAGTAGCTTGATCCCCAGCCTCAGCTGAAGAGGTTTCTCCGGTATGCTGGTTCTACGGCCCTAGTCCCAAGGCACTGATTCTGATAGGTGGTCAGTTTCAAAGGCAATTGCTGGTCTTCAGAGAGCACCCTATATTTTATTCATCTAGTCAGAAACCATTTCACCTGTTTGAGGACCCTAACTGTGAGAGAACTGATCTTTAGGTGTTGATTTTCCCTCTTCAGGAAGCGCAAGCAAACTTTCTCTCTGTCCATTAAAACATCAGACAACCCATTGCCCTTTCATTGCAATAGATTTGCTTCTCCATCATATCCCCACATTTTATAGTACATAAATAAAAGGCACTCTTGGCTCTACAACCTTGTGCTTTCTTAGCACTGCTCTCAGGAAGCTTTGAAATGAGGGGTTTAGCTTCTTCACTGTGGCAGAGGCCCAGCACCACAGCCTATGGTAGGGCATTCAATGAAATAACAGATCCCAGAAGGATCACCTTGCCTCATCCCACTGGACTGATTGATGGGTTGGCCCATGCTACAACTTTTGGCCTCAGTATTGCTATATAACATTTGGTAATCTGACAGTCTGGCCAGGGGTTTCTTTTTCCTGTTGTTTGTTAAACCCTTACGGCTATAGTTCTCAGGCCATGGCCCCACATAACCTCTTTTGTCTTCTGTTGATTAGAGAGGAACATAATGACATCCTGGCTGTAGCTGACTGGGGACAGAAACTATCCTTTTACCAACTGAGTGGAAAACAGGTATGTAGTTCTGTACAAACCCAGTGGGAGATACAATTGCAGTCATGCTTGTTATAATCTGTTCACTTTTAGAGGTTATATTTTTGGTAATTATACATTATTATTCTTGTTGGCTCCTGTTTATTGAACATTTACTTTGATACCAGGTACTATGCCCAGGTTTTGCATACTTTATCTCATTTAATTCTTACAAACCCCTGCAAAGTAGGTACACTGGTTATTAACTTTTTAGAAACGAGTAGACAAGACTCAGAGCATGAAATAAAGATTATACCCAAGGTCCCACACTGCTAGTAAATGGGTAGCATCTGAGATTGAAACCCAGCTTGTTCTGACTCTAAAGCCTTGGTCTTAGTTATGACTCTACCTTCCTTTATTTGCTTTATTGATTCTGTAAACATTAATGAGCACCCACTTAGGTCAGACCTTCACCTGTGCTAGGAGCTACTGACATATAACTGTGTAAATTAATGCCCCTGTTCTGAGAGCTCACAGGCTGATAGGGACACAGTTGATGGCCAACAGTCCCAGTGCAGCATGATACATGGCATCTTTTTTTTTTAATATTTATTTTTGAGAGAGAGAGAGTGTGAGTGAGGGAAGGGCAGAGAGAGAGGGAGACACAGAATCTGAAGCAGGATTCAGGCTCTAAGCTGTCAGCACAGAGACTGACACAGGGCTTGAACTCATGAACCACAAGATCATGACCTGAGCCGAAGTTGGATGCTTAACCTACTGAGCCACGCAGGCACCCTGATACATGGTATCTTAAAGAGATGTACAGATAGACTGCCATAGGGACACAAAAGGGGATAGCACCACTGCTTGGTGGAAATGAGAGATTTTGAGCAAGATAAACAAGAGTTTGCTAGGCAGAGGACATTGGGAATAGTGTTTCAGGCAGTGGAAATAGTATCTACAAAGGTAGGGAGGAATGCAGGTATATGTCAACTCAGGGAACAGTGTATTGTTCAGAGTGACTGGATCCCGAGAATTGTGGACAAAAGATGGAACTATAAAGGAAGATGGGGACATGATTCTAAAGGACCTGAGTAGTGTGAACTAATTAGGAGTTTGAACTTCATATACTATAAGTATTTAGGAGTCATTGATTTAGGTAGGGAGGAACTTGGTCAGCTTTCTGTTTCAGAATTCCTTGTTTCTGTGGAGGGTACATTAAAATAGAACCTGGTGGTAGGAAAACCTGTTATAGTCAGGAGACACCAAGGATTAGACTGAAGGTGGTGGGGATGGCTTAGGTACCACAGCCTAACAGGTGAGAAATATAGCCTGTTCAACGGAGCCTTTGTTTAGTAATATTCTTAGTCCTTAAGAGGGGTTTCAGTTATGTAGCCTAGTTTGGGGGCCATTTCTTTTCTACCCCATCATTTGTCTTTTTTTTTTTCATAGTTGAGTAAAGACAAGATAAAAATAGTGAAGTGTCTTCTGAGTTTCCCATGGCTGATTTCCCCAAACTCTCACTTTAATTATCTTGTATCTAGCCCTGGACTATCTGTTCATCCACTTGATGTGTGTATATCATCATTCAACACATATTTATTGGTACATCTATTGTGTACCAGGCACTGGGCATAGGTATTGGAAGTTCTTGGGAACAAATAGCACACTACACAGAGAGAGAATGGAGTCTTGTTGCTACAGTGACAATAAAAAAGAAATTGACCTGGTGGTCAGGGCCATGGGAAATATCTTGCATGTATGTAGCACTAGAGCTCATGTTGTGGCCCAGAGTTTTTGAATGATAAGCAACCTAACTCTGCTGAGATAACCCACTTGGTTTGGGACAGTAAAATTGTTTCCTTAGTGGTTGTCTTTTAAATCAGGGAAGATTTAGAATTAAATATAGGATGATGAAGTAAATCAAACCTATACTTTTGTGTTGGTCTTAGGTATATACAATTTGTGTATTTTTAGCTTTTTAAGTGTTTATAATGTTTAAGGATATCTGGGTTAATGATAATAATAGCTAACATTTATTGAGTTTCAGGCATTGTATAAACTCTTTATAAGGTTAACTCTTTTAATCTTTGTAACAACTCTGTGAGGTATGTACTGTTACCACCACTTTACATGTAAGAAAGTTGAGGCACAGAGAGGTTCAATGACTGCCCAAAGTCATACAGTATAGTTAGTGCCCAAGTGTGGTTTGGAACCCAGGCAGACTGATGCTAGAATCCATACTAGAGTATCTATCATATCTGTCTTGTGATGACCATTTAGAAGTTGTAATTGAGTAATCAATTTATACGTCTGATTTTAAATCGAAAGATGTAAGAAATTTTTAGTAAGTACCTAAGTAATATTGGAATGTTAAAGAGATTCATTATATTTTCTGTCTTGGGGTGGGGTGGGGGATTATTACTGATCTTCCTGAATCTATATATTTATGTCTTTATTCTTTCAGCAAATGTGGAATAATTCTTTGTTATTTCTTCAAATAATTTTTCTTCTTCATTCTCTCCTTTCCTTCTGGGTCTCCAGTTATACATTAGACCTTTTGATACTGTTCTCCAGGTCATTGAGGCCCTTTTCATTTTTTAAATCTTCCCCCCCCCCCCGCCCCCTGATCTGTTGCTCAGTTTTCAACTTCATTGACTCTTCTGTCATCTGTAATATTTCTGTTAAGCCCATCCAGTGAATTTTTGTTTCAGTTATTTCATTTTTCAGTTCTAGATTTCCATTTGATTCTTTTTTATTATTTGTTCATTCATTATAGATGTAGGTATATTTGCCTTTATATCCTTGGCCATAGCATAATAGCTATTTTAACATTTTCATGTGCTAATTTGTATCTGAATTATCTTGGGGTCAGTATCTACTCATTGCCTTTTCTCTTGAATATGGTTCATATTTTTCTGCTTTTTGGAATTTTGGGTTATATTCTGGACATTGTAAATGATACATCATAGGTACATCATAGGGATTAATTTCTGTCATGTTCCTCTGAGGATTATTGTGTAGTTGTTTTGTTTTTTTTTTTTTTAAGTTTATTTATTTTGAGAGAGAGAGCACGCTGTAGTTGAGCTTTTTTAAAACAGGTAGTTAACTTTGCTGGACTCAACATTCAAACTCCATCTTTCTAGTGTGAGCAGCAGCTGAAGTCTCTATTCAGCTCTTTAGCCTTGCTGGGCTGCTTGGCATCTGCCCCACATGTGTGTAGTTCAGGGAACTCCAGATATTCAACAGAGTGTATGTGCAGAATTTTGGCTCTCCCTCTGCATGTCTCTTTTCTGGGATTTCCCACCTCATTTTTAAGCTGTCATGGCTTGAAATTCTGTGCTCATCCAACAGGGTGCTGATAGGGCCTGCCCTCAGGCAAAAAGCCATTAAAAAAATGAGAAACTCACCTAGGGCCAGTCCTTTCTTCCAAATGCTCATGTGTCTTCAGTTTTTGTCTGCTTCTGGTTGCTCTGTAGTGCCTTCAGGTGGTTGTAATTTATAGTTGGTTCAGCATTTATAGTTGTTACCTGCAGGAGAGTTGGCCTAGTGGGAACTAGTGAGCCATTACCAGAAGCTGCAAACCTTCTATGTCATGACTCATAAGATTTTTTTAGTTTTCTTACTATCATTTACTATCATTACTATAAGTGCTAGGGGATTTACTATCATTATATAAGTGCTAGGGGAATTTTGGTGTTAGGCATTGGAAAATTGAATATATAAAATTAATAATTACAATTTATTAATTAAAAACAATTTTTTAACATTTATTCATTTTTGAGAGACAGAGACAGAGTGTGAGTGGGGAAGGGGCAGAGAGAGAGGGAGACACAGAATCTGAAGCAGGCTCCAGGCTCTGAGCTCTCAGCCGAGACCCCGACGTGGGGCTCAAACCCACAAACCATGAGATCATGACCTGAGCCAAAGTCAGATCCTTAACCAACTAAGCCACCCAGGTGCCCCAAAATTATTGCAATTTAAATTAGTTTAAGGGAATCAACTAAAATCCCTTAAACTAAGGGATTTTAAAATCTGTTCAAAATTTAGTTCAGTAAATGATAATCAGAGGCCCCTTTTCAATTAGTTGTTTACTTTTGCTAGACTTATAAATAGAAAATATTTGTAAATTGAACTGAAAAACTTAATGAGGAACCAGGTTTTTAGGATTATTTCTTTAATAAACTGTTGTGAGGTTTTTTTTTTTTTTTTTTTTTTGACTATTAGTTTAACAATGGTAATCATAAATAGTCTTTTTATTTACAAAAAGCACCCTCAGGGCAGCAAAAAACTCCAGTGACGATAAGGAGCTTGGGTTTTAACAGGTTAAAAGGGGAGAGAGGACATCAAATTAAACCTGTAACTACAGAGCATTGAGAGCAGTGCTGTGGGGGAGGTGAGCACAGGGCCATGGGAGCACAAAGGAGGGAGCATCCTTGGGTAGGGTGAAGAGATAGGGGATGTTTTTTGTAGGAGATGACACCTGGTGGAGAGAGAGAGAGGGAGGATAGTTCTGGCTGGGGTGGTGGTGGAGAATAGCACTTGTGAGGACATGAAGGTCTGAAAGAGCAGGGTCTGCTTGGCAAACTATAAGATGTTTATCTTGGCCAAGGGAGCTGAGCTCAGGAGCTTGACCTTCATCCTAAAAGCTAAGGGGACAGTACCAAAACTGAAAGACAACTCATAGAATTGGAGAAAATTTTTACAAATCATATATCTAATAAGGGACATATATCTGGAATATACAAAGAATTCTTACAACTCAATAATAAAAAGACAACCCAATTAAAAACTGGAAAAAGGATTTGAATAGAGATTTCTCCAAACAAGATATACATGTGGCCAAATAAGCATATGAAAAGGTCCTTAACATCATTAGACATCAGGGAAATGCAAATCAAAATCATACCCACTGGGCTGGAAAAATTGGAACCCTTACATACTACTGGTATGAATATAAAATGTTACGGTCACTTTGAAAAATACGGCAGTTCCTCAGAAGGTTAAACATAAAGTTACCAGCTGATCCAGCAATTTTACTCCTGGATATATGTATCCATAAGAGATGAAAACATGTCTGCATAAAAACTTGTACACAAATATCCATAGCACCATTATTCATAATAGTCAAAAATTACACATGGCCATTAACTGATGAATAGATAATAAAATGTGGTGTATTCATGTAATGGATTCCATGTAATGGAATATTATTCAGCAATGAAAAAGAATGAAGTACTGATACACGCTACAATATAGATGAGTTGGTCACAAAAGGCCACAAATTGTGTGATCCAATTCATAAATTGTGAGATCCCATCTCCCATTTGGAGATTTGTGAAATCTGCAAAGTAGGCAGAACTATAGACACAGGAAGTAGATTAGTGGTTGACAGAGGAGGGAAAGAAAAGAGAATTGAGATCGACAGCTACCAGGTATGTGGTTTCTTTTTGGGGTGATAGAAATGTTCTGAATTAGTGATGATGTTTGCATAATTAACTGCACACTTTTTTTTAATGTATATTTACTTTGAGAGAATGCACACACATGTGCACACCGTATGCATGCACACACACACATACAGGTGAGCAAGCAGGGGAGGGGCAGAGAGAGGGAGAGAGAGAATCCCAAGCAGGCTTCGCACTGACACAAGGAGCCTGAGCCAAAATCAAGAGTTGAATGCTCAACCAACTGAGCCACCCAGGCATCCCAATTATACACTTGAAGTGGGTGAATTGTATGGTATATGAGTTATACCTCAGTAAGGTTGTTATAAAGAGAAGTATGATGGGTATAGTTTCAGAATAGAGGACAGTTTTTTAAACCAGATGAATTTAGCTTTATGAAATACTTGGGAAGGGGAAGGGGAACGGGAAGGGGAACGGGAAGGGGAAGGGGAACAGGAAGGGGAAGGGGAAGGACCAGCCTGAGGGGAACCCTTGAAATCCTTGCAAAGGCTGTGTGTGGAGGAGGCCTGTGGGAGAAAGTCCCAGTGGGAGAAGGGTCCAGATTGGCTGAGGAGCTAAGACACACACCTGGAGCAGCTAGTGGGACTCCGGGAGATAACTGCCAACTCAAGCAGTGGAGGATTCAGCTGTGTGGAGGGGAGAAGTAGGGTGCTCCAGAGGAGGCTGGCCTGTGTTCATGATGGAATCACACAGGAGTTAACTCTGGCCAGCTTGCCCTTGTCTTTTTGACTCCCCCCATTAAAGTCATTAGGAAAAACCCTTAATTGTATTGTGAATAGTATGGATTTAGGAATGGTTTTTCCCTTGGTGTGTGTTCTCTTTCCTCAGATTGGGAAGGATCGGTCACTGAACTTTGACCCCTGCTGCCTCAGCTACTTTACTAAGGGGGAGTACATTTTGCTGGGAGGGTCAGACAAACAAGTATCCCTCTTCACCAAGGACGGAGTACGGCTTGGGACTGTTGGGGAGCAGAACTCCTGGGTGTGGACATGTAAAGTGAAACCTGACTCCAACTACGTGGTAAGAAGAAGTCCATTCTGTTGGGCTGTTGCCTGACTAGGCACAGATATCAGCCATGTTTAGCCAATCAGATCCTTGACATTTGCTCCTGACAAATGGGAGGGCAGACTCTTTCTCCAGAGAGAGCTGGGAATTGACAACTCTCTTTCCCTACAGGTGGTAGGCTGCCAAGATGGCACCATTTCCTTCTACCAGCTTATTTTCAGTACTGTCCACGGTCTCTACAAGGACCGGTATGCCTACAGGGATAGCATGACTGATGTCATCGTGCAGCACCTGATCACTGAGCAGAAAGGTAAAAGGCAGACTTTGGGAAGAGGGATAGGTTGAGAGGACTGCTGACAGAGCAAGTAAAATGATAGGAAATGTTCCTCCTCAGTCTTTTGGAAACACATTGGACTACTGGTTCTTCTTTTGTTTTTTTCTGAGGGTAAGGGGAGGATGTACATGTCTTTGAGAATCTAAAGAAAGCAATAAACCCTCTCTCTCAAAAAAAAAAAAAAAAAGGCACAGACTCGCATAATTTTGCTGCTGCCAATTCCAAGGGGGACGTGGACTTCCTGACTAAGGGAAGGATAATGTATGACACATCAGAGCCAGTATATGGTGTGGATATACTGGAATGCTTCTCTCTCACCTTCATCTCCACTTGCCTCCTGGTGGGTCCTTACCCCAGAGGTAAGCAGGGATAATGGGTCATCACACGCTTAGAAGATCTGGGTTCCAGGCCTAGCACAGTCAGTCTGAACCTCAGCCTCCTCCGCTGTCCACCCAGTAGCCATGCTGATTAAATGGGCTAAGGATCCACTTATTTCAGGTGTATTCATATACAGATGTTTGGCCACAGCACACTGCCTGGTGCCTGTGTGTGGGTATGCACACTGAGGGTTGTCTTACAGATTCAGTGGCATCCTTTGGTTCCCATCTGGGAGCACCTCTGTTTGAAGATTCCAGCTGTGCTGGTGAGGGTATAGCTACTTGGGCAGTTCCCCAGTTTCCCTTATTGGGGACACTTTCTCCACCTGGTCTGCAGTTAGAGTGTGAGAGCCTAGTGTATACAGAAACTACATGCACTTCCCTGTTATTGAGGGTGGTGGGTGGGGAGTGGCCAGAGATGTGGGTATTTATTCAGATGGACTTCTGATCATCAGGGGCTGTTAATGCTGTGCAGAGGAGTTTTAAACTTATATTCAGTAAGTGATGGTAATGCTAAGAATTTTACTTTCCGTACTCAGGTGTAAGCTTTGGACCACAAAGATTGTATACGATTTTGGATTCCCATATTTAGTAGAGCTGATTGTACATATTAGACAGTCTGTAAAGATTTTTTTTTGGATGAAAGTGTCTCCTTTAATTGCCATTAAATGATAGCTTTTAATTCTCTGCCTTCTACCTTACTTAACGTCATGCTAGAGCTAGAATTTTTTTTTTTCTTTGACAGTTCGGATTAAATGCAAAGAGCTTGTCAAGAAAATTGCCATCTACAAAAATCGATTAGCTATCCAACTGCCAGAGAAAATCCTCATCTATGAGTTATATTCAGACGATTCGTCAGACATGCATTACCGGGTGAAGGAGAGGATTGTCAAGAAGTTTGAATGCAACCTCCTGGTGGTGTGTGCCGATCACATCATCCTCTGCCAGGTGGGCACCAGGTTGGAGGAATCGGGCTGAATCTTCTTCATGTTTCCTCCAAGGATAGGGTACCCAACTCATTGTTTTAAAGTTGGACACCAAGAAAGTCCCTTTCCCTCAAACTCAGTAGCTGTTCATTGCTTTCATTTTATTGACATCTAGAGGAGTTGGACTCTACCGGAAAGTCATGGACCATAACTAGGAAAATACCTTTTTGTATTGCAAAGCACTTTGTTATACTAGGATCATACATATTTTAATGACTTAAAGCATATACTGATAGAAATGATCATTTTTTTGGTAAATATATGTAATATATATATTACATGTATATTTTACTATCTGTTAAACAAAAATATTTATGATATCAAGTCAAAAATAGTAAAGGAAGTTTTACTTTTTGAGAGATTTTTTTCACAGAAAAAAATTTTTCAACTTAGAGCTTCCTAGAAAATGTCTAAGTCAATGCCAAGAGAAGTTTGGAAAGACTTTGAGATAAGGCCAGCCCAGCATCTTTCTTGGAAGTAGAGGTAGATTTGGATTCATAAAAGTAGGCCTGTTGGAAGTGATAAAGTTTTAAGAAATCCTTTAGCAATCACTGTATGTATGGGCACCTGGGTGGCTCAGTCAGTTAAGTGTCTCACTCTTGGTTTTGGCTCAGGTCATGATCTCACAGCTTTGTGGGTTCGAGCCCTGCATCAGGCTCTGTGCTGACAGCATGGAACCTGCTTGGGATTCTCTCTCTCCCCCTCTCCCTCTCCCTCTCTCTCTCTTTGCCTCTCTCCCTCTCTCTCTGCCCCTCCTCAACTCACACTGTGTCTCTCTCAAAATAAATAAACTTAAAAACCACTGTATGTAAAATACAATTAAAATCTCTCTTATGTCTAGAACTAAAAGCAGTTTTGAGGTGCAACAAGTTATAGGATAGATGTGGCAAAAAGATATGCTTTTGGATGCTGCCTTTGGCTGTGGCTGCCTAGAGGTCTGCACAGAAGATGTGAGGCTGAGCTGGGCTCTGTGGTGAAGGCTGTGTGAAGGATTAACGAACAATGCCAGTCATGGGGACTAGATCCAATAGACCCTGAGGTATTTTTCATCCCTCACATGCAGGAACACCTGGGGAGGGCTGGGAACACTTACTCTGTCAAATATCCATGCAGAACTGGGTTTGCTTTCTAGGAGAAACGGCTACAGTGCCTGTCCTTCAGTGGAGTGAAAGAGCGGGAGTGGCAGATGGAGTCTCTTATTCGCTATATCAAGGTGATTGGTGGCCCTCCAGGAAGGGAAGGTCTGTTAGTAGGCCTGAAGAATGGACAGGTGAGTGCTCTCATGTGTCTCCCATCAGGCTGATAATCTGTGTGCCGACACGGGGACCAGTCTCATTACAACCCTGAATGGTTTCTTGGGGCAGGAAAAAGGGTGTCCCCCACCCCACATTTGCCATAGGCACATTGGAGGGCAACCCAGATTTTCATGTTTTGAGAACAGCTTCAGGCCAAAGACTTCTAGCATGCGCATCCTGGCAGGGTTGGCACTGTGGCCTCTGGGCTGCCTGTAGAGTGGATTAGTGGGTTTAAGGGCATCCAGAAGGTGGGAGATTTGTTAGAGGTGCAGTTTCAGTGGCTTGCTAAGGAGGGAGGCATAGCTCATTCTTAGGTCAGATCCCTATTAGGGCAATGAATGGATTAAGGCAGTGAGTTTCAGCTTGTGTCTTAGAGGGTACTGGTCTTCAGGCAATTATTACTAGATATTGTAAGAAAACTGGGCCCTTTGCTCATATAGATGTGGAAAATCTAGGTTATACAAAGTTAAACAGATTTGCGTGTGTGTTCTTTGCTCAAAATAAGAAAAGTTCTAAGTGGGCTACATGGAAATTTGAAAGTGAAAATATAACCGCATTAGCCTGAGAGCCAAGCTGTCTAGCAGATGGCTTGTGGCTGAGGCTTATCAGGCCTTTCCTGGGGACAGAAGTCATGAAGTATGAATTAGTGCGGGCTGCAGGGTAGCAATACCAAAGGGTGGAAAGTCTGCTTCTTTCTCACGGTCAGCTGTCACTTCCATTGTGAGACCTGAGGACATGGATTTGGGGGGCAGGTCAACCTGGGGTCATGTTTGTGCTTAGCTGCTTACTGGCTGTATGACCCTAGGCAGGTCACATTGCCACTCTGAGACTGAGGTTTTACAAATCAGGATAATGCTTCATGTTGCATAAGGCTGTCAAAAATAGTCAATAACTGATAGCTGTCATCATCCTTATCATCATCATCATCATCATTATTTTGCTGTAGTTACACCAGATGTCTTGTCAGTGTTTAAAGTAGCCTCTTCCTGGGGCGCCTAGGTGGCTCAGTCAGTTAAGCGTCTGGCTTCGGCTCAGGTCACGATCTCACGATTCATGAGTTCGAGCCCTGCGTCAGGCTCTGTGCTGACAGCTCAGAGTCTCAAGCCTGCTTCAGATTCTGTGTGTCCCTCTCTCTCTGACCCTTCCCCGTTCATGCTCTGTCTCTCTCTGTCTCAAAAATAAAAAATAAAAACATTAAAAAAATAAAATAAAAAAATAAAGTAGCCTCTTCCTGTGTTAGTGTGACTCAGATCTCCCAACTCTGAAGTTTGGGTAATGTTATTAACAAATCCCCGTCAAGCAGACATTTAAGAGAGTTTCTTGCATCTTGGGGCTCGTCATTACTTTGGCAACCTCTGAGGAACTGTACTTCTGGTTTCCTAAGGATAAGTCCCCGCTCCCTTCTTTTGATGAGTCCTTTTTTCTGCACAGAGCCTCTGTTGAAGTTAGTGGGAGTTGTTCTTGTAGAACACAACACATGGGATTCCAATACCTGGCAGAGTTCCAGAGTCTCGTTGCCATGGTAACTCACTTTTTTTTTTTTCCTCTCTGAAATTTTGCCAGATCCTAAAGATCTTTGTGGACAATCTCTTTGCCATCGTCTTGCTAAAGCAGGCCACAGCTGTGCGCTGTTTGGACATGAGTGCCTCCCGTAAGAAGCTGGCCGTGGTGGATGAAAATGACATGTGTCTGGTGTATGACATCCATACCAAAGAGTTGCTTTTTCAGGTGAAATCCCAGAGTTTCCATGACATGGTCCTTTGACTTCTTTTTTAGCTTCCTAGTTCCTGCAGGAGGTGCTCACGCTCTGGCTCCCAGGCAGATCTCTGGGAGGAGTGGTGACATGGAGGGGTATAGGCTTTGAGCAGGGGTGCAGAGCCCAAGTGGCCCCAGGGCACAGCCCACCCCCTCTCACACATGAGCTGCAGGAGCTGGAAAAAGTCTCTTTGAACTTTGGTTTCCTCACAGATAAGATGAGCAAGTAACACTTTTCTTTCTGTGAACAGTAAAGGAATAATAATAAATATCAGTGGGGCATGTGATAGGGTCTCAGTGTATTGTTCAATGAGATGATGATTCTTTTGCAAAAGGGCTTCTCACCTATTGGAGATATGCCTGTATCTATGAGTGACCTAAGACGTAGTAAAGAAATAGGACAAGTTTTGTCATCTGAAAGAAGGGAAGGCATGGGGGAAGCCCTCCCTTCTATTTATTTCACAAAGATGCTATAAGAGCCAGCAAAATGTGAACTGTTTGGGGGCATAGGCAGTTTACACACCATTTGGTCCTGTGGCCGGTGGAAGTGTGTCACTGGAGAAGAGAGCCCAAAGGCTTCATGCCCACCACCAGGCTGGCTTTCTGCCAGACTCAGTGCCACTCTTTGCCTGTATAGGGCTTTATAAGAGGTCAGGGCCCATTTGCCTGAAGCAAGCTTCCCCTAAAGCTGACTGGCTTCTTCAGCCACAAGTCTCCCAGTGTTAATTGGCAGATTGAGGTCCCTTTCTCAGGGCTCTTCTTTGTCCCTGGGAGCAGAATCAGCAGGACAGAGGGATGTTAGAGTGTAGGGAGCTGCCTCAGTCAGTTAGAAGGGGCCACCTGGCTACTGCTAGCCCAAGGTGGTTCCAGTAGATAACAACTCACTTATATCACTGTGGAGGCAGAGTGGTTAAGGGGAAAGAAAGAGCATAGGCTTTGTCTTCAGACAGACTTGGGCTCCAGTCCTACCCTCACCACTTACAGTGTGATCTCAAGCAAGTTAGCACAGTTCATTGAACCTGAATTTTTTATTCTCTCTGAAATTGAACTTGTAATTGCCCCCTCACAGAATTACTACAGTACTAAACAAGAGACTACAGTAAGTAGCTCAGTGCCTTACAAAACATGGCCCTAAATGTTACTTTTCCTCTCCTCAGCCTCAACACTACCTCCTGTAGGTAGGTTAGCAGGCCTCCAGTTGTGAATCTGTGTCTGAGCCTAGAACCATATAGGAATGGAAAGGTGTGTGTCCTTCCTCATCTCCACTGAAGGTTCTGTAGTAGCTAGGGAAGGTAATTCTCAGACCTTGTCAGGAGATATAAGCATTCCCAACTATCTTTTTTTTCTCTCCACTGCCCCTGCCCCCTGAAAATTAAAACAGCTCTATTGTTTTTACTTAGTATAAAAGTAATCCA
Source organism: Leopardus geoffroyi (assembly GCF_018350155.1). NCBI lineage: Eukaryota > Metazoa > Chordata > Mammalia > Carnivora > Felidae > Leopardus > Leopardus geoffroyi. Next base: position 54,251,403 of record NC_059331.1, read on the forward strand.
TGCTCATTATAAAAGATTCAGACATTGTAAAAGATTCTAGGCAGAAAGGTATGAACATCTGCTCCCTGGGGCTCCATTGTTAAACAGAAAACTTGTAGGAGAGGGAGTGCCCCCCAGGGTGACTGTATTTCTACAGCATGAGAATTGTAAATGCAGAGATGATATATTATTTTATAATGTAAAAATAACAGTTTTTTTCCTTATTATAAAAAATAATAGATGTTTATGATCAAAAGAGAATTTCAGCAAACGAAAAACATAAAAAATGAAAAAGCACCCACAATTCCACCCACCCCAAAACAATCACTGTTAATTCTTTGAAACATATCCTTTTATTTATTTTTGTTTGTTTGTTTTATTTTTGTTTTTACTTAGAGTTAGAGAGCACACACACACTGGAAAGGGGCAGGGAGAGGGAGAGAGAGAATCTTAAGCAGGTGCCACACTGAGCCCAACGCAAGGCTCTATCTCATGACCACAGGATCATGACTGTGAGATCATGACCTGAGCTGAAGTCAAGAGTCAGGCACTCAACCAACTGAGTCACCCAGGCACCCTTGCTTGTTTGTTTTATTTTAGAGAGAGAGAAAGCGGGTGCACATGTGGGTTGGGGAGAGGGAGAGAGGGAAAGAGGAAGGGAAAGAGAGAGAGAGAGAGAGAGAGAGAGAGAACCCCAAGCAGGCTCCATGCTTAGCACGGAGCCTGACGCAGGGCTCAATCCCATGACCGTGGAATCATGACATGAGCTGAAATCAAGAGTCCGATGCTCAACTGACTGAGCCACCCAGGAGCCCTGTAACATATCCCTTTAAATCTTCTGTGTATAGCTGTGTGTACTCATTCTGTAACAGAAGTAAAGCCACTTTGCTCATTCTCTCAGTAGGTAATGATTAATATTTGGGATAATGATACTTTTTTTCAAAAGTAATGCTTGTTTATTAAAAAAATTCCAACATAAACAAGTACATAGAGGCATAGAGGATTTTGCTTCTATGCTTCTATCCTTTTCTTCTGCTTCCCTTTTCCTCCCTTTTCCCCCACCCCACTCTTAGCAATTTAGTTTGATTCAGGCTTTAAAAAGTGCCTAGCTGAATGCAGGAATGGTGGCAAAGGCCAGGGTGGTTGTCAAAGGATCCTTACTATTCCTGTTCCTCAGGAGCCAAATGCCAACAGTGTGGCCTGGAACACCCAGTGTGAGGACATGCTCTGCTTCTCAGGAGGAGGCTACCTTAACATCAAAGCCAGCACCTTCCCTGTGCACCAGCAGAAGCTACAGGGCTTTGTGGTTGGTTACCATGGCTCCAAGATCTTCTGCCTCCATGTCTTCTCCATGTCGGCCGTGGAGGTGCCACAGGTAACCAGGGTGCTTGTCAGCTCTCAGCTGTGGCAGGGCAGACAAGACTCAGGAAGCCAGGCTATGTATTTGTGTATTGGGTGGGGGATGGATGGTGAGGAGAGAGGGAAGAGAGAGGAGTTGCAGTTATGATGTCCTGGAAGGTACTCTGGACGAGAACCTGAAACTCTGTCTCTACCTTATACAACCTGTGTGTCTTTGGACAAACAGCTCTACCCTATTGAGCCTCCAATTCTTTCTGGTCTCCCTTTCCTGGTTGGGACAGGGAGGGGTATTCAGGGTTGTCGGTCTGCAGACAGAGTCTGTTTCACTGAGGGCCGTGCATGGGGCAGAGTGGAGCAAGCCAGCAAAGCTGGGAGTCTAGCTGGGTATATGCGCAGCTATATGCGCAGATGTGTGAGCATGGTAGTGTGTGTGAGGGAAAGAGAATGTGGGTCGGATGGAGGGGCGGGCGCTGAGGTGTGTGAGCCAAGAAGGGAGCGTGGGACTATGCACAAGTCTCTCAAACTAGGAGGAGGCCAGAACAGAAATGGGGACCTGGAGCCACAAACAGGAGGACAGAAACACAGGAGGGCAGAGATTGACAACCCAAGTCTGGTCTGGCCTAATCCCAGCTGTCCAGGCTGCCTGTCTGCTCTGTGAGTGAATCATGCCCATTGTAGAAATGCCGTAAAATAAAGGCAAGCACGAAGGAAAGACTTAGCTCTCAGAATCCCACCCTCAAGAGAATCACTCTTAAACGCCTTAGAACATATCCACCCAGGCTTTTTCTATATGTATATGTAATATATGCAGAACATACAATTATGACTATATAATTTTATATGAACATTGTAAACAAAAGTGGAATCTACTGTAAATATTATAAATCTAATTTATGAAACCTCAGATTTGCTGTTCTTCCTTTACTGAATGTGGACTATAAAAGAGAGAGATTTTTAGTCATCTTCCTTTATCACTATCTTCCAATTTAACCTAACATTTACATATTGCTGGCCCATCACTATATGAATTATTGCCTGTCAACTAGCAGTGTGGCTTTTTCTCTCAGCAGTCTACTGGAAACATGGCTCCACATCAATAAATATACTTTCCTAGTATTTTTAAAATACTAAGATGACTGTAGATTTACTTATGGTTATAAGAAACCATACAGAGATCCCTTGTACAACTTGCCCAGTTTCCCCACTGGTAGCAGTCTGCAAAACTATAGTATACATGTATTACCTGGATAGGTTCATGTGTCTCCCACCACCAACCCATGAGATCTCTAATGTTGGACTGCCTTTTCTTTCTTTTTTTTTTTTTTTAATGTTTGTTTATTTTTGAAGGAGAGAGAGACAGAACACGAGTGGGGGAGGGGCAGAGAGAGAGGGAGACACAGAATCTGAAGCAGGCTATAGGTTGCAAGCTGTCAGCACAGAGACTGGTGCAGGGCTCCAAGTCACAAACTGTGAGATCATGACCTGAGCCGAACTCGGATGCTTAACTGACTGAGCCACCCAGGTGCCCCATGGGCTGCCCTTTTATTATAACCATTCCTGCCTCCCTGCTGTCCCCACCACCACATTGTTTTTAATGACTGTTTTTTGTCCTATCACATGGATGTTCCTTCCACATCTTACACAACCACTACCTTTTGTTGGACATTTACACTGCTTACAGCTTTTTTGCTATTGTAGATAGCATCTTTCTTGCTAAGTCTTTGTACCTGTCCCAACTTAGCTGATTCAGTATGAATTCCTTGAAGTCAAATTGCTAGGTAAAACGCCACATACATTTGAAAGATTTTTAGACACATTTCTAGATTGCCCTTTAGAGAGACTGCATCAGTCTGTGTTTGCCCTCCACACACACGTGCCCTACTCACTGTCCCCGGCTCAACTTCTTTTTTTTTTTTTTGCGTGAGGGTGGAGGGCATGATACCATTTTATTGAGGGGCTTCAGAGGATGGTCAAAGGGCTGGCAGGACAGTGAGATCCTATGTCCTCAGCCTGGCCAGGATCTCCCCACCTTTATAGTCACCAAAAGCCTGGCCTGGCTTCTTACAAAGGGTGGGGCTGGAGTCCACTTCTTCCTCTAAGTTGTTGATACCCTTGCTACTCATTATGCAGAAATTATTAGTGCCTGACACAGAGCAGTTATTTGGTAAACGTTAATGGAATTCAGATTTGAGGAAAAGGAAAGAGAAAGAAAGGAAGGAGAGAGGTGGGTGGAAGTGGCGTCAGGAGGAGGGGCAAGAATAGCTCCTACTGGACTGTTTCCTAATAGTCCTCATCTGCCCCCCATCCCAGATCCATGCACCGCATCCACCAGAAACCTAGTCTTTCTTAATCATGCCAAACACACTATGTTGACTGAAAGTTTTTCTCCCAAGACTGCCATCCCAACCTCAAAGATAAATGCAGTTTGCTGCTCCCTGACTTTGGCTGACCAAGAAGAGCCAAAAGGGGGGCCTGGGGCTTCCTCTGCCAAGCCCTTAAGATTCAGAAGTCAGAGTCATCCCTCCCTCACCACCCCCCCCCCCAGCCCCCCATGGCTTCACCAAGGCCATCCTGCTGATGCAGCAGGTCAGAACTGCCAAGGGTTAGGAAAGGCAGCCTCAAGACAAAGGCTATTTATCTGTTGCCTCTGCCTCCAGCCATCCTGTGGTTTTGGCCTAGAAAGGAGGGAGAAAGCATCAGACCACTCTGGGGATTTCTGGTTTCCTTTCGAAATTTACATCATCTTGTGCAAGAACTGGTTTGTCAGTGCTGCCAAGTAGGACGACAAGCCCTTGTCAGGCTTCTTGGGGTGAGTGGTGACTTCATGCTTGGAATGCAATAGTGAGATAAAGTAGAACTCAGAGGGCATTTGTTCAGTTAGGATATTTTTAAAATTCCCACTCTCAGATTGTACTTCCCAAGCAAGCCCGAATGTTAATCATTCATCGTCTCCCCGATTCTTATGTGCCTGTTGCTTCCTCATGGGGTTTTCAACATGGTGAGAAGCTGTGCAGTTTAGGGGAAAGAACACTGGCTTTGAGTTCTGACTTTGCTGCCCGAACCAGCTGGGATCTTGAGCAACTCCTTTCACTCTTTGGAGCCTCACTTTCTATGCAGTGGGGTTAATATACCTGTTTTATGGGTTTTGTCTGGCCCAGTTCCTATTGTTATTGTTATTAGCAATCTTAAAGTACAAATGCTATGAAACAGAACTAAATTGGAACAGGGTGCTCATTAAGGAGTTTAGAAAGGAAAGCTCATTGTGCACAGGGAGTGTGGAAAGCTTCCAAGAGGTGGTGACACTTGATCTGAGCCCTGAAAGGTCTAGGGACATAGAGAGGAGCAGCAAGGGTGTTTCAGAGAGAAAGGTAGAGGTAGGAACAAGTCTGCAGAGTTGGGGAGATGGCGAGGAGCTGGTGCTGAGAAAATACAGTGGATGTACTGATCATGTCCTGTTTGCCCATAGTAGTCTGTGAGCTGGGCAGGGCATCTAAACAGAAGTTAATCAGTTTACCCAAAAAAGCACCCAGCTAGGATGTGACTGAGCCAGGCCTGGCTTCTGGCTCAGCTGCTCCCTTGTCCGTACCCCTTTACCCCTCTAAAGGAAGGAAAGGTAGACAGAATGGTACGATAGAAAAGATGAGCACTCCTAAACAGCCACATCTTGCTGTCAGAGGGCAGAATGGCTTAAAAAGAAAAAAAAAAAAAAAAAGCTTTAACTCTGAAGCTAAAAAATGAGATAGGAAAGTTCAAAGATAAAGGCCCCAAATGGAGAAAACAGCACTTCCAGCTCCACATTTGAGAACCATTAGCATGAGGTACTGGCTGATTGATCTCTACTGCCCTAGAGAGATTCAGTTCCCTTCAGCACACTGGCTTAAAACAAGGGCAGGGCCTTCTTACTCAGGACGCCAGATCCAGCTCAGACTTGTTCTTGTGTGCACACATATTCATGTACCCCACATCCAAGAGCCAGGAAAGTCCTCTTCCTTGTGTTTTCCTTGTGCCACTTATGTGTCCTCAGACTGTAATCAGAGAGTGATAATAACCTGCAACACAGACCTGTTGGGACAGATGCAAAAGCAATGTGTAAACCTAAGAAGAGAAATTATTAGGAACCATTCACAGGTATCACAGTGAGGCAGCCCTGTCTGGGAGGAGGGATGGCAGGAAGGTTCCCAGCCTTCCCAGGTAACCTGGAACAAATCACTTACCTTTCTTGGGTAAGCTGGTTTCTTGACCCTCTTTGTAAGAGACCACCTCAGACCCCTACCTCACAGTAACGTTGTTCCTTCCTCCACCAAACAGAGACTGAAGGCCTGCTGGGGGAGGTGAGTACAAGCCCACCAGTGCCTTCAGGGGTTGTGCCCAGACTTGTGGAGGAGAGGGGCTTGTCATTATTATAACACAACTGACTTCTGGATAAAGGGCAGAGAAAGCTCAGACTCCTTTCCTTGAGGGGTCAGCAAAGACTTTCCAGAAGAGGTGACATTTTAACAGGACCCTCAAAGCCAAATAGGTACTTTCCAGTGGGTAAAGAGGAACAAGGGCATTCTAGATGAGGGTGATACCTTGTGGTAAAACAGACCTGGAGGTGGGGAAAGCTAGTGGTGGAGGGAAGCATAAGCAAGAAGTTTGTGCTGCTGAACACAATAATTTGGCTATGAAAAGGAGTGACAAATGGAAGGCATTTGGGGTGAGAAGGGTACTGATTACTCCTTATAGTATTCCTCTATAGGCATTTGTAATTAAGTCAGTACACACATCTGGAGTCAGGCTTTGTATGAATCTGATTCTTTCCATTGCTCTCAGTCTTCTTTCTTTTTGATGAAATCCTGCAGTCTGCTCCAATGTACCAGTACCTGGATAGGAAAATGTTCAAAGAAGCCTACCAGATTGCTTGCTTGGGTGTGACAGACACTGATTGGCGTGAGCTGGCCATGGAAGCTTTAGAAGGATTAGAGTTTGAAACAGCAAAGAAGGTAAGCATCTAGTCAGCATGAGCTAGAATCTGACCCTTGGAGGGTCCCTTGAGACAAAAGTGAGTCCAGGTAACATATGGAGAGGCAGATGCATACAGTAGAGAGCTCTGGAGATAGGCTGACCTGTGTTCAGATCTCAGCTCAGCTATCTCCTAACTGGGTCTGGGCAAGTAACTCATTTCTAAGGTTGTTTATTTCTAAAAATAGGGTGGTGATTGGTTTCATCCTCACAAAGTTCAAAGGGTCTAATGTGATAATGTCTGTAAGGCCAGATATAGGAGAAATATCGGATAGATTCTAGCTGTCACTCTTATTAGCTATCATTTATATAAAGCACCTGGCTGAAAGCCTAGCACAATAATAGGGACATACAAAAGGGTAGCTTTAAAAAAAATTTTTTTTAAATTTTAGAGCACAGATGAGTGGGAGAGGGGCAGAGGGGGGGAGAGAGAGAGAGAGAGAGAGGGAGAGAGAGAATGAGAATATCTTAAGCAGGCCCCACACCCAGCATGGAGCCCAATGCAGGGCTTGATCCCATGACCCTGGGATGATGATCTGAGCTGAAATTAAGAGTTGGATGCTCAACCGACTGAGCCCCAAAGGTAGTTTTTATTATTGGTGTTTTGTTACTGGTGTAATACTTATTGGTATTAGCCATTAATTACACAATGCTATTTTTCATGGTACTCTCCTAGGTGTGGTGAAGAGATGGTCAAGCTCTCTGATTCTGACAGCAGTGTTACTCCCCACATACCTTCATGGCCTTGATTCATGGTGTCATTTACTGGCCAGTATATTAAAGCTACAGAAACTGGCTGACAACATTTGACCCCTTTCTACACATCAGAAAAAGCCCAGCTCTGTCTGAATTGGGTTTTCATCTGGAACCTGATGTGGGGAGAAGGAATGGCCTTCAACTCCTTTTCCCCTACTCCTCCCTTCCCTCTTCATAGCCAATTAATCAAATACTCCTTTGTCCATATTACTGAGCATTCAGGGAAGGAATTACAGGCATATGTGATGCTTGCCCTGTGTTGGGTCTAGACTTCTAGGCATGAAAGGAGAGAGGATCTGAGGCCAGATACCAGCTCTGCTATATATAGACTGGATGGCCCTGTGTCCATCCTCCCATGTCTGCAGTGGGGATGGTGAATGCACTAGCTGCCCTGCCCTCCTGACACAGGGTCCTTAGGCTTACCTACCACATTGTAAAAGGGCTTCTAGAACTAGCAATGGTTATACAAATGCTAGCTGTTATTAAAATAAGTAAAATTGCTGTTATTTAATTATGTTATGTTTTTAGACCTACTGAGTGTCAGAAAACTGGTAATAGAGGAGGGCTTTAAGAATTCAGAGGCAGGAGGAAACATTCTTATGGAGGGAGCTTCCTTCTCCTGTCCCCCATCCCCACCTCCCCCTCCCCCCCCTCAAAAAACCTCCCTGCCAAAATACCAGGAGGGATGAAGAATAACAAAGTATTCCTAGACTATGTTTTGTTTTCAGCCTGGAATGAAATTTAAATTTTTTTAAATGTTTGTTTATTTTTGAGAGAGAGAGAGACAGAGTGTAAGCGGGGGAGGGGCAGAGAGAAAGGGAGACAGAATAGAGCCTGAAGCAGGCTCCAGGCTCTAGGCTCTCAGCTGTTAGCACATGAGCCTGAACTCATGAACCAGGAGATCGTGACCTTAATTATGGCTGAAGTCGGACACTTAACTGAATGAGCCATCCAAGTCCCCCTAGCCTGGAATGAAATTTAAAGTCTTCCTTATAGATTGTCATCTCCTCATACCCAAGAACTAAACACCTACCTCATTTTAGTTCAGCCAACACTGCCTAGCATGGGGTTAGGTGCTCAGCAAATGTTTAAATGGATCAAAACAAAGCTGGAATGAACCATCATTTGTTTAACACTAACCCCAAGCTTGTATTCCCCAAACACTTCCTGGAAATTGAAATTATTAAAGCCACAAGATTTTGACCATAGACTTGAGCTTGGCCATTTTATCCAAATCCCGAATCCCCAGCCTTTCTTTTTCTGCTTTGCCAACTGACTCAAGCAAACAGGAGGTGGAGGGTGGTGCGGGAGATAAAGTAATGCCCTCACTAGATGGCAGAGGAGAGCTGTTTAGCACCGGGGACTGCTGCCTTGAGCAGAACTGCAGATGCTTCCCGGTTCCCATGCTTCCTTCCCTCTTCTGAGGTTATTCACGGGCCTTGTGACTCTGACCACTCAGACCAGGGCACCCCTGACTCTATAGAATGTGTTAGGGTCGAAGGAACTCTGAAGCAGATTTCTCAAGGTTGCAAATCCTAGAATCCTAGCAGAGCAGAGCTAGAAAGACCTTGGAGAAGACATCGCTAGTTTGCCCCTTTCCATAAGGCAGACTTGGGAGCCTAGAGGCAAGAAAGAAGTTCAGGGGCCCCCAGCTGGAAAGTCTCAGAGCTAGGACTGAGACCTGGAATGCTCCCTCTTTCCTCTCTGCCCCTTTGTGGACATTCCAGGTTTTCCCCTTTCCTATGGTTTTAAGGAAGCCCTGATCCAGAAGAGAGCTTATAAGATCTCCAGTGAGGAACACAAGAACTCTTGGTGCTCTTTTGCTCATGTGATGCCTACTTTACCCTTTCAAAGAATTCCTCTTCAGGAATACCCATTTGCCAGGTTCCTACTCTGTGATACTCTTCTTAATCCTGCCTCCTGCCACTGCCCATGCTCAGACAGTGAATCTGTTTTCTCTAGAGTATCTAGTTCATGCTTGTATAGCTCCTAGCTCACAGAGATTTGATGATCTGTTTAATCTGCTTGCCTCTCCTTTTAGAGTATGGACCAGTGAAATGGGGAGGGGTACAGATCACATTCACCTCTGGATCCTCAGTCCCTGATAGGATGCGTAGCCCTGCAGGATGAAAAGATGAAGTCACATTGTGGTCATCTGCGAGGCAACCAGAGGCCAGATGACTTGATTATTTCCCCAAGTCTTTTTAGGATGGAGGGCGTCATGCAGCAAAGTAGAGGTTGCAAGTGGTCAGGGTGTTTCTTCCGCATTTCATATTCAAAGGACTCCTGGACCTGCTGTCTTATCTAGGTGTATCTCAGTCTATTTCAAATGGGACAGTGTAAAGCAGCACACCTGGGTAGAAATGTTGACAGCAAAGCCACCTGAAGATCAGCCTGACATGATGGGTCAGGTTCCTCTCTAAACCCCTTGCAGAATCAGAAGGCAGAAAAAAAAAATTACCTAACACCAATCTTCCTGAGGAAGGCTGCCTAGAAACTTCTAGCAACCTATGGGTTAAAGTCTCTGGGTTTACTGTGAGTGGAAGGCAAGAGCTACACTTTTAGGATTTACATAAGAGTTTGCCTTCCAGGAACTTGGAGTGATTTATTCCCTAACGTCCCCCTCCCGTCTAGAAACCATTTTTATTCCTTCTTAACTTTCTCCTCCCACCCCCCCTTCCTCCTCCTCTGTGCCAGTACTGTGGGCTTTGGGTGCCCTGTGTTTATGCACAGTTGGTAAGCTTAGCTGTCTCCCACTTTCCGTCCCAGTCATCTAGACGCATAGCAGTGTCTCTTCAGTCAGTACACCTTCCCCACTCCCACTCCAATGCCACTGCCTCAGAGTATCAGACCGCCCTGTTCTTTTCTTTTGCATAGAGATTTCTCCAAGCAGGCACCATCACAGACTGCAGTATCATAGTTTTGTTTTAACTAATCCCAAAGTGATTGATGCAACCGAGACTTCTTTGCTGTTCTTTGTGTGGACTAATCCCAGGGATAAAGCCGTGCCTCACTGGGTGGTATAACCCTCCTGAACACATGGCGATTAATCAATGCTTGCTTCTTTTCCCTCGTTACTGGCTCACTTTCTAACGCTTGACTTCCCACCCCCAGCCAATCACCCACTTTTGAAGCCCAGAGGGCAGTTGATTTCATTCTTTTATCTCTTTCCCTGTAGGCCTTCACCAGAGTACAAGACCTCCGATATTTAGAGCTCATCAACAGCATTGAGGTAAATGACAAAATGTTCTTCCTTCTCAAGAAAGCACAGACTCGCAGTCAATGGCTTATAGGGAGCTATTCTAGCAGGCGAGAGCGTTAAGGGCACACAAATAGAGCCTACTGGTGTCTGGGCATTTGGGCCACAGCTTTGGCCTGGGGGAACAGAATGCTGTGGGGGCAGGGAGACAGCACATGGGAGCAAGGAATGCCACTTGTCACTTGGTAGTGGGGTAAGGCAGGTGGGTTCCTAATCTCTCTGAGCTTTGTTTTCTATCTGTGAAATGGGCTGTTTTCCCAGGGTTGCTAGGAGGATTAAATAGGTTCTTAGTAACTGGTTTTCATCCTTGTAGTGGTTGTTAGGTGGTTACCATCCTGTAGGGCTCAACAATGTGCCAGTACAGGAGTCATTTTCCAAACGCACATGAGCTACGCCCCATCCACAGCAATGGGACCTGGGGAGGGAGCCATGTGTAGTCGGGTGGGCAAAAAAGGCTTGTTCTATGGGTTCCATTTGCTGGGTAGCAGTAGACAATACTCTTAATTCCTGTGACTGTCTGTAAAGAGGCATACATATTTTTTCTCCTGAACAGATTTATTGTGAGGCTAGGGGAATGTGAGATACATTTGAATTCCCATATGGAAGTAGTGAGGAAATCAGCAAATGTCTTGTCCTTGTGATTCAGTTCAGCATCATAAACACCTGTTGTGGGCCAAGCCTTGTGTTGAGCCCAGTGGGCAAAGAGCTGAGTGGAAGAGAGGCCTGTGGGAGCTCACAGACTGCTAAGCCTAATGATAGTTGCCACTTGTTGAGTGCCTGCTCTGGGCCCCATGCACGATCAATGTGTATACTACAGCTGAGCCTTGAACAACACTGGTTTGAACTGCATGGGTTCACTTATATGTGGATTTTCTTTTCAGTAAATATAGTACACTAACTGTTAACGTATTTTCCTTATGATTTTCTTAATGACATTTTCTTTTCTCTAGCTTACTTTGCCATAAGAATATGGTATATAATACATGCAACCTATAAAGTATGTGTTAATTAACTATTTATGTTGTGAGTAAGGCATCCAGTCAACAGGAGACTGACTATTTAACTGCTATTAGTAGTTAAAATTTGGAGAGTCAAAAATTATACCTCAGTTTTCAGCTGCGAGGGGGTCAGTGCCCTTAACACCCCTGTTGCTCAAGGGTCAGCTGCATTTTAAATCCTCATGGTGACTTAACGAAGCAGATATTGTTCTTATCCCTGTTTGATAAATAATGAAACTAAGGCTCAGAAATCCTATGCCACATCCCCAAGGGTCCAGGGGCAAAAGCTTGGTTGGAATTCAAAGCCAGTTCTAATTCCCAAGCTCAAGCTACCTTTTTTTTTCCTTTTTTTTCTACATGTATTTATTTTTGAGAGACAGAGTGAGACAGTGCACGAATGGGGGAGGGGCAGAGAGCGAGCAGGAGACACAGAATCTGAAGCAGGATCCAGGCTCTGAGTAAACTGTCGGCACAGAGCCCTATGCGGGGCTCGAACCCACGAACCGTGAGATCATGACCTGAGCTGAAGTCAGACGCTCAACCAACTGAGCCACCCAGGTGCCCTTCACGCTATCTTTACCTGAGTTCCTGCTGCCATCTAAGTTGCTTCTGATGCACCGCCTCTATAACCCCCACCCCAGCACTGTCTTAAGGAGCTTACTTACCTGCATGGTGAAGGGTTTGTTCAGAGCCATCTACTTGAAATTCCCAGTATTGCTTACTATAAGGGCTGGCATTTGGGAATCCACTGGTCTGGATCTAGGGGCCTTAACATGAAACCATGGAATATGTTCTTTATGCAAAGGTAACTGACTTCTGTGAGGACCACCTCTCGCCATTTATCATGTCTTACTGCTTCTTCTAGTGTGCTATGAGGAGCTGGGCAGTTGGTTAAACTTGTAAGAATTGCCTCTTGAAAAAAAAAAAAAAGAATTGCCTCTTGAAAAAGAGTAAATTGCCTTCAAGCATTGAGCCATTTGGGCTGCTCTGAAGCCTTAGTAGCTTGCTTCTAGGCATTCGGCATCATTCCAGAGAACTGAGTTCCATGCTAGGCTCCTTTGGGATAGGGGAGATGTAACTATACTGATAACAGGAGGAAGAGAATCTGCCCATATGGCTACGTACATACGGAATAGATGTAAATCATTTTTTATTGATCATGGTGATATTCTGTGGCCTAGGCCTAAATTCCATGCCTAGTAAGACCTATTTTTTTTAATCTTACTGCAAGATTTTGATTCACTCCATACAGTTAGTAGTTAGTTTATTTGATTAATTAGCCTAAACTACACATAGTTTAGCTAAATTTATTTTTCAATTTTGGGTGTGGGTTTTTGTTGTTGTTGTTGTTGGTTTTTTTTTTTTTTTTTTTTTTTTGGTTTTTAAAAATTATTTCTGTCAGTGGGGAAGCATGCATGTTGCCTCCAGCTGTTAAAACTTTCACCAGCTTGTCTGGGAGTTTGATTCAATGTCTCATCTTCCCCCACTGTGATACACTTGCTAGAAAACAAGCAAAAGGAAACTGCTGGGGATGAGACTTTGGGTGCTATGGAGTGTTTACAAATACTTGAGCTGTAGACTAATGAATGTTCCCTAACACCAGAGGAAGGAATATGTCAGTTATTCTCTTCATCCTCAGTGCTGCTCGTCTGTGTGTGTGCCTGTGCAGGTATGTTGTTGGGGACTGTCACATGTTTCTGAAGGTGGTATTATGTGGTACAAAGAGCATCTGGAGTCAGACAGACTGAGTCCAAATGCCAGTTCTCTATGACCCTGACCTGCTCCTCTTCTGAATCTCAGCTTCTCTCAGTGGTACCACTTACCTGTGGGTCCTGTCAGCACCTAGCAGATGCTCAGCATGTGGCATTACTTGCCTTCTCTTTAGAGACAGGGACATATTAAGACTCATTATCCCATTTTGTTGTCTCCTTCTTGTGAAGAGACCCTAAGCTTTCTCCTTGTCTGCATCATCATGAGTCACAGCTCAGCCAAACCAGGCCTGAGGACTTGGGAGATCCTGAGAGCTTGGGGGCCACCAAAGAGTGGGTAATACACACCATCCTAACTAGCCAGTTGTTTCCTTGGAAGATTATACAAGAAAGCAGCCCTGAGGAATTTCCATTAAACAAACAAAAGTTTGAATTACTTTTGATCTTCACTCATCTGGGGGAAAAAATCTGCTTTTGTTGTCAAGCATTCCCACCAGAAACCTAGGGGAGAGACACAACAGCCCAGGAGCCAAGTGGAGGTTCCAGTAGAAAAGCCCAGGGGCTTAACTTGAAATAGCAACATCTAACCTTTGTAAAGGCTGCTTCCTGCCATGGCTGCAGAGGCTATTTCCTGTGCTTCTAATTTTTCCAGGAGAGGAAGAAGCGGGGAGAGACCAACAATGACCTGTTTCTGGCAGATGTGTTTTCCTACCAAGGGAAGTTCCACGAAGCTGCCAAACTGTACAAGAGGAGTGGGCACGAGAACCTCGCACTTGAAATGTATACTGACCTTCGCATGTTTGAGTATGCCAAGGTAATCCAGCCACATCCTGGGCCCAAGCTGCCATGTGGAACCCACCAGTGTTCTGCCACCGTGGTGCCCAAGTTGTTTACCCTAAGATATGTTATAGATGGAAAATAGCAACTGCCTTATTAGAAAGGGTTTGGGCAAATTAGCAAAGGAACCATCAATGACCACTGGTTCAGGCTGACCTAAAACTGACCTTTCAGGCTGACATCAAAGGGACAAGAGTATGACAGTTCAAACTTTTGTCAGTCCCAGAGCTGGCTGGACTGTGAGTCTGAACCAACATGTCCCTTCATTAAGTGTTCAGGGTTCAGGGTTTCAGGTCTTTCTCCCACAAATTCTCTTAAACTGTTGTAGAAGCCACCGAGAACCCACATCCTCAGACATGAGCTGGTTCTACCATTTTCATACAGGATGATATGGTTCACTTCAGCCAAGGTTTCCTAAGTGTCTGCTCTCAGATTGCTACCAGGCTTCGCACTAGGCCTTGGAGATACCATGACAGAGTCCCTGCCCTCCAGTACAGTGTGCCTCCTGTCACCCCAAGGATGTATCTGTAAGGGTGATGGTGGAGATTTCCTCTTGCGTTTGTAGATCCTCTGTTTTGGTTAGTCTCCAGTTGGTCTGGGTACATGACAGGGGTCTTCCCAGAGCAGGCTCCTGATGGTTTGTGTGGGAACGAGTCCCACTGGGGAGGCCAGGCCATCAAGACATTTGTAGTTCAGCCTAATGCAAGGTGAAAAGAGCCTTGGGTGCATCGAGCAATGAGGCTCTTCCTTCCGCAGAGATGCTTTTGTTAACCTGCCTTTCCTGGTACTGTCAAAAGACACTTCAGAATGTTATTAAGTGAGTCATCAGCTACAACCAATTAGTGGCTATTAATGGTAATTATCTAGCTCACAAGTTCAAGATGGAAAATCCTCCCCATTTTTTTCCCCCTTTGCTGTTCCCAAAGATGGCTATGCTCTTTTATCTTCCACCTGTGAGATCCTGGGGCTGAAGGTTGCATCTCAGTCACTAGGATGTGGCTCAGGGGTTTCTGGTCATCAATATCTGAATGAGCACCTGGGTCCCAGCCTGTCTCTTCACCTTGGTGCTCCCTTTACTCCATCCGTCAGATCGGAGTGCTTGAGGTTCCCCCACTTTGCCCTCTTCCACTCTTTTACCCTTTCCTTATACTCCCACCATGTACATATGATTGAACACCGCATTCATACTGAGAACAGCTAAATCAGTGCATCATTTTCTAGGGATAACAACATAACCTGAGGACAAAACCTTAACTAAAGGATTAAATGCCTAGGAGTGGAATTTAGGCATTAGGAACAATGGGGTGTGGTTGTTCTTCAGAGCCAGCAGCCTCTCCTGGAACCTCTAAAACCTCCTACTCAGCAGCCCTGGTGCTCGCCTTGGCATCTGCAGAGCTGGGGAAAGTCCTAGTCCTTCCTCTGGGTGACCTGGGGAAAGCCTCTTCACTTCGTTGAGCCTTCATTTTCTTCTCAGAGGTTAACATAGCTACAACTCAGCTCAGTTCTCAGAATTGCACAAAATAATGTATGAGGAAGCCCTTTGTAAAGACCAAACTATAGAAAGGCTGAGAACATATGAGGAGCCTAGCATGAGCACAGACTGGCTGTTCTTTAGGCCTCTCCCCGGCCATCCCCACTCCTCGCCCTGCGCTGAGGCCCCTCCTCACACCTCGGCTGGGCTTTGGCACCACAGTCTCCCATCCAGAAATGCAGCCCACTTACACACTCCATCTGGTCTGCCTCTCTATGAAGGTAAATATTCTGGGGGTTGTTTTGGTTTTAGTGTTTGATCGCAATTCCAAGTAAGTTGGTTCTGTTTCAATCCCCACCCCCCAGTAGTCTGACTTTGAGGAAATGTGTATGTACACATTATGTTGGGGGGGGGGGGCGGAATACAGTGCTTATTAACATGGCATGTTTTTGTTTACTTGAAAATTGCTTCCCAAGATTCAATCTGGTTTTTGGAAAATTTTTAAATTACATTCCCACGTACAAATAAATTGTATGCTTTCCGGATAAGTGACATGTTTATATGGTGATAAAGGGAATTATAATGCTCTTAACTCTTATATAGTATGTCCTTATCAAAATCACCAAGCATGAGAACACTGTTTAGTCTCATTCATCACTCAGCACAGTCTCTTTCTGTCCACTCCAGGACACAGTCTTTGCCATGGCCCCAGATAACATGTAAATTAGCTTCATGGAACCAAAGAACCTTTGAAAACTGAGTTTGCTGGGCCTTGAAGGAACCATTTCGACTCAGCTTCAGTTATGTCAGAGCTCCTAGAGCTGGGCTGTTGGGCTAGAGGTGGCTGCTTCAAGCATGTGAGCTGTGTGCCTGGCTGGTCTCCTTGTTGATGATCCAAATTTATTGCTTGCTCGTGGCCTCTGACCCTTCTCACTGTAGTCGCCCTGAGTCCACTGAGCACTCACTTTGAAGGATATTTCTGTTCTCTTAGGATGCCTGTTTTCTCCAGTTGCTAACTTCATCTAACCAACCAGGTTAGCAGAGTTTCTGGCTTTGCACTGGCATAAAGGGTATGCATTGTAAAGGCTGTGTGTGTAACGGCCCAAACTAGGCATCTTCAGATAGTCAGTGATTGTTTCCAAGTTTCTTTCTCTGTGTGAACTCCAGAGAGACCAGATGCCAGCAAGATGGACCTGTATTTTATTGGATTTCCAGCATCAGAGTAAATGATGCCCTTTCCTCCCCTTACAACAATTGGTTGTCTTAGGCCAATCTAATGTATTATTTTAGGGGCTACACAATTACCCTGAAAGCAAATGGAAAAAAAGGAGAGCTAATTGTTCAAGTGGGTTTTTAGCATACATTGACTGTACTTTCCTGACAAATGAGTGCTAATCATGGGAAAAGGAGTGCTTTTTTTATACTTTATGAGGTTGACACAGCGCACTCTCTGCAGGGTACATTATTCCTAAGACAAACCGCTTCTTACTAGTAATGCAGATCTACTTCTAAGCGCTTTTAATTTCCCTTTTTGAAAAGCCCCACCTTTAAAAATGTCAGCACCAAAGCTTCTCAACTATGGCAAACTCCCACGCATATATTTGGGGTAACTATATCCTGAAAAGAGGTGATTTTCTGAGGCCTTTTCTCATGCATTCCAGGGCCAACCCAGGGAAGCTGGGCATAGAGCTTCAGAGGCCTCCTGTTGTGGTGGAAGGACATCTCTTCCTTCCTGGGTTCTCTCTAGGCCTCTTCCCCGACCCCACCCTACCATGGCCTCCTGCTGTCCCTCTCCCTACAGACCTGATATCCAGAACAGAGTGTTCTCTGCCCTAGCCACGTAACTGAGGAAAAAGCCAATGGGATGATACCCTAAGTTCAGGCAACAGAGTGTGAACAGAATCAGAAAACAGATGGAAACAGTACTTCCAGTGTGGTATGGTAGTTGAGGAGAGGGCGGGCTCCCCTAGAACTCTGTACATCATTTTGTCCATTTAAGCTTATGGGACTACGTCCTTAGCCTCACTCTGAGGCACATGGTATCATCCCTATTACCTGAATAAAGATCCTAGATCTGAATATTTGAAATTAGGCAACCAGGTTGTGGAGTCACATATAGGAATAGTCACACAAATAGCCAACTCTATATGAGAAAGAGACAGAGCTACCTGATCACAAAACCCCAGCACTGCAGAGTTTGTGTATAGTACTCGAGAGAGTCTGGAAAGTCTTGTTTAACTGAAAGACAAATGTCTGTTAGTGGGAGGGGCAGGAAACATGGAGGGCTACAGTCCTTGACACTGTTCCGGTACCCCCAAGGAGCACCTGTGGAGCAGCCTGTGAGCACTCCTCCCTGACACCTGGGACTGCCCCCGCCCCCCTCCTAGTCAGCCATGCAGGGATGGGCTCACGCCTGCTTCCTGATTGCCTACTTCAGCCAAACAGAGCCCTTCCTTGCTCCAGCTTTCGGCAGCCTGACGTAATGCTGGCAGCAGGAAGTTCTAATCCGGAGTGTTTTTGTTTGTTGTGCTTCCTCAGGATTTCCTTGAATCTGGAGACCCCAAAGAAACAAAGATGCTAATCACCAAACAGGCTGACTGGGCTAGAAATATCAATGAGCCTAAAGCTGCGGTGGAGATGTACATCTCAGCGGGAGAGCATGTCAAGGCCATAGAGATCAGCGGCGACCATGGCTGGGTTGACACGTGGGTTTTCAGTCCCTGCCCCAAGAAGCATTTGGCAGCATGTCATGTCATGTCAGCTCTTGGTTTTGACTGACAAGGGAAAAAATAGTGTTTCTCTAAATATACAATCCAAATGTTATAGTGACTGGGTTTGGGGGGAGACACAGAGATTGAACAAGGCAGGCACTGCCTTTGAGGAGCTTAGTGAGTCCCTGGGGAAAGGGTCGGGGGTGGGGGGAAAGTAGGGGGAGATACCCAGGCATTAGAGCTGCCATTGGCTGAGCCTCCCTAGGAGTCAGGCACTGCAGTATCTTGCAGGCATTTGATTCTCTCCCGTACCCAAAGCTGTGGTGTTTCCATGAGGAAACCAAGGCTCAAGGACCAAGTGATCACGTGAGGCAAAACAGCTGGCAAACAGTGGAGCTGGACTTCAAACTGACCTGGCTGATTTCAGTGCTCCTAACATGTGTAATGGTAGGAACTAAAAAATAATAAGAACAGATCTAAGCACATCAGGGAAGGAGACATGAATTCTCAGGGGAAGAACTGTGGCCATCTTCTCCTAGGAGGTGGTCATGGCATGAAGGGCCTTGATAAATTTTAAGAGGTAGAGGTGGTAGGAAGGGGAAGGGTATGAGGCCAAAAGAACATCACAAACCAGGAGTCAGCTGAGATTGGAATACACAAGTGGGGGCAAGAGGGTGATAGACAACTGGCTGCAGGCAGGGGGATCTGGGCTGGCCACCTCGGGAGGGCCTCAGGCGCTAAGCTGAGGCATTGAGATTTGTCAGTAGGAGTAAGAACCCTGGTCATGGCTGTGCTGCTGGAAGCTCACTCAGGCAGTGGGTGTAGAATGGAGGGAAAATGAGAGGGAGGCAGGCCAGACAAATGGCCAGTGCAGTTAGTTACCAGAGAGAAGTAAGGTGGCTGCAGGAATGAAAGAGACGTGGAAGAGCCACAGCTGACAGGACCCAGCTGGATGTGGACTTGAGGCTGGTCCGGCAAGGGAGTTGAAGACCGATTCTGAACTCTGGGCCTGATGGTGTCAGTAATGCCATTTTCCAAGGTAGAAAACAGAAGAGGAGTGAGAGTGGGGTGGGGCCACCCAGAGAGAGGATGGATTCAGTCTTGAGAATCTTAGAGCATCAGACCTCCAGGGGATGGCTTTCTTCTCCCTCAGTCAGGGAAAGTAGGCTTCACACTCGTGTGTGTGTGTGTGTGTGTGTGTGTGTGTATGTGTGTACAGGTGCACATTGCCATATCTGGCAAAGAACAGGTGAGGGAGTGGCTCCTGAGGGTGGCTCAGTCTGAGCCCTAAAGGCTTTTGGTTATTCTGAAAGCCACATTGTGGTCCAGTAGTGGCCTAGGCAGGACCTGAGGAAGGAGAGGGCTGGTTAATGATTATGTCACGTCCTTGAACTCCACCATGTAGTTTGCGTGTATGCCCCTCACAAAGGGACTTTGGTGGATGACCTACTATCCCATCTTTCTCTTGTGCAAGAATACAGTTTCTTGGAGACAGAGGCAACAGATCTTGCCCCCCAAATTATTCTTTTCACAGAAGGAATGTTACAGGAGAAAGCCAGGAAGATTTGTGGCCCTGCTCTCCCCTCTGGTTTTTCATGTCACTTTCGTTTGCAACTGACATGTATCAGGTTACCCTGGAGATACCTAACTAGTTCCAGAAAGAGATATTTAAGCATGTTCCCTCTTTTTCCAGGTCTGGCTGTAAAAGGTGCCTCTTCTCCAGGGACATTTGGTTTGATGGGTGGGGCTGGGGGCCTCTTAGGGGTTGGCTGTGCCACCTTTCTCCACTGAGAAGTGTTATTTTTAGATGCCATTATTATTCTAAGTACAGATTGACAGGCCTCCCTGAGCTTGCCTGTCTATGAGACAGGGATCTGTTACAGCTGCTTCCCCTTCTTTTCTCACAAAGAGAAAGCTGGGTAGAACCCCTTTCCTCTGAGAGAGCTGGTTTTGCTCCAAATCCCTCCTGACCAGAAAGAACAAGCACATTCCATCCAGCCTTCCTGCCCCATGAGTAGTGGCGGCGGGAGGGGGTGGGGGGGAAGTGCAGTTACCACTGGGAAGAAGTGGTGGCCAGTGATCCCATGTCCCCTCACCTGTGGTCAGCACCTTGGCCAGCAAGAGAGGCACAGCCAAGATTTCCTGGGGGCCTTTCTTCCAGAGCCCCACACATGCCTCTTCCTTTGAGGTCCTATCAGCTGAAGAATTCTCATGCCTCTGCCTCTACTTTCCTAGGAGAATTCCTGAAAAGGTGGTAGAAAGAACATTCTCCCACTTCATGGCTTCAGAGTCTTGAGCACCCTGCTTCATCTTCCACGTAGCTTTTAATCTCATCTGTAAAATGAGAATTATAGTACCACTTCTTAGGGCGGTGAAGATTCAATGAGATCACACATGGGAAAGCTCATGGCACTATGCCTGGTACCAGTAGGTGATTAGTAGATGTTTGTTTCTATCCCCAGATCCTGCTGTATAGATAGTGACTCTGTGAAAGGCACACAAGGTTGGGGAGAATGGTGTCCTTTAGCAGGTGACTTCTCCAAGTCACTGGGCAACGTTTCTGGATTATGTATTCACTCATTTAATAACCACCCATCAGACACCAGGGGCCATGGCACCATATTGATCACTGGGGACATCAACATGAGTCGACATGCAGCTCACCCTCAAGAAGACCCAAAAGCTAATGCTGCTTCCTTCGATCAGGCTCCTTTTACAGGAGTCCATCTTCTCCCTGTGCTTTCATCTCTCCAGGTTAATCGACATTGCCCGTAAACTGGACAAGGCTGAGCGGGAGCCCCTGCTGATGTGCGCTTATTACTTCAAGAAGCTGGATAACCCTGGCTATGCTGCTGAGACCTATCTGAAGATTGGCGACCTGAAGTCCTTGGTTCAGCTGCACGTGGAGACCCAGCGCTGGGACGAGGTGAGGGTAGAGCCTGCGTAATGGGTCAGGGGGCCCCACCTGACCATAGTCAGTTTTTTGGGGTTTGTATGGGGAGCAGCTGCCCCTCATCATGGGAATGAACATTGGCCTGGCAATCAGGAGACTAAGCCTTGAATTTTCTGAGCCAGGATGTCTTAGAGGCCCTTTCAGTATGAGCTTTCCATTTATTTGCTCATTCAATCATTCATTCAGAAAATCTTTTTTTTTTTTAATTTTTTAATGTTTATTTTTGAGAGAGAGAGAGAGAGAGCTTGAGCAAGGGAGGGGCAGAGAGAAAGGGAGACTCAGAATCTGAAGCAGGCTCCAGGCTCTGAGCTGTCAGCATAGAGCCCGATGTGGAACTTGAACCCATGAAGCCTGAGATCATGATCTGAGCCAAAGTCGGAAGCTTAACTGACTGAGCCACCCAGACGCCCCATTCAGAAAATCTTTATGCATTGCTGGTAGTACACACTGTGGACATGAGAGTTAACAGCCCTCACTGTCTGCTGTTGGTCTGAACTACTTTTGACCAACGCCACATACTGATGGATCTCTGACACATGTGTAACATTCAAAACCTGCTGGGTGCCTTTTGACAGAAAATGCCACCCATAATTTCCATGTGCAAGCTGCCAGAGCTTTTTCATGGGCAGCTCCTTCTCCTCCGCTCTTTCCTAACCTGGACATCTCTGGCATGAGGGGTGGGTGTGAAGAATTAGCCGGGCCAGTAGGAAAGATGGCTAGGGCCGGGCTGGCAGTAGCAGCTGATGTGCTGCCCACTCTGTGGCTTGACTCCCACCCTCTAGCTCACTGGCTACCTGTGCCCTGGTTTGAAATTCATTCCCAAGAGGATCGGAGGCTGCACCTGTGGTCCTGGCTCTACCCCATCCACCCATGCACCCACCCACTGAGGTCTAGTTTACAGAGCCATAGCAAGACCTTTTCTGAGTAAAGTTATCTGACTCTCGTCTGCCTTATGAATGGCTCCATTTGTTGAGGTGACAAGGTTACTGATGAGAAGAGGTGGGGCCAAGGACAGGCAACAATGGCTTCTCAAGATAAATTTATTAGGAGATTTCTTTAGCAGCATATATTACAGCATTTTAGAACCATTAAGTCCTGGGGTACTGGGCTGGTTTGGTCCACAGAGCTTGTGACTACTGATCTTGGGGTTGTGAGTTTGAGCCCCATGTAGGGTTCAGAGATTACTTAGAAAAAAAATTAATAGGGGCACCATTCGGTTAAGTGTCCGACTCTTGATCTCAGCTCAGGTCTTAACCTTTGGGTCATGAGTTCAAGCCCTGCATTGGGCTCTGCGCTGGGTCTGAAGCCTACATAGATAGATAGATAGATAGATAGATAGATAGATAGATAGATAGATAGAATCATGAAAGAAAGAAAGAAAGAAAGAAAGAAAGAAAGAAAGAAAGAAAGAAAGAAAGAAAGAAAGAAAGAAAAAGAAAGAAAGAAAGAAAAGAAAGAAAAGAAAGAAAAGAAAGAAAAGAAAGAAAACGAACGAACCACTCAGTCCTAACTGTGCATCAGGCAAACTTTCTCCCTGTTGCCACATACTGTCCCCCATGACTCATTTCTAGTTCTCCTGGCCTGACAGGTGGTTCTGGGGCTTAGATAAAGCAGTCACTGGGTCCTATACAGCACCAAGTCCACAGTCATCTTTGACAGCTAATAAGCAGTGATGATGATAATGTCAATTCTGTTTCCTTAGGTGTCGCCTGCAATTAAAAGAAATCTGTTTGCAGCCCTACAGGAGCCCACGCAAATCCTTAAAATAAAATGTTTCCGATTCTGTGCCGCTTCTGTGGTCCAGAAACAGACTGTGTTGTTATTGAATCCAGTCGCTTGCATATTGCTGTTAATTGCCTTTTGTTTTCAAAGAGCTGATTTGTTTTTGCGTTTCTGGGGGTGGTGGTAGGGGGAGGCACTCTCCCCCTCTGAGTTGTCAGGCTGGCAAAATATGACACATTCCTAATGGATTCAGCCAAGTGCCATGTTTTCATGGGGGCTGTCGGGGCTGCTTTATTAAGAATGCATTTGCTCCTTCCTCCAGGCCTTTGCTTTGGGCGAGAAGCATCCTGAGTTTAAGGATGACATCTATGTGCCCTACGCTCAGTGGCTAGCAGAGAACGATCGTTTTGAGGAATCCCAGAAAGGTAGGCCACACAGACTGCCACCTTGGAGAAGGGGCAGGAGACGGCACTGCCAAGGCGTACGTTTCAGGAAGGCTACCAAGCCCCTCCCATCGTGGGCTTGATGATGGATGACTTCATCCTGAGGATATGACATGTTTCATGGTGAAAGACTGGGGAGCAGTGGAAAGAACATGGGCTTTGGAGTTGGACACACCTGGGTCCATCACTCACTTGTTTCTGGACGTTAGACAGGTCCTGTCTCTTCTCTGAGCAAAGCACTGTGCATTCAAATATAGCTTCCCACTCAATCCTCACGACAGCCCTATAATGTAGCTACTGTTTCCTAGATGAGAAAACAGGTTGGAAGAGGTAAAGGGATTTGCCTGAAGTCCCACAGCAAGGAAGTGGCAGAGAGGGAATTTGAGCCAGGCTGGTGTGGGGACAAAATGTGAGGACTCCCACAGAGTGTCTGGCATGGTCTCACCTGCCACTTTCCTCTACCGCGAATAGGAATTTGGGTTCTGTTTCTGGCTCAGATAAATGGGGTGACCTCTGCTCTTTGGCATTTCCATTGGTAAAGTGGACTGTACTCCAGGTATGGCAGTATCTGAGATAGGAGTGAAAGGAAGCACAGAGCTTTAATTGGTGGTAATAATTTTAAAATGTGACTTCCTTCTCTGTGTCAGGCACTGGTTAGGCGCTTAACTATATAACCCTGAACCTTGCCAGCAGCCCTGCAGAGACACCAAGGCTAACTGTGCCCTGCAAAGTCAGAAAGCCATGGTTGGACCAGGATCTGGCTGGCTGGGAGCCTGATTCTTGTGACTAGGTCTTGCTGCCTACTTAAGTCTTCTTATTGAAGCTGGGTGTGTCATATTCCATAGCATCTCATTTACACTTCTATATGGTAACAGTTGCCACCTCCGGACACATTGCGGAACAAATGTCTCCCTGTTGGAGCTCCTCAGCTAAAAGCCCCCATTGAAAGACAGCATGTTCTCTTCTGCTTTAGCATTTCCAGAGCACCCAGTTGCTGAAGTATGTGCATGTTTGGGCAAAACACATCAACCTATCCATCTGTCTGTGTCTGCCCTTCCAAGAATCCATCGCCATAGTAACTTGGTACTCAGACAAGAGATTGTAGATGAGACTGGAACAAAGGCCAGACCTTTTCCTTCTCTAAAGCAGAGGATTTGGATCATCTGAGTCTCCATATGTGGGCAAGTGTCATAGCTACAAGTGCTTCCCTGGCAGCCCCCAATATCCTGAGGGTCTGTCTACATAGTCAAGATTCAGGAAGTTTCTGTTAAATGGATATAGGAACTATTGAGAGATTTTTTTTGCATGTTTTCACAAATGTTTGATTGCTAGAACTGAGCCATATTTTTCAAGGTTGTCATTAAAAAGCACACAGTTGAAGACTGAGGACTTGAGTTGAGCTAGGTTCTGTGACCTTGGGTATGCCACTTTACCTACACCTTAGTAAGTCTGTTGTGATCCTCCATCAAGTAATCAGCAACACTCTGTAAACTACCAAACCTGTTAAAGTGTCAGGTGCTGTGAGTGTCACCCCAGATGTCACAAAACTTTGTCCTGGAATGGATTGAGGGTAAAACCTCACTGGTGATGGGCAACAGTGCCGTCCTCAGACTTTGCCCTGCAGTTTGCCCCCTAGGATTTTTCTCTTCTGCCATGCCTTTCCAAAGTCAGCTGCCTTTTCCCTGCCAAAAAGGAATATATCTCACTGTACTTTTTTTTTCAGGATGTAGCTTTGGCTATTTATAGCCTTCGGCCTGAGAGGCGCATCCCAGCAACGAAGTGCTGCAGATGCTCCCAATGAATGTCCTACTTCTACAGCAGCCCCTTGCAAGCCCTGCAGAATTCCATCCCACTCCTCAAACTCTGTGTTTTTTTTTGCCCCTCTAGCATTCCACAAGGCCGGGCGGCAGCAGGAAGCAGTCAAGGTGCTGGAGCAGCTCACACACAATGCTGTGGTGGAGAACAGATTTAATGACGCTGCCTATTATTACTGGATGCTGTCCATGCAGTGCCTTGATATAGCTCAAGGTAAGTAAACATCGGCCAGGCCGCTTGTTTTCCCCAGCCCTGCTCTGGCACCAAGATAAACATCGAAAGAGCTGGGACGTTTTAATTAAAGCCCTGGGCTTGTTTATTGGGTGTATTGTCCGTAACCCTGTCTTGCAGCAGCATAATCTGGTGTGTCATCTTTTTCCAGTTTGCCCATAAATTTAATGATGGTATGAGGGCCATCCTGGGGTTATGGTTGGGAGGTCCTGCCCTGTGTTGCTGATTCAGAACATATCTCTCCCCTGCTACCTGGGAGCCTATAACTGGACCCAGGTGAGCACTGGTTTAAAAAAACTTAAATAGAAAGATGAAGAAGAGATCACTTTACAGTAATACACTCCAGATTCTCACTCATCCCAGGCAGAAAAATAGTTTCAATGTTGCTTTCTTGAGATTTCCCATGATGCACTGAGGGAGTTCTGGAAGCAGAGGGGACTGGGAGATGTTTTTCACTGGACTAAGGCCAGCATGCTGGAATGGGGAAAACACTGGAATTGAGGCAGTTAGGTGACTTTTAACAAGTCACAAATTCTTCCTAAGCTCTGTATCCCCATCTGTGGTGTGGGGATAATCCTATCCTGCTGCCTTCGTAAGGCTGCTGTGAGCCTACCGAAGTTGTGGTTCTAGTTTGGAAACTGTCAGGCCCAGGTGTAAGGTGGCATGTTTCTGTCCGGCCAGTGGTCTGTGCCTTGGATGAGTCATGGCACAGAGGGAAGAGGCTTGAGGTGAGATGAGTAAAGCCGACGTCTGCCCACCCTCCATGCCAGACTCCTCTGGTGTGTCCGGGTGCCAGTAATCACCTGCTTCTTGCTGCAGCTGGCACTTCCCCGGTGGAAGGACCCAGTAGGCTGCAGTGTGGGATCCAGGAGGACTTTCGAAAAATGTCCTCAGACTTTTCCTGGCTACATACTCTGCCCAGCTGAGACTTTTCCTGTCTTGAGATGGTCCCAGCTCCTAAGCAGCACCTTTCCCATCACTGCACTTCCTTGTCACTCTCCCTGGCACAAGCCTGATGTCGGGGGAGAGCTGACACTAGCAATGCTGCCACTGCCTCGCCTTGTAGACACGGCTTGACACATTTTCCCCTCTTGCCCTACCCCTTCCTGCTCCACACCTCAGACCCTGCCCAGAAGGATGTGATGCTCAACAAGTTCCACCACTTCCAGCATTTGGCCGAGCTGTACCACGGCTACCATGCCATTCATCAGTATACGGTAAGGTGGCTAGGAGATGGGGCTTGGTGAGGGTGCTGCCTACTAAGCTAGGGACCCAGGCATGGCTTACAGAGCAGCAGACCTCTGGATGGAAAGTAAACCGACTGGGCAGGATGTCCTGCTGAGAAATTCTGATCTTCTGGGAGACAGAGTTTGGGACTTTGATTTTCCTCAGTTAGCCACTTTTTGACCTGTAGCAAGCTGTGGGCTTCTGAATTAATGAGCCAGGGCTAGCATGGGCCTTGCTAGTTGCCAGCTTTAGGTTTGTAAAACTCAGGCAGACTCTGGGTTAGCCAGACAAAGGGCTATCTCTAAAATGATCAGGGGTGGATGTTCTACTCTAGATGGGTGAAGGCCCAGCTCTAACCAAAGGCCCCAAGGTCTCTCCTAGGCCCTGCCACTCAATTGCTATGTGACCTTGAACAATTTGACCTTGAGCAATTTATTTTCTCTCTGTGGCTCTCAGTTTCCTTCTCTATAAAACGAGGGCTGGCTTGATCTCCAGAGACCCAAATGGTTCTTTTTAGTCACTCCCTGATTCTTTTGATTAAGCATTTTAAATCTGTCTCCTGACAATGGGGAACAGGTGATAGGTTATCAGTTCCCTCATTTTGTGTATCCTCAATCTCTCAGCAAATGTTGATTAAGCTCCTACAATGTGAGCTTATCCTGTGCTGATAAACTAAGAGGATAATTCCAATAACCCACCTTTATTGAGTACTTACTACTTAGCAAGCAATGTGCCAAAGACTTTATTGTATTTAATCCTTTCAATCATGCTGCGAGATAAGTAAGTATTGTCATCCCCATTTTACAGATGAGGAGACTGAGATGCTGAACACAGAGATCCCACAGTTAGTACGTGAGAGCCAGGATGCAAGCCCAGACGGACTGGCTCCAGAGCCTGTGCTCTTAGCTTCTGCTCCTCCACCCCCTCTAACTTGGAGAAGGCCAACGACCGGCCTCACACCCCAGCTCCATTGTTTGACCTTGGGCAGGTTGTTTACTTTCCTCTGTGCTTCAGCTTCCTTCTCTGTAAAATGGAGATGATAATAGTACCTACTTGATGGTCTTGTGAGGATTAAATGAGTTAATATTGGAAAAGCACTTGGAAGAGAGCCTGGCACAGAGTGACCCTAGATGAGTGTCAGCTATTCCTCCTGCCCTGTGTGGAGGCTTCCAGCCAGTTTTCTGTGGGCCTTCTCCCCTGCAGGCTAAGCATTTCACAGTTCTTTGCCCATCTTCAAAGGCCCTACCTTTTACACCGGGTCTTTTCCCCACATTTGTGCTGGGCATTTGGCACGTTCTTTGTCTCTGAGGAAAGTCTGGCAAGAGAGACTCCTCTATTAGGTAGAGACAGCTGTCAGTCCTTCATCTCATCTCTTCCCCACACCAAGGTCAGTGGTTTCAAGGGACCTCATCTTCCCTTACAGTCTTTTCAAGGCCCCTCATTTCTATTAGGTGCTCATGTGGAAAGAAGCCACCCTAAAAAAGCCATCCTAAACTCAACTCAGCTTGAAAGTCAGGACCCCAGCTCAGTGTTGGTTTGCCTGAGCCACTCTGGAGCTCAGCTCTTTGTCTCCTTTCTGTAATAACTGAGCTCTTCTCCAGGACCTACATGCAGCTGTGAGCTTGTGGCATCTTCGCACCAGCTGGGGCTTTTCAACCTAGCTGAGGCTTCTTATTGGGCCATTTCTTTATTCAACAAATCCCTCCTGTGTGACAGGCCCTGTGCTGAGGCCTTGGGACACAGTGGTGAACAAGACCTCCCTGCCCATGAGGAACTCACAGTCTGTGAACAAGCAGTTGTAGTCCAGTTCCTTCAAGAGAAAAGCTTAGAAGACCAGGAGGACTTCCTGGAGGAAGTGATCCTAAGCAAAGAGGGGGGAGATTAGTAAGAATGGGGCAAGGGAAGAGGAGGGGAAGAAATAGCATTCCTGGCAGAGGTCACAGCATGTGCAAAGGCCTGGAGGTGGGTGGTATTTTAGGGTCTGGCATCAAAGCCCAGCAGAGCAGCTCTGAGTCAGATCAGATTGGAAAGGGGAACATCAGACCTTTCCTGATATGATGGCTTCTTTCCCAGAGGAGAAGTGCTAATCTTGAGGACCCTCCCCCCATTCTGTTCTTTCTGGGACATTTCTTAGCTGCCACACCTAGTGCGATGTAACCAGAGGCAGGCTTCTCCCTGGCTCTTACCCAGAAAAGGATGCAGTCTCAGGTTTTCTTGGGTTCTTGGAACTAACAGAGGCTGTAGAAATTTAAATGAGAGCTAACGAGAGAATGTTGGGCTCCAAACCCAAGAAGTAGTATAAAGTAAGTCCTCACAAATATAGACCAATTAGGGTATAAGTCCTGCTGGCTCCCTGATGAGTACAGCCTAGCAAGACCCTTCAGGAAATGTCAGTTTATTACCATTGAAGTGCTTGAGGGGGAGCTGGCCTGCTTTCATCTTGTCATCTTCAGTAGTCTCAGTTTGCACACAATGTGCCAGATTCCTTCAAAATGGTATTCTTAACCTTTTATGGACCCCTCCCTGATAGAAAATTCCCTGTGCTCTACCATGCTGAGCTTCTGGCAGCCTCTAGGTACAGAAGACCTATTCATGTGTGTTAGTGCCTGGTCTCTTAGGGCCTGTGCCAGGTGCTGGGGGCACGGGGCTGAGCCCTTGAGGAGCTCCACTACATGTACATGTTTGGTGGGCATCAGGCGGCTAGGCTGCTTCTGGAGAGCCGAGAAGAGGCATATGATTTCATGCTCTAAAGAGTTAACTGCGTCCACTTAAAGACATGCTTATGTCGGGTCATGTCCTAAATTGCATAAAAGAAAGGTCTTCTCTCTCGAGCTAATTGGAGACAACTTGAGCTCGAGGAAGTGGAATTATTATCAATACCAGGGGCAGTGCAGCTTGGAAGAGAGGCATTCTTGGGCTTTGGAATCAGACCTGGGTTTGAATCCCAGCTCTGCTCTTTTCCAGTCTTTTCTAGCTGGATAACTCGGGCAAGTCGTCTCTCTGGGCCTCAGTTTTTTCATCAGTACAGTGGCAATGACAGTGTATCCTCACAGGATTATGTTGAAGACCACATGAGACGGCGGCTGGAAAGCACACAGTAGATGCTCATTAAGGGAGATTGCTCTTCTGAAGTAACTCAGAATCATTGGTGTCTGCCTTAGGAATTCAATCCCTATTTTCTTTTCTCTCTGCAGGAGGAGCCTTTCAGTTCCCATCTTCCTGAAACCCTCTTCAACATCTCCAGATTCCTACTGCACAGTCTGACCAAAGACCCCCCCTTGGGTATCTCTAAGGTGTATCCTTTCTCTCACCCCCACCCTCAGTCCCACCCCTCTTGTCTAATGGCCCCTGCGAAGTTCTTTCCAGAGCACTTTACTGGCAGAACCTTCCCTTTCTCCTGTAGCCCTCAGGGAAGAGAGAGAGAGTTTGTCCTGCTGCTGCTGTTTTGCTGTAGAAGCAGCTCAGCCAAGGGAGGCCAAGGGGCCAGTGCCAAGAGAAGATTTGTTTTTCAGGGCTCTCTGGGCTTGGCCCAGCAGTGGGTCTCTAACCAATCCACTACCCAAGCCCTCCCAGAACCCATAAATGAGGGAGTAACTGAAATATAGGAAACACTTGGACTCTTGGGCATTTCCCCGGGTAGAAGGGTGATGGGTGTTTGTTCAGCCCAGTGGATGGAGCACCTGCTGTGCCCCAGACACTGGGCCAGGCAATAGGTGATGAATTTGCCATCTAGTAGAGGAAGTAACAAGTGAACTGGGCTTAGTTCAGTGGGATGTGTGCTGTGCCCAAGGGTGGAATGCAGCTAAGGCTGGGGTCATGGTCAGGCAAGGCTGTCTGGAGTTGCTGACATCCATCCCATAAGCTACCAGGGAAGACAGTAGAGTAGATGTTCCAGGAGAGTACCCAGCACATGGAAAGGCACAGAGGTGAAGTGAGCATGGTGTATGGGAGCAGCTGAAGAGGGGAGTGGGAGCCAAGCTGGGGATGCAGTGGCCTGAGGGCCTCCCTGTGAGTTGGCCTCACCTTCCCCAAACCTGTGAGGGCCATTGAGAGGCTGTAAGCAGAAAAGGGGATTGAGGACGCATGCTGCCAGAAACGACCAGGATACAACCAAAATCTTTAAAAAAGTCCTTATAGTCATAAAAGTCACAAAAGGACATTCTCCTTGTCCTCTTCTAAAGCTTATATTCTCTCAGTCCCTTTCCAGCCCCAACCTTGCCGCCTTTCTGTGAGGAAAAGGCCTTCCCAGAAGAGAGCTCAGAGGTATTAATCGGTTAGAACTAGCTTCTCTAAAGGGTTCCAGGCCCATCATTTACATTTCAGGGGAAACTCCCCCAAATCAAGCTGTGCCTTCATTGACTGAGACCTTTGCAGAGGAGTGGTCAGGGCCACACCTGTCAGAGCCTCAGCACATGTGCCCAACCTTTCCAACAAGTTCTATATAAGTCAGCAGAGTTTGATTGAACCTCTGCCCTAAGCTTCACCCTATACTGTCCACTGGGGACCTAGAAATGGCTCCTGACATGGTCCCTGACTGGGAGGGGTGACAGTGGAGACACAGACAAGGAAACTTACCACCATGTAACTGCTAGGGTGGAAGGTGCCACACTGGGGGTGTGGGGAAGCAGGAGCATCAGGGGGAAGAAGAGTGCCAAGGAGGCATGGTACTTGAGGCTTGCCAGGGAGAAGTGGGGAAGGGGGTTCACCAGTGGGGCAGGGGAGGAAGGGCAGGCCTGGCCTGGGCACATTTAGCATTTAAGGTGACCTGGGATCAAGCATAAAGGCCTGTCAGCCTCAGATTGAGGAGCCCAGAGGAGAGCCTCAGAGAGCCGGGGAGGCTGTCCCTCAGAAATCGCTGTGGCTCCTGGTGGAAGTGCAGGCAGACAGAAGTACCATGCACCCAGTGACCTCTGTGAGCTGGACCTAAGTGAGCTCCCCAGGTAGTCTGGGACCTGTCTCCTCCTGGCGAGGCTGGAGCAGGATGGCACTTGGTGCTGGGCATTGTAGGACCTGGCTGGCAGGCTGGGCGAGGTGGGGAGAGACATTTTGGCCTAGTCAGGGTACAAGATGAGCCATCAGCAGGCCCAGAGAACCTAAGCAAGGTTAAAATATTAATGGAAACTGCACTGTCTTTATCTCTGGAAAAATCCCTGTGCTTTGATATCCGAGAAGTACACTTACATCCCACAAATGAGAAAAGCACTTCTCAGGCTCCTGCCCATGCCGTCCTGGCACTAGCACAAGCTGTGTTCCAGCACGGGGCTCACTTTGAGGGTAGGCAGTGCCAGCTCTCAGGCCCAGTGTGGCCTCTGCTGTCCTTAACCCTGTCATTGGCAGAAAAACACTCTTCACTCTGGCTAAGCAAAGCAAGGCCCTGGGTGCCTACAAGCTGGCCCGACATGCCTATGACAAGCTGCAAGGCCTGCATATTCCTGCCAGGTTCCAGAAATCCATCGAGCTGGGCAGCCTGACCATCCGCTCCAAGCCCTTCCATGACAGTGAGGTGAGGGCACAGCTCCCTCAAGCAGGAGGCTTCTCCTCCTCTTCTTGAACATCTCCTGATGCCTTCTTTACTGGCCTGGGTTCTGTTTGAAAGATGGCTACCATGCTCTCAGGGCTCTGTGAGCCTCCTCCCCTTCCTAAGCCTTGGTTTGCTAACTCTTGCTTTTCCCTCTCTGCCTCCTCTGTCCTCTACTCAGCCTCCTGTGCTCCAGCCACAGACCCTGGTGTGGGCCCCATAGTCCTACCCTCCCTTGCCGCCCAGCTCTCCTCTGAGGCTCTGAGTTGGCTGCAGTCCAGCCCACACTGCTCTGCCTTTAACCTCCTTCTGCTCCTCTGTGCCCAAGTGGCTCTGCCTTTGCCTCATCCTAGGATCCCCTGCCCTAGTCCACCTTCCTTCTGGAACCAGGTTATCACTGTCCCATGTATCTGCGGCGCAGCTGTGCTCCAGCCCTCTTCTTCCAACCTGACAACCTATTGTCTCTTTCACAATCTCCTCGTTCAAACTCAAGAGCAGAGACTTGGCATCAGACAGACCTTGGTTCAGATCCCAACTCCACCATTTCCTAGCTATGTCTGTATTTCTCTGAACCTTGGTTTCCCCCTCTATCAAATGGGGACATACATAATAGCTTTCCCACAGGACAGATGAGCCTGCCCAGATAATGTGCTTAGCACGGTACCTGATGCATGGTAAGTGGCCAGTAAATGACAGCTGTGGTGTTGTCATTCCTGCTGGAGAAATGTGCTGC
Source organism: Leopardus geoffroyi (assembly GCF_018350155.1). Classification (NCBI taxonomy): domain Eukaryota; kingdom Metazoa; phylum Chordata; class Mammalia; order Carnivora; family Felidae; genus Leopardus; species Leopardus geoffroyi. Next base: position 54,284,125 of record NC_059331.1, read on the forward strand.
TGAGCCCTGCCTGTGAAGGAGTGTCCAGAGCAGTGGGGCCCAAGTGATGGGGCCTCAGATGCCTCTGTAGGCCCTTATCCTGAGTCACCACAGCACAGAGCCCTGAACCAGTGCCCCCTCCCTGCCCACACAGATGGCCTTTCTTCTTGGCAGCCAGGCCCCAGGGGGCTGAAATCAGAGTGGGAAGCATTTCTTCCCTCCCGGTTGGTCCTTGGACAGTTGTGGTTCTTGTGCTTTTGTAGGAGCTGGTGCCCTTGTGCTACCGCTGCTCCACCAACAACCCATTGCTGAACAACCTGGGCAACGTTTGCATCAATTGCCGCCAGCCCTTCGTCTTCTCCGCCTCTTCCTATGGTAAGTCTGGCATGTGCAGATGGAGCAGCCAGTGGATGGCTGAGCCCTCTCCACTACTTATTGGCCACATGTGTCCTCATTTGTAAATTGGGGACAGTGTGACAACCCACCCCACCAGATGCACAGTCACTAAGGGTTCCCAGAAATAGGACCCCCTGCTGCCCAGACTTGAAGCACCCACCCCTCAGAACCTGGTGTGGGGTTTTGCATAATATAAATGCCCAGGTGCCACTGGTCGGGCATTTGGTCTGAGAGGCTAAGATGGGCTCTTAAGTGCCAGTTCCTTCTATGTTGACGAAGGATCAGAAGCCCCTTCCAAGTATCTGGGCAGAGGCTGTTCCTCCTCCCTTGGAGAGGAGCCCATCCAGCTATTAGGGGGAAGAAGGAGGGGCTAAAGGCCACTGCTTCTCACCCATGCACATACACGCCACATGTGCACACACATGCATACGTGCCTGCTTCCTCCAGACATGCAGTGTTCAAAAGACGCGGCCCTGCTGTGTCTCCTTGCTTACAGAGAAGCCTGCTACCAGGTGGGGAAGGAACTTTGATCCTCCCACCACCCCTCATGCTGCCTGGTGAGAGCATCCCAGCCCCTAGCTCCCCCTGAGCCGGCCTTCCCACAGCCCTTCCCTGTGCCCTGTGCCCTGTGCCCTCTAGAAGTGCTGCACCTGGTTGAATTCTACCTGGAAGAGGGGATCACTGATGAAGAAGCTGTCTCCCTCATTGACCTGGAGGCACCAAGACACAAGCACGAGAACAAATGGCAAGAGATCACAAGCAGCAGTATCCTGGGTGCTGGGCTGGACCTTCTGTGTGTGCCAGCCGAACATAAGGCCTGGGTGCAAGGCAGGAGGCAGGAGGGCCTTGGGGGATGGATGGGCCAGTGGGGGCAAGGGCATGGCAGACTACTGCTGAGTGATTGGAGAGGCCCAGATGGTGGCAGGGACAGGCTGGGAATGGGCAGAGAGCTGGCCAGGGTGCAGAGGTACAGGAGGGGACAGTGCATGCCTACAGACCCAGAAGAGGCATGGAAGGGGAGATGGTACCTTGGTCTTCACCTATGCCTCATTCCTGGGAGGGCCTCCCGCCTACCCTAGCTCCTAAAAGCATACTGTCTATGCTTCTGGCCATGCAGAGCTGATGAGCAACCAACACAACATATGATGTCTATCAACTTTTGTAGTCAGGTTACTTTTATGTACAAGAGACAGACGCCACAAGTCAGGCTGAGCAAACAAAAGGGTGTAAAGAAGCCTAGTCTTAGATAGACACTCCACTGGATCCAGGTGCTCATTCGGTACCAGCGGGAGACTGTCTGTTGTCTTCTTGGCTCTGCTGTCCTCTGAGTGACTTCATTCTTTGATAGCACCCACCCTGTCCCACCAGCAATACCAACCCTGAATCCCATCAGTCTTACAATCCTGGGAAAGGGCTGACAGTCCTCCCAGCATGACAGCAAAAACCCCAGGGCACATCCTCGCTAGGATACCTTAGGCCAAAGGCCACACCTCAGATTATCCCTCTAGCTAGGACCTTGTTCATTGTCCCAGCTAGACACAGGAGGAGGGCTTCTACATGTGACTGTGCACATTCATCACCTGTGGACCTTGGTAGCACACAGCAGCTGGTTCAGCACGTCTGAGCGGACCGAGAGCCTGAGTTTCTATAAGCTTCCAGGTGATGCCAGTGCCACTGGTCTGTGGGCCACCTTTTGAGAAGCAGAGCAGAAAGGAAAAACCAAGGAGTTGTTTGCTGAAAAAGGGGGACAGAAATCATGTCTGCATGCCAGCTCTCTGCACACCCAAGTCAGATGGTTTGGCCAACTTGTTACTGCCGGGGGGCCACATGTCATACCTAACTTGGCACCAGCAGCCTCCATTCCCCTGGGGCCTTCCTGTGGGAACCCCACTCACCCTGGTCTCACATCAGCCTGGCAAAAGGGGGCAGCTCCCTAGGCACCTTCAGCCTGGTCTGGCTAGCCTTAGGACTTGGAGCTCTCACCCCCTTCTACATGAAATAGGACCTGTAAGGCCTTCTCAAGTGCCTACAGACTACATGGTGATTGCTAAGTGTTTCTCCAGGAATTGCCAGGTTTTCTGGCCATGGTTTCCAGGTAGGCCCATTATTTTTCCTCCCACCCGCGGTAGACCTGCAGCCTCCGCTTACTAGGTACTTCTGGTCAGCAGGCCTACGTGGGCCATGGCACGGTCTGTATGGGGCAGCAAAGAGCCCATCAGAGCCCCTTTCCTGCATGTGCACTGGGGCCCAGCCTCTGTGTGACAGGGGCTGTCTCCTCCCTGGCCTATGTTCCTTCCATTTCTCTATCTAGAAACCTATTCCACAGACGAGTCATAGGAAACACTCCAGGCCCACATAGAGTTCCCATGAATCTTGCGTTGGGTGGAGGGCAGGACCTGTTTCCCACTCAGCCTCAGGTTGCATCCTTGACCAGACCCCTCCAGATTCCCAGACTCTGAGGCTGGATGAGACCACGGACTCCATGAGAGATGATGACCCGTTCACAGCAAAGCTGAGCTTTGAGGTGAGGGCACCTCTCTGAGTGATGGGCTGTGGAGACACCTGAGACTTGTTGGGAGGGGTGACTCAGATCCCTTCTGTACACATTGCTTGGCATGAAGCAGACTTGTTCCCTGTTAAGGCCACTGGGGGAATTGAGGTGATGGGTTCCCCCTCACTAGAGATGGCTAGCAGGAGCTACCTGACCTGCCAGCGTTCTGTCAAGGTACCTAGCAGGGGAAGTTTCTGGGGTCCTCCCTGGTTGCCCCCAAAATTCTGGGATCGTGACCCATATAAACACGTCACCCTGGCTGAGTGAGAGCACCTGTGCCCCCTGCTTCCCACCTGCCCACCCTGCAGCAAGGTGGCTCAGAGTTTGTGCCCGTGGTGGTAAGCCGGTCAGTGCTCCGCTCCATGAGTCGTCGGGATGTCCTCATCAAGCGCTGGCCTCCACCCCTGCAGTGGCAGTACTTCCGCTCGCTCCTGCCTGACGCCTCCATCACCATGTGCCCCTCTTGCTTCCAGGTACTATGCCTACAACGCATACGTGCTTACCAGTTTCTTCTTTACACTGCTTTTCCATTTCACAAGTGTCCCCTTAGGGAAGTCCTGGGTGGCTCAGTTGGTTTGTGAGTTCAAGCCCGGTGTTGATCCCCGCTTGGGATTCTCTGTCTCCCTTTCTCTCTGCCCCTTCTCTGCTTACACTGTCTCTGTCTCTCTCAAAAATAAATAAATAAATTTAAAAAAAGAGAGAAAAGGGGCCTCAGACCCCAGACCCTTCTCCCCTTTCTTCTAGTCCTCAGACAAAGGTGTTCTGGATCCTGTGTTTCTAGCCCTGACTCACTGCCAGGCCTCCTCCCCCTTGGAAGGGCAACCGTCCCTGCCAGGCTCAGGGGTTGGCACTGGGTCATGACCGTTTCTTCTCAGATGTTCCATTCGGAGGACTACGAGCTGCTGGTGCTTCAACACACCTGCTGCCCCTACTGTCGGAGACGCATCGATGACCCCGGCCCGTGACTGGCCCCCTCAGGATCACCACTCCTACCAGGGCCACCTTGCACTTGGATGGGCTGTCACAGGAAGAGTTAAACTGTCAGAAAAAAAAAAAAAAAAATCTGTTACTTTCAGAAAAGCTCTGAGTTGGTGGCAGCCTGCTGGAGTCCACAGATCTGTCAGACCATTAACATGTACACTTTGTGAACAGATTGCCTCAATAATTACAAATAAAAGGGCTACTTATTTTCATCAGTGTCTGCATTTTAGCAAATCTTCATATTGTCTGCAACTTAATTTCCTTATGCAAAAGTGCACCTGTTTCTAATTTGATCTGAGAGGAACATTACATTTGCCTGCTCTTAAAATTTAATCTAATCGAAATGGCAATATGGGAATAGGTAGGGGAACGAGTGTTTATTTATTTTGGTTTAGCGGGGCTCTGTCTTGACCAGAAAATAAGGTTCCTGGCTCCACAAAGACGATGGCAAAGAGGGCCTCTCCGCAGAGGTTCTGGAACCCACCCTCTGCTTCCTGCCTATGGCCAGGCCCCCCTTGTTTACTCCATTCATCCAGCCCCACAGAGGCCTCTACCCCACTGAGGCTTTCCCCTTCCTTCCAGCTCCTGAAGCAAGTGGGTCTGTTTGAGGTTCTGCTAAGGTTGCTGCCCCTGAGCATCAACAGTGTCTGATTTGGCAGCTTGAGAGCATGGGTGGGTAGCACTTTGGAAGCTGAGGAGGGAGAACTGACGTTTATTGGGGACCTTCTCTATGCCAGCCGAGTTTCATATGTTGTCTCAGTTCTCACACCAGCCTTGTGATGGAATCGTTATGATTTCCTTTCTGTAGCCATGAGAGTCAGTGGAGGTGCTGGAGCCCAAGGGCTCATCCAGCCCTCTGTGGAAGCCCCTGATCTGCCTTTCCCTGAGTGCCCTGTTCCCTTTGCTTTCCACACTACCTGTCCCGGAGGTGGCAGTGATCCAGTGCTTTATGCAAAGTCCTGACAGCAGGGGAAGGAGAACTGGGCTGTCAGATAAGAAAACCACCCCTGTGATTGGATATTGATACTTTACAGCTCTTCTGTGAAGTGGGCAGAGCCGGACAAATGTCCTCATTGGAGGGATGAAGACTGAGGCCTGGAGACAGGAGTGGCTGCAGAGACCACCCAGTGGTGAGTGCTGAAGCTGGCCCCCTGCCCTCCCCCTTCCTCTCCTGCCTCCCTCTGTGTCTCTCTTTGGAGATGATGGAGGAAAATAAAGAAAGGGAGCCAGACAGTTGTGCCAACAGAACTCCTCCGTTGAGTGTCTAATTACTTACCATCATGCATGCTCTCTCTCTTGCTAAACATTTATTAATGTGTTAGGATTTCCATTAGCGCATTATTTGAACTAAAATCATTTGCATATGGCTGGGAAAAAGAGAGGAGAGAGAGAAAACAGCCCTAGCCACCCAACAGGCGTCAATCACAGTGACAGATCAGATGGTCGGTGGCTAGAGGCAGGGGGTGGGGGGCCCACCCTGAGACTCCAGCATGCATCTTCTCAGCCGAATAACACAAAAACCAGGGTGTGCCGTGCCAGGTTCTGCTGCCGCGGGGAAGCACAAGGAAGCTGTGGAGGTCTGAGACAGTAGCTTCCTTTAAATCAAATGCTTACTGGGTACCAGACACATTGCTAAGCACTCTCCATGTGTCGTCTTCCTCAATCCTCAACAGCCTCCAAGAATGCCCATTAATGCAGATGATGAAACTGAGGTTCAGCAACATTCTCTCCTTTATTCAACAAATACTTACTGAGCCAAGATGCAATTCGCACCCAGGCACAGCCTTTGCACCTAAGCATTATGTTCTGCATCTCTCCTGTCTCAGCCTAGACAAGGTCTTGACCAGGCCCATTCTTTCTCCAAGGCTCAGTTTCCCCATGTATGCAGAAGGGCCTCCTCCAGCTCTGACTTTGAGGTTGAGCCTCAAGTCTCCATCTGATGAGCCTGATGACCCTTCACATGCTACAACAAGGAAGGCACTGTAGGGATGTTGAGATGCCCATTTCACTAAAAGGCCACTGAGGCCCGGACAGAGGCACAGCTGCTGGAGGCTGCACAGCTTGGAAGTGGTTCAGGCTGTGACTTGATCTTCCAAGTCCCCAGTGCTACCCATGTTCCTAGAAGGAAGAAATAAGGAAAGGGGGGGGGGTTTGCACAGTCCAGAAAGAGCCCTGGACCAGGCCTTAGGTGGGCCTGGCGTTAGTCTGGCCTCAACCAGCTAGGTGTCCCCATCCATCCCAGTGAGGCTGCTGAAACCAGGAGCCCCTCGTGGCTCTTGCACAGGTAGGCAGATGCCCTGTCTCCAAGGTTGATGCCTATGGCAGACACCAAGTGACCTTCCATTTGTGCTAGCCCCACCCTCAGGGTAGGTGGGAGCCTTAGCAAAGAGGCCTGCACTGGGCACGGCTCTCTCCCTGGGTCCAGCACTTATCCCAATATTCCACCCAGACTCCAGAACATCTTCCTAGAATGAGAACCTAATCATGCTTCTCCCCTGCTTATAACCCTCCCCATTGCTAGCCAGCCAGCACCCAGATTCCTAGGCCTGCCCTCCCCTGGCCGGCCATCCACCCCAGGCCCCAGGGCGTCCATACCAGCTGGCCCTTTTCTTGCTGTGCCTTGGTTCAGTTGTCCCCCATTCTAGGCTAGGGAGCCTCCCTCCTCCCTCCTGGTCTATACCTTGCTCCTCTGGGATCTCACAGCACTGGGGCTGGGAACAGAGCCCTACATCCCATGGTTATTTGTTTTTCCTTTGTCAGCTGGACCCTAAGCCTGGGACCTCCTTGAGGGCAGGGGCTATATATGATTCATCTCAGTGTCCCTAGCACCCAGCCCTGAGCATGGCACCTAGAAAGCGTTTGGCTAATGTTGGGGTAGGAGGGAAGTGGGTGGAGGGAGGAGGGAGGAAGTGGGACTGGAGGAGAAGAGGAAGGAAGCGGGGGAGAGTGGGTCCATCTCCTTCCTTTCTTCCTTTTGAGATTCTCAGCTCAGTCTAAGGCCTCGCTCAGCCATGGTGATGCAGCTAGGTGGGGCTAAGCCAGGGAGAGGAGGCAGAGAGGAGGAGGAGAAAGAGAAGGAAAAGGGAAGAGGAAGCTGCTGAACCAGCAGCACCTCCATGCAGAGGCTTAAGGGCTATTTGTGTGCTACCTACTAAGCCCCTAATCCTCCACGGCCAAGTCAGAGCCCTGCACCTGGGCTCCCAGGGGGCCGGGCTCAGGGAAGCTTGGAGATAGGTGCTACCATCTTCAGAGACAACTAACCCCAGCCCTCCACCCCCATAGCTCTTCCCTAAGCCTGACTGAGGGGCCAGTAGCTCAGAAAGCCACCCACACTGGGGCTTGTCCCTTGGCATGCTCCCAGGCCCCTTCTGGACCAGCTGGCTAGAAGAAAGCTCAGGCTGGGGAGTTAGACAGCCAGTTCACCTCCGGCTCTGCTGAGGAATATTAACCCTCTGAGCCCATTTCCTCAGTGGTCAAAGGTTAGGGAGTGAGACCTCCTCATGGGGGGCCAGGAGTTGTTCATCCACTTGACAAATATTTATTGAGTCCTTGCTCCAAGCTGCCAGCTCAGATGCAGCAAAGTCCAGGCCAGCCCAGCCCTGCACTTTGCAGAGAGATGGGCAATGAATCAGTAAGGAGACAAGTAAGACCCCTGCTGATAGTGATAGGTACCGAGTAGAAACGAATGTGATGTGGGAGGCAGAGGGGGAGGCCTGGTGTGGAGAGTCAGGGGCCTCTCCAAGGAGTGCTTTGTAAGCGGAGACCTGAATGAGACTCTTAAGAGGCTAATACTGTCAGCAACAGTCATTGATCACTTACAGGCAACAGAGTAGGAAACTGAGGCACAGGGAAGGGAGGGGGCGGGGCTGTGCCCAGGCTGCATGGCCTTAGAGCCTCAGACCAGATGTAAGGGTAGGTGTAAAGGGGCTGTACCCAGCTAAGGGATACCATGGCTCCTAAATGATAAGGTGTGAAGATCTGTGACTGGACCCTGGTGGGAAAGCAGGTCACATCAAACCTGCAGATGGGTGTGGATCCCCCAAGGTTTCCTAGCTTCAGCAAACTGAGTCTGGAGAGGGGAAGTGGGACTTCTCAGGGTGACTCAGGGCCCCAGGCGAGAGTCCAGTGCCACCCCCTGCCTTCAGAGCCACCACTGCTGCCCCAGGCCTGTGTGACTCAGTCTTGTGGCTTTCCCACCAGCCCAGCACAACCCCTTTTTTTCTTTTTTTTTTTTTTCTTTTTTGGTCATTTATACCATGATGTAAACAACTAGCAGAACTTTCCTGAGAGCTATCTTTCGTGTAGGGATGGAGGCATGGCCAGGCAGGTGATAGCCAAAGTTTGTTATGTGATCTGGGTCACTGACTCACTGACCACCCTGGACCTCAGTCTCCCCACCTGTGAAATGTAGCGGGGAGGGTCGGTGACTTCTGTTGACCTTTTTGCTCACTATGAGCCTGTTGCTCTGAACAAAGAGCGTTTTTTTTGTTGTTGTTTAAAAAAAGGATTGTCATGCCTCACAGAATATAATGCAGTGTCACAGTGGTGATGCCTTTAATTCCTCCCTGGCCATAACCCTGTGACAAGGGTCATTAAACTCTGAGACTTAGAGAGGGAAGCACTGATTGAAATAACCTAGATCTATCTATTCACTCGATCCACAAATGCTGAGCACCTACTATGTGCCAGGCCCTGAGGATACATCAGTGAACAAAACAGACAGAAATCCCAACTCCTTCCAGTGTATGGGAAGTGATTTACATTTTGCAACGTCCTGAGAACCATGCTCAGCTCTGGGAACCCTGCTGAGAGCTGGGCAGACCACACCCCCCCACCCCCCACCCCTGCCTGCTCACATGACAGCCTGTGAGTTGGACAAAAAACATGTGAACAGAGCATAAATTAAAAGCTTCCAAGCTGTCACAGCGTTAGGAGGAGGTGAAGGCAAGGTGCTGAGGTCTATGGTTGAGGGCTCACCCCAGCCAGCTCTGGGCTGTGTGGGGGTCAGTCTCCACCCAGGGAGTCCGGTGCTCCTCCCTCTGTCTGGCTACCAGGGCCACGTCAGAATCAAACCCTCCACCTTGACCTCATTAACATTGGGCCTAAACAGTGAACCAAGCACCTTAAACTGCGAAAGGTCACACCCCAGCAGCCCTGCCACGCCTTCCCTTGAGCTCATTCCACCAGTACACACTTCTGCAGCCCTCCATGTGCAAGCCCTGACCGCCCGCAACAGGCAGGGCTCTGGACTCTCAGGCGGGCTGAAGGGAGGGGGAGGGCTTTTCTGAGGAAACAGGTCTGGGGGTGTCAGGGGGGAAGAGACTGCACTGAAGAGAGTATAAGGGCTGGAAGTCTCAGAGATGGGGACACTTCCCTGGCCGACTCCTTCCATCGATCACGAAGTTCATGGTTCAGACTTCACCTTTCTGGACTGCTCCGAACGACAGTGTGTTGGGAGCGGGTCACGATCTGAACTTGTCCTATTTCATTTGTTTCAGTACTTATTTGTGAGCCCTGCCAGCCCCGCACAATGGTACTTCCTGTGGGCATCGTCCTTCTCTACCATGTTCATCAGAACTGAGCACTGTGTGTGGAGCACAGTAGGTGCTCCATACACGTTTGTGGTTGGAGGCTGGTCATCAAGCACCGGTGTGCTGGGCACTGCCATGTGCCCCACTTCATTTCTCGGGGGGCATCACTGTGCCCCTTTCACTGATGGGGGGAGCCTGTCAGTGCAGAGCCATTCGTCCCCAGAACCTGCTTTTGTGGAGTGACCTGCCACACAGCTTCCAAGGCCCACTGTCCCAGCCCAGCCGACACAGACGTCCCCAGTTGTGCCCTGTGTGTTGCAGTGTCCAACCAGTTCTTTTTCTAGGCTCAGCCTCACCTTCACACTGGACCCAAGCCTGCCTTGCTCACGGCAGTGATCTGGTGCCTAGCATGTCACCTGGCACACAGCTGCCTCCTGGATGCAAGGCCTTGCTTCAGGAGCCTTAGAGCCTCTGTCCCCTTTCTGCTCCAGTCACCCCCTGCCTGGTCCCCTCCTCTATCCTCACTCCCTCCAATACATCTTTGGGGCATTTGAGCCACATTTCTGCCCCTTATGATCTGCCCAAGCCACTGCCCAATGCTATTTGGATAAAACCAGGTTTCTCAGTTTGGTATCAAGACCCACCAGAGCTGGCTTCATAGCCCATGTGCGGCCTCACCCCCGACAGGCCTCAGGCCTCTGTCAGCCCTTGTCTTTAGTCTCCCCTGTCTTCCCCGCTTGGCAACCTAACAAAATACTCCCCTCCCTCAAAGACCCAAACTTCACCTCCTCAGACACCTCACCGTTATAAGCAGTCTCTCCTCCCTTGGCCTCATGGAAACCCCTCCCTGGACCTGGATCTGTTCAGGGTCTTCCTCAGCGCATAACCTCCTCCTTTCTGGATTTTTGTATCCCCAGTGGCCTGCACATGAATGTTTAATGAACGAGTGAGTGAGTGAATTCCAGTTCAAATACTTATTGAGCTCCGGGTCTATGCCAGGCTGTGGTCTGGCATGGAAAGTGCCAAAGATGGCAGGACGTGGCCCCTGCCCTCATGGAGCTCATGACTTGGTGAGATGGACTAGTATTAGGGACTGAGCCAGGAGGTGACAGGTGGGGAAGAAATAGGTAAGAGGCTGAGAGACTGAGAGGAGAACCAGAGAGCTCATGGTCCAGTGGGGAGGAAGACAAAGTCCTCTGGCATGAAATGAGGGGGACGTGGGCGTGGAGCCAGAGGTCCCAATGTCAGGCCAAGGCCAACAGACTGAGATGGGCAGAGATTCCTGGGGACTAGAAGAGTTGGGGTTGGGCCTCCTGCCCTTTCCCAGGGTCCCCAGTACCTCCCTTCTCTGGCCCCAGGCTTCTGCCTAGAGTCACCTTGGCCCCTCTTGGAAGCCAATTAGGCCCCCAGTTGCAGTAGTGGGGATTAGTATGATTGATAATGCCCCCAATCTTCCAGGTGCTGATTCAGCCAGGAGCTTAGGGAGGGGAGGTCACTTTATAAGGGCCTGGGGGGGGGTGCTTAGAGCCCAGAGTCGTCCAGCCAGAGCCCTGGGTGGCCAAGCTCAGGCCTCAGCAGCACTCTTGGGTCTGAGCCGCCCCCGGGGCAGCCACCAGGACCACAGCCATGAATGGGACGGAGGGCCCGAACTTCTACGTGCCCTTCTCCAACAAAACGGGTGTGGTACGCAGCCCCTTCGAGTACCCACAGTACTACCTGGCTGAGCCATGGCAGTTCTCCATGCTGGCCGCCTACATGTTCCTGCTCATCGTGCTTGGCTTCCCCATCAACTTCCTCACGCTCTACGTCACGGTCCAGCACAAGAAGCTGCGCACGCCTCTCAACTACATCCTGCTTAACCTGGCCGTGGCCGACCTCTTCATGGTCTTCGGTGGCTTCACCACCACCCTCTACACCTCTCTGCATGGATACTTTGTCTTTGGGCCCACAGGATGCAATTTGGAGGGCTTCTTTGCCACCCTGGGCGGTAAGAACTGGTGTATGGGTGGCTGGCTGGGGGAGTCAGGAGTCAGCGGTGGGGAGGGTGTGGAGGGATCTGGAGAGAACTCCATATTTGGGGATGGTGGTTAAGAGGCCTTCTCCCCTCTACATTCATCAGCGCTCTCCACTTAATCAACAAACACTGTCAGTAATGATAAGCTAGGCTGCCGTTTATTGAGGGCAGGCATTGGACACTGTTTATCTCACATAGAATGGTGCTATTGTCTTGCTTTGCATCAGGGAAACTGAGGATGAAAGAGTCAAGGGCCTTGCTGGGGCCACATCGTGGGAGGATAGAGCTGAGTTTCCAGCCCACATTTCTTTTTTTCTTTAAAAAAAAATTTGTTTTAACATTTATTGTCAAGAGACAGAGCACAAGCCGGGGAGGGGCAGAGAGAGAGGGAGACAGAATCCGAAGCAGGCTCTAGGCTCTGAGCTGCCAGCACAGAGCCTGAAGCCAGTCTCGAACTCACGAACCGCGAGATCATGACCTGAGCCAAAGTCGGACACTTAACCGACTGAGCCACCCAGGCGCCCCTAACATTTATTCATTTTTGAGAGAGAGAGGGAGACAGAGCCTGAGCAGGGTGGGGGGAGGGGCGTGCAGAGAGAGGGAGACACAGAATCCGAAGCAGGCTCCAGGCTCTGAGCTGTCAGCACAGAGCCTGACGCAGGGCTTGGACCCATAAACCATGAGATCATGACCTGAGCCCACATTTCTGTGGCTCCTCAGGCCATGTTCTATTTCCCTCGGAGAAACTGTGCCTTGTCAGACCCATGTTGGGCAGTGGGAATAGAGCTGGACAAGACAGATCTCTGTGCTCAGGGCTTTCAGACCGGGGTGGCACACAGATCATTAGTCCTCCGGCCACTGGACTTTGCCTGTGCTAAACAATGGGCTCAGTCTCTCCCCACCGGTGTCTATCCCATCTTGCAGAGAAGGGTCCGCCTGTGTGTGGCAGCCCTATATCACTCCTACCTCGTGGCCTGAGACTGGGTGATCTGTGACCATTGAAGGTGACAGACGCCCAGTGGTGGCCGGAGATTCCCCAGGCATGGGGCTGAGACAGTGTCCTGGACATGTGAAAGAGGGAGAAGACAAGGAGGCAGAACAGTCCTTGTGGCTGGTGCTGGGCTCTCCCAGCCACCCTGGCTCTCTCCTGCTTGCCTGAGAGGCCATGTGTCCTCAGAGAAGGGGGGCACTTCTGGATCTGAGCCAGGAGACCTAGGCCCTTGTCACTGCCCTGCCACATCCCTGAATGTGCCTCTTCTCTCCTCCGTGCCTCACTGTTCTCATCTACTAAACGGGATCTGTTATCTCTGCAGCAACCCCATCAGTTTTCTAGTCAAAGGAACTATTTGATCACACTTTTCAAAGCTACAGATCTCCACACAGGTCTAGTGCCTCCTCTATGGAAGGGGTTTCTTGGAAGGGGATAAGCCCCACACACACAATAAGGCTGGAGGTGGGTTGAGGAGTCTCAGGCTAGAAGGCAGGGGTGAGATGGAGGCCACATGCAGGTAGGCACTTTTCTGCCGGGCTGGCGTCAGTTTACAATTATTTTCCTGGAGTAATACTTAGTAGTGTTGTTTTTCTCTCTCAGAAATGTCCCGGTTTGGTTGACAAATTCTATGGCTACCCTCCTGAGTGAGTTTCTGGGGTGATGTGTAGGGCAGTTGTCTGAATTCCACCATTCTTTCCTGCTTCTTCTTCTGGGCAAAACATTGCCCAGCTTTCTGGCTCCCAGGTGGGGACCCACAGGCCCAGGTTATTTCATTCCCCACAGGGGAGAGGCTGCTGCACAAGAGGGAGAGCAGGAATTCTAGCTCCAGCAGGCACTCTGCCTGTTGCCCCATGAAGTGCACATTCTTCTGCAAAAACTCCCTACAGGACTCCTAGTCTAATCATGACCCTGGAATCTGATTTCCTGTCCTTCATGAACCCAGAGCTCTGACTGAACTAACTCCTCTTCCTGGGAGGTACCAGGTTCACTCTCTTCTCAGCATAATGCCTTTATGCCTCACAGCCCCTTGGCTCCTCTTCTCAGAATCGAAGCCCTCTCTTTCCCAAGTCCTGGCTCCAACTGTGCCTTAGGTGGCCTTCCTGCCTGCCCTCTCCCATCCAGGAGGAGCGCTTCCTCCTTGCACAGTGGGGTCCAGGCAGATGATGTGTTGACTGATAGCTGACTGCCTTGCAGGTGAAATTGCCCTGTGGTCTTTGGTGGTCCTGGCCATTGAGCGGTACGTGGTGGTGTGTAAGCCCATGAGCAACTTCCGCTTTGGGGAGAACCATGCCATAATGGGCGTCGCCTTCACCTGGGTCATGGCACTGGCCTGCGCTGCACCCCCCCTCGTTGGTTGGTCCAGGTAATGGCACTAAGCAGAAGGGAAGGGTCCCTGGGGTGGGGGTTCTTTACCGGGTCCCTGGCCAGGATTCAAACCTGGGGCTGTCTCATTCTGGGCACCGAGCTTATATGTCCCCCACCCCAAACACCCACCCTGGCAGCTCTCCCAGGGTTGGGGTTTAGGGTAGGGGAAGAGAGAATCAGACCCTAATGTTGCTCCAGGGGCTAGTGCCACCTCCTGGGCCCCATGTCAAGGAGAATCCAAGACGCCCAACCCCTAACCTTGGCTGTGCCCCTAATCCTCAACTAAGCCAGGACCAGATTCCAATCCTCTTTGCCCCATAGGCAGCTCCCTCTGACCTTGGGCCTCAGCACCTGGGGAGGCCAAGCCTACCTAGTGCAGGTGGGTGACACTGTAGCCCCTGGGAACTGTGTCCTGTCCAGCCTCTAGTCCATCATCTGCAAATGGGGCTCAGATGAGAGATGGGAGGACAGTGGTTTGGGAAACTGGACGGGTGACCCTGTGGGTTCCTGGAGGCCTCGTGTCCCTCTGCTTCTAGGAAATTCCCAATCTTTCTTCCCTTCCCTCCTCTCTCAGCTTCCTGGGGTCAATTTTCTTTTTTATTTTATTTATTTATTTTTTTGTCCTTTGTTGAATCTGAGCCCATCGCCTCCAGCCTCTTTCCCTGTTTTCTCCAGTCCTGCCCAGTCCCATCCCCACAGGCACAGCCAATAGACACTCCATTGTCACCATCCTCTGAAATCACAGAAACATCCTAACCGTCTGTCCCTGGGACCTCTTGTTTCTCGAAACTGTGCAAAGATCCCTTAGTTACTCTGTGTGCCCATCTTTGGCCTGGAAAATACTCTTACCCTGTTAGTAAGACCCTAGTTTGTACAAACTGCCTCAAATACAGAGCTCGGGGGCTTTTCCCGTCTCCCCACCAACCTCTGCCTTGCACAGCCTGAGCCTCCAGCCACTAGAAGCAGCCAGTGTGGTGAGGAAACACAGCTCACGTCCGCGGTGTCCGGGCTCTGCTAGGCAAGAGACTGGGCCGTCTCATGATAGCATGGCTGTTATCACAAGGGCATTTGAATCCCTCATCTCCGTTGATTTGATCCTCACAGTCATGCAGCCATGCAGATATTTTATTATGCCTCTTTTAAAGAGAGGGAAAGCGGGGTCCAGAGCAAGCCCAGCCACACAGCAGGTGTGTTGGGGGCCTGTTCCTCAAGTTCCTCACATGTGGGTCTCCCCGTGCCCTCTCTTGCCCCATCCCCCTCTGGTGGTCAGGTACATCCCTGAAGGCATGCAGTGTTCATGCGGGATCGACTACTACACACTCAAGCCAGAGGTCAACAACGAGTCCTTTGTCATCTACATGTTCGTGGTCCACTTCACCATCCCCATGATCGTCATCTTCTTCTGCTACGGGCAGCTTGTCTTCACAGTCAAGGAGGTATGGACCTGTGTTGGGTGCTGGGGACACATACATTGGTTGGGTTGAGCCTGGCCTCTGTCCCAAAGGAGCCACAGTCTGGACAGCAGACCCTGTGTCCTTACAGGCAGCAGCCCAGCAACAGGAGTCAGCGACCACCCAGAAGGCTGAGAAGGAGGTCACTCGCATGGTCATCATCATGGTCATTGCTTTCCTGATCTGTTGGGTGCCCTACGCCAGCGTGGCATTCTACATCTTCACCCACCAGGGCTCCAACTTTGGCCCCATCTTCATGACACTCCCGGCGTTCTTCGCCAAGTCCTCCTCCATCTACAACCCTGTCATCTACATCATGATGAACAAGCAGGTGCCTGCTGGCGGGGCGGAAGGGTCCAGGGGCCCCAGGCTGCAGGCATTGCCTGTGGAGGACAAGCCATGTCCTTGACTGGGCCTCAGTCATTTCACCTGCAAAACTAGGCAGGGAAACTGGTATCCCCCAGAGCATCAGAGTCATCTAGGAGAAATGCAGATTCCTGCTGAATCAGAAGCTCAGGGTGAGCCCAGGAACCTGCATTTCTAACAAGCTCACCAGGTGACTCTCACACTGGCTCAAGTATGAGAAGTGCCAGTCCAGACGGTTCTGGAGGCCCACTTTAAAAGTCAAATGGTCTAAGTCCCAAGCCTGGGAATGGGATGGTGCCAGTCTCCACAAAGCTGAACAAGGAGCTAAAGTCTTATTCCGAGGGAGGAAGGGATAAAGCAGTTCTTTAACACCAACCAGTGACTTCTCTGCAGAATCCATGAACCTGTGGGGGAAAACATGGTCTCTAGAGTTAGGCATATTGGTTTCAAATCCCAGTTCTTCTTTTTTAGCTGATTGACACTTGGGAAGTCACTTCCCTTCTCTGGGCTTCAGTGTCTGTGTTCCTAGAGAGGGCAAAATCCCAAACTTGAGGGCTATATAAGGTACTTACAGATAGCCCTTGGCACACAGAGGGCATCAGGGAATGTCATCAGTAGCAGAGCCCTCTTGGGTTTGGTCCCTGGCATCTCTGGGGTGGGGCCACATGCGCTTACTAAATTCCCTCCAGGAAGCCAGATTTGAGAGGGGAGTGGAGGCTGTGAGAGCCAGAAGCAGGGAAGGGGTTGGAGGTAAATCTCGCCAACCACTCCAGTTTGCTACACACACTTTCGGTGGACCCTGATTCTGACTCACGCTCTTTGCCTTCCAGTTCCGCAACTGCATGCTCACTACCCTCTGCTGTGGCAAGAACCCACTGGGTGATGATGAGGCCTCCACCACCGCCTCCAAGACGGAGACCAGCCAGGTGGCACCGGCCTAAGCCCTGCCAAGGACTCTATGGTCAACTGTAGGAGTCTCCCATTCCCTATGCCTACCCCCAGCCACAGCTGCCCCACCAGGAGCCAGGTCTGTTGGAACCAGGTTGCATAGACTCCTTGAGTTAAAAAAAAAAAAAAAAAAAAAGAATAACGAGAGAAAAATGAGGCTCCCCACTCGACAAGTATGGCCCGATCTGGAGTCCTGAGTTCCCAGGGGCTGGTGGGATCTCTCCCCTCCTCTCCCCAACTCATGTCTCAGGAACACAAGAACTCTTGCTCCCTGGAAAAGTGTCCCAGCTTAGGGATAAGTGTATAGCACAGAGTGGGGCACACAGTAGGTGCTTAATAAATGCTAGATGGATGAAGGAAGGAACGAATGGGGGAATGAATGAAGGAATGAATGGGCAGGGAGAACATATCTACCCTCTCAAAACCACCTTAGCTGCAGCTCACCCTCGGCTGATGTCCTTGAACAGTTTCCCTCCCTGGGCCTAACTTTCTTCCCCCGGAAAATGGAAACCCCAAATCCTTGGTCCTGCCAACGCATGGCTGCTGTGAAGATCAAATGAGATTTTGATCTCATATATGTGTGTATATGTGTGTGTGTGAGTGTGTGTAAGCACTTTGTAAATGGTAAGGAGCTGTACAGATTGTAGTTAACATTATGAATAACACCAATTAATATAATTAACTAATAAGATCATCTCTTCTTGATAGTGACCATTTTGAGACTGGGCAAGGCCCTGAGCATCCAGCCTCAGCAGGTTTTTTTTAAATTCACCAGATGTCAAGGCCAGACCAGGGCTGGTGGTCGGTCTGCAGAGAGGGACAGTCAAGGGAATGCAGAATACAGTCATCAGGACTGAAAAAACAATGTCAGGGGACTGCAGTCTGGGGGTCTCACCTCTGATGTGAACTCCCAGGCCCGGTGCCTCCCCTTCCTCATGCAGCCTAGGGAGAGACAGGCCTTTCTCTCAGCTTCTGCAAACTACCTGCCCTCCTTCCCAGCCCCTAGGCCACAGCAACTCTAGGCCAGCATGGAGCTGGGCCTAGAAGCCATATGCTAGGCTAGACTCTAGGCCAGCATGGCCATATGCTAGGCCAGCAACTCTAGGCCAGCATGAGCTAGAAGCCATATTCACCTGCCCACATTTAATGAAGAGCTGAGTCCCCAATGAAACCCTTTTCTCAAAGATCTCAAAGAAACAAAAAGTGGGAAATTCAGATGGGCCCATCTTCCCTGGGGATGTTCACAGATCCCAGAGTTGAGCACCCTTGCTAGGTAAGCCTGTTTTTAGTAGCTCCAGTCCATTCTCCATTCTGGAAAGTCCTTGCTGCAAAGCTGGTGGGAACTCTAGGGTATCAGAATTGTGCTGCTTGCATAACTGCCCCTCCTCCACGTAACCAAGACCAGAAGCTCTAACTCTTCCCAGCTCTGCCTGGAGACTAGGCAAATCGGGGCATTAAAAGCTCAGCTCCTATACTTGGTGTTAAGGGTGGTGGTTTTTGTTGCTCTCAAGCTCTTTCTCTGCAGGATGGATTGAAATTGGGCAGTAATTTCCACCTGATCTCTAACCCTGGGATGCTGGGTTTGGGCAACCAGCAGGGCCCCCTGCGGGTGTGGGGTGGAGGGAGCAGGCCCGGGAATGAGAAAAGCCCCAACTTTGGAGTCACAGAAACCCAGGTGACCTTTGAAACTGCAAGCAAGTTTGGCCATCTCTCTGAGTCTCCTTATCAGCAAAAAGGAATCTGAACCTGAGCTTGAGGGGACCACAAACTTCGCGTGGCCAGCCTGCTTCCTGGTGCACTGTAGCCAGTGGGAGACTTCTGACATTACTGGGCCTCAGCTCAGAGCTGGCCTTACCAAGAACACCATCTGCAAGGGGAACAAGGATGGAGACATAGTCTCAAGAGTTACCCTCAACCTCCAAGGTGGGAAAGGGTGGCTGGAGCCTGAGATGGAAGTTTCCCAGTGCCATGGTGGGGGCTGAAGCAGGTAATAGCTGGGATCTCTATTCTTGCCCCTCTAGGTGATATACTCTGCCTCCGTAGGTGGTGCCAGTCAGGGTTTCTTTGGCTGCAAGTGGCAGGAAATCTAACTCAACAGGGCTGAAACAGAAAGGAGAAATTGTTGGCTCCCCAAAACAAAAAAAACCCAGGGCTTCAGGCACGGCTAGATGCAGGTGCTCAGATGTTATCAGACTTCTGTATCTCCCCTCTGGTTATAGTTTTCTCTGTTGGCTTTGGAAAGGGCTACCAGCAGTCCCAAGCTCAGCTAGCCTTGCAGAAAGTGAGCTGTTTTTCCTGACAGTTCCAGCAAAGGTCCTGGGTAGGGCTCTCACTGGCCAGGTCTGGGTCACCTGATCACTCCTAATCCTGTCACCAGGTTAAAATGGGGATTCATCCTCTGATAGGCCCGGCTTGAGTCACCTCATTGTCCCTAAACCTATCACCAGGCTGGGATGGGGATGTAGCCTCTCATTGGCCAAGGCTGGGTCACCTGATCACTCAGACCAAGGTAGGGTTAACCCTAGATAAACCAAATGGTCTGAGTGAGGGTGGGGACTGGAAGGAGCCCAAAAGATTCCTGGGGTTCGGGGGGGAGTGTCGTTACCAAAAGGAAGAGGCCCAGAGACAGGGTGGGCAGAACTAACGGTGGCCCAGAGGGGCTGGCCTCTGTCTAAGTAGGTGATGTCCAGCTACACCAGGCTTCCCTCCCACACTGGGGACCCAGGGGAGAAGATTCCCATGGTGGGTCCCACACATCTCACTCTCCATTTCTGATGTGTTGGGCCAGGCATGGCCATGGGAGAGACATGCTTGCTTTGCAGGCAGCCCTCTTTCCTCACTGCCCCACCTCAGTCCATTTATTCTGAGGAGTGGTATCCTTGTTTTAGCTACATATTCAGAGAAAAAAATTAACTCTCTAGCCAGAAGTCTCTGTTTTTTCGTGGTAGAAGGGAAAACCTCTTTCCCTCCTTAATTTATAACCGATTTGACAGGCACTTGGGGACATTTGCCAATAAAGGCAAAGCAGTGCTGACTTAGGTTTGGTTGAGGGTGTTACCCACCTCATCTCCAGGCTCCAGGTAGCCAGCAGGCTTATGGAACACCTCTTATATATAATCATATCTATAGTCAACCTGATCTTAGGAAGCTGACCCCAGGCCAGGATGAGCTGGGGACTCAGAGATGGGTTGCAGGTAGCAAGTCTCTGGGCTGTGGCCTGGCCAGCCACAGGGACACAGAGCTCTCTCACCCCTGATCTTACCTCTGGGAGGAGAGAGTATAAACTAAACCTCCCACCCCCATACCACCACAGAGACAGCAAAGCCTGATGGCAATCTGCCCCGTGTCCCCCAGTAGACACATGCACCCCTGACATCCCAGGGTGGCCCCAGAGAGATAGTGCATGCCCTTCTCAGCCCTGCAACCTCACACCATGTTCCTGAACCTCACTAGGTCTCAGGCCTCTGAGCTTGAAAGAGGAGACTCATCTCAATTGGTAGAATTGTCCACAGACTAACGAGATTGTTGCTATAAAAATTGCAGTGCATGGTAGACACTCAATAAATATGAGTTTCCTTCCCAAAAATGTGAATCAAGTTCAAAGGAGCAGCCCCTGGAGTGGTAGGAGATAGAGCCCCTGGTATGAGAGTCAAGAAATTAAAGTAGCAAAGGGGCCTCAGGAAAGGGGGAAGCAAGTGCTAACTGCCCCCAATATTTATTCCCTTTCTTCCTTTTAATAATATCACATCAAGTTCTAGCTGGGCACCTAGCTACCCAGTGCAGGACTGCACCTCCCAGTTTCCTTTGCATCTGCAGTGGCATGACATTAAGGTCTGGCCAGTGAAGTATAATCAGAAGTAGTATATGAAGTTTTGGGTTGTGCATTTCAGAGAATGGAGGCATCCTTCACTTCTCTTCTTTCCTGTCTGATGGCTGGAATGTGGTCGTGATGACCAGAGCTACAGCAGCTATCTTGTATCATGAGGTGCAGTCCGTGGGCAGAGAACAGCACAGCATCAGGCGAGAAGGAGACTGCAGGTCCTCTATGCTGCCTTCCTGTCCTGCACAACTTGCACTTGAAGAGTCTCATGAGAGAATGACTTCATGGTTTCTTGTTTAAGCCACTGTTATTTTGGAATTATAGCTGGTTTCTTCACTAACACAGAGGGCTTCCATGTTGCAGCCTAGGGTCCGGACTCAGGAAGATTTAGTACAGGTCCTTTCTGAACTTTAGTGTCTTCATGTATAAATAAGATAGCGAATATAAAATATGTACATGGACGTAGAACGTGGCAGCTATTTCCATATCTACCCTGCCCTCTATGCATTTGTTGACTAATGTCACAAATGTCCTGATGCTACAGGGGCTAGAGTTACACAAAACAAGACACCCTATCACTGCTTCAAAAAGTTTAGAATGTAATCTTCAGACCTATGAGAAAGTTTACATGTAGGACGCCCCCATTCAATGTTCAAAGATGGTAAAACAGTTGTCAGCAGAAATTTAAATTCCCTACAGACCTCAATAAGCATCAAATAAGTACACCAAGCAGCCCGCCCTCTCTCCAGCATCTGATGCTCACAGTTATCATTTCCCTGTAAAAAGGCAATGCTCTAGAAGAATTTTTAGATCTGCAGTGCATTTTAGAACTTCTTCCCCTCCAAATGCAAAACTCTATCCTGGCACAGCCTGGGAGCAGGGTTTCACATGAAGCTCATGGGAATGTTTGTATCT
Source organism: Leopardus geoffroyi (assembly GCF_018350155.1). Classification (NCBI taxonomy): domain Eukaryota; kingdom Metazoa; phylum Chordata; class Mammalia; order Carnivora; family Felidae; genus Leopardus; species Leopardus geoffroyi. The sequence continues at coordinate 54,305,433 of NC_059331.1, forward strand.
CCAAGTTTTTCTCTATTTCTCAATTCTTGGAAATTTCCCACAATGTGATCAAAATTGCTGCCCCTGTGTGTGCCAGCACCATGTGCCTCTTTGCCTCATCTCGCCTCCTGCTCTAACGTGGTTCCTGCAGATGGTTCTCAGGTTAGGCCAGGCTGGGCTCTGGCACTGGGGTTCCACAGCAATGGGTGCTGAGCCCCTACTGTGTGCCAGGCACTGTGCTATGCACCAGGGATACCACCAGAACAAGTCGAACACAGCCCTGCCTACCCCCAGGGCCCTTCAGAGCTCAGGGGCTAGTGTGGACGAGTGGGAACTTAGGGTGCTGGAGGTCCCAGGGGCTTCTGGAGCCAGAGGAGAGGACCCTAACCTCCTAAGGGGTCAGCGAGGGCTTTTCTGAGCTACACTGAGGCCAAAACGATGAGTGGGAAACAGTCCAGAGAAGGTAGGTGGGGGGTAAAGAAGGGCCTTCTAGGCAGTGGATCAGTTAGCTTATGCTGCACGACAAACAACCCCAAACCTCATGGTTTAAAACAACACACCATTGTTGTTTGTGACTGTGAGTCAGCCAGGTGGTTCTGCTGATCTGGACTCAACTTGGTTGATCTCTGCAGATCTCTAAAGCATCCATGGTCAACTGGAGGTTTGGCTGTTTGACCAGCTGTGGGCTGGGTGGCAGGGGTGACTGAGCTGCGAGCCTCTGAGCTCCAGTGGGCTAGCCAGGATTGGGACTGCCATGGCATCACTTCCACCGTATCCTGTTGGTCAAAGCAAGTCACAAGGCCAGCTCATATTTAAAGAGTGTGAGAGGAGCTGCAAAGTTGCATGCAAATGGACATGGATATGGGCATGGGTGAGAAATTGGGGACATTTTTGCATCCATCTAACACACACACAAAGGAAACACAGAAGAAAGCCCAGCTCTCAACATCTAGCCCATTCCAAGAGTCACAGAGGTTGGACTGTGGGCCTCTAGGGAGAAAGGGGCTCCATAAGCAGGACAAAAGAGGTCAAGCCTCCACACATAGACAGTAGGGAGCTATGAAGGGTGCTAGGCAGGAGAGGAGTGATCTCTGATTTCACTTTAGAACACTTTGATGGCCATCACCTCCCTCAATCCAGACTCTGGTGCTGGAGAATCCCTGGAAAAATCCCAACAATAAAGGAAGGAAGGAAGGAAGGAAGAATGGAAGTTTGTTTTAAACCTGTCCCTCCAACTCCTACACCCTCCTCAGAGGTAACCAATGCTATTACCTTGGTGAGAATCCTTTCAGACCTTCTTCTATGCCTTCACTTGCATGCACACTCACACACACACATATACTTGCACAGACACAAATTCTTTCTTCTCAGAAAGGGAGCGCATATTCCACGGACACATTGTGGTTCATTTTCATTCATTCATTCATCTATTTATTTATGTATTTTCTTCTTTCCTTCTATCTCTATGCCCAATATGGAGCTCAGACTCACAACCCCGAGATCACAAGTTGCATATGCTCCACTGACTGAGCCAGTCAGGAGCCCCTCTGGTTCCTTCATTTTCACTGCTCTATACTACTCCACCATGTGACTAGACCACAGTTTATTTGTCTGCCTTTCTTTTGGTGGGTAGTTAGGTTGTTTTGAATTTTTGCTGGGATTGCAGCGAGGATCTTTATCGGTGTAAGGGTTTCTCTCAGATTTATACCCACAGTGCCATGGGGGGGGGGGGTGAATCTATCTTTAGTTAATGTTCGATGTCACTGCATTGCTTTCTAGAGTGGCTACCAGCTTACCCTCCCAGTGGCTATGTGTTTCTTCATGTGCTGGATACTCAGCATCTATAGATCTAATTTAAATATCTGTCATTCTGGGGCGCCTGGGTGGCGCAGTCGGTTGAGCGTCCGACTTCAGCCAGGTCACGATCTCGCGGTCCGGGAGTTCGAGCCCCGCGTCAGGCTCTGGGCTGATGGCTCGGAGCCTGGAGCCTGTTTCCAATTCTGTGTCTCCCTCTCTCTCTGCCCCTCCCCCGTTCATGCTCTGTCTCTCTCTGTCCCAAGAGTGAATAAACGTTGAAAAAAAAATAAATAAATAAAATAAAATAAATATCTGTCATTCTACCAGGTGTGCAATAACCACCTCATCCTTGTTTTAATTCACCTCATCATTTCAAATGGCTGCAGAGTTTTCTGCAGAAGGGAGTAGTTCAGTCAAGCCTCCAGTGATTCATGTGGAAGTTCTCTTTTTTTTTCTTTTCTAAATAATGTAGCAATTGTTTCTTTTCTGACTACTGCACTTCTAGGACAGAGAAGTGCAATTGCTGAGTTCAAGGGAATACCTTTCCAAAGCAGACTGCACCCCAATTTACACCCTTAGCAGAGGCACTGAGGGCCAGGCTCCCTGCATCTTTGCCTACGCTGTCTTCAATTTTAGTCAATTTGATGGGGAGCTAGTATATCATCATTGTTTCAATTTGAATTTTCCTGAATGCCAGGGAGGTCGAGAATATTTTCTTGGGTTTATTATCAGCCTTTCCGGTGAATTGCCTATTCATATTCTTTGTCCATTTTATCAATGGTTATCCTTATTTGTGGAGACTTGCTAGGCAATTTTATTTAAAAATTGCTCATTCATCCCTTATAAAATTCTTTCTTATAAAACAAAACAAAATAAAACAAAACAAAAGGAGGCCACAGGTTGATTTGGGGGTGTCAGCTCCAGGCAAACCCCACCAGTGGGCCTCCAACTTCTTGAGAAACCAAGGCCAGCAGTGGCCTGGGAACAGGAGCAGCCCTGGGGCAGGTGGGATTGGAGGCCTCAGTGGTCACCTCCCCAACCCAGGTGTGCCCAGTTCCCCATCAGCATCTCCAGGCCCCGTGGAGTCAGAGGGTGCAGGAGGGATCAAGCATCTGAGCACCCATCATTTTGCCATGGGACCTGAGATGCAGAGAAGTCAACTGACTCATATGAGGTCACCCAGGAGTGGGTGGCTCAGCTGGGGTGTCGGCACACAGGCAGGGTTGCAATGCCCCATCCCAGCCCTCCTGCCCCAATCAGCAGCTCAGAGCCTCCCAGCCCAATCAGGGGCTAATTGGAGTGGTGGGGCCGGGCTGTGGATATATAAGAGGAGTGGGCAGGCCTGGCAGCCTCATGCCTGGGGAGGGGGTCAACTACCTGCATCTGTGTCTGCATCTACCCGTGCAATGGCTCCTGGGAGCATTGCCTCCAGTGACACCTCCACCTCCTCAGCATCCTTGACCTCCGCAGTGGGGTCATCTGGGCTGTCTGAGTCTGAAAAGCCAGGTAGGGAAAGGGAGGTGGGGTCCTCGTGAGCTGGTTCCCTGGATGTTCTGGACCCTCCTCTGTCATCCAGCCTCCGCTCCTGGCCCCAGCACCCATCCTGGAAGCCGTTTGAGTTTTCACCTGCTCATTTGGCAGAAGAGCTGATGCCAGAGGTAGCAGGGCCAGGTACAGCCTGGGGGCTGAGGCTGGCCCAACTCCAGGAAAGCGGGCAGAGCGGGGCCTCTCCAGCTGGAGCCCATTATCTTTTGGTGGGGAGGGTGGGTGGCCGGACGCAGCTGCAGGGCAGCTAGTTGGAGGGACATTACATTTGATGCAGAGCCAGGCCTTGAATTCAGGGCTGCATCCCAAGTTTCAATCAACAAACAACGCCTCAGTGTTTCTCTGGATATAGATAGGTTCATTCCCTCCAGGAGCTCCCAGTCTGATGAGCTAGACTGCCTCACTGATGAGATCCCATTTGATAATAGGGCATGCGCCTTAATGTCAGGAATACAGAGGGCTCTAGGAACCCAGAGCAGTTGCCGAACCACTCTGGGAGATCAAGGAAGGCTCTCTGGAGGAGGCAACCCCTGAAAGAGGGTTAAACCTCATCCAGGACAAGAGGGTGAAGCAGGGGAAGCATTCTGAGGATGAGAAAATACTCCTTCCGAGGAAAAGTTAGAGGGTGGGCTCCAGGTGCCTTGGAGCACACGGCAGAGTTGCTCATCCTGGCTTGGGAAGTCAGCGCGGTATATAAATCATGGTGCTGTGTAGGCCTTAAAGCGAGAACTACCTGATGACCATGGGGGACAAAGGTCAACCAGGCAGGGGGAAGAGCATGGGCAGAGGCCCAGGAGTGAGGGTGCTGGGGGAACATCCAGTTATTCACAAGCCCTGCTCTGGCCAGGGGCAGAGTGGCATCACAGGAAGGGGTAGCCTCCCAGGCCTCAGCCAGGGCCTTGGACCCTTACACTGAGGGCCAGCAGGAGGTGAGGGATATGAGAAGAAGGCTGAGACCCTCGGGGTGGGGTGGCGGAGAGAGAATCCCACAAGGAAGGGGTGGAGTGGTGTGGTGGGGAAGGGTAGGGAGGTCCAGGAGGTCGTCCAGGTTCTTGCTTGGGTGTCTGGGTAGGTGTGGTGGTGTCATTCCTGGGGAGAGAAGATGGAGGACAAGTTTGGGGAAAAGCTATGACTTCTGGTCCTCCCAGGATGTAGCAGGCATTGAATGATGCATAATAAGGAATTGAATTCAGCCGCAGGGACTGGGGACAGAGGAGACTTGGGGTGGCTCCCTGGGATAGGGCCTGGTTTGGGGAAGCTGAGGAAGGGTTAGAACACTTCCCACAGGCCAGGCTGGAGGACACTGTAGCTGGGAGGGTACAGATTCCCTAGGGGCTCTATGCCCACTACACAGATGGGAAGACTGAAGCGAGGAAAAGAGAGTGAAACTCCCAAGGTCCTGCAGGTGGCTGACCAGGGACTCCACCCATTCACAAACTTTGGCCCCAAAATGAATATTCCCAGACACTGGGCTCTTCGTGGCCAGGAGACAGCAATGGTTGAATTGGATTAGGTCTCTACGTTTGCTTGACATCTAGAGTCTCTGGGTGTGTTGTTTGTTTGTTTGTTTTCTTTCTACTTCGATATGTGTTTGGGGGAAAATTATATATTTATGTGTATTTAACTAACTGATTCTCTTTAAAAAGTCTAAGTTTTGCAAATTGATCAGAAACCAACATTTATTTTTTTTAATTTAATTTATTTTTTAAATTTACATCCAAGTTAGTTAGCATATGGTGCAACAATGATTTCAGGAGTAGATTCCTTAATGCCCCTTACCCATTTAGCCCATCCCCCCTCCCACAACCCTCCAGTAACCCTCTGTTTGTTCTCCATATTTAAGAGTCTCTTATGTTTTTGTCCCCCTCCCTGTTTTTATATTATTTTTGCTTTCCTTCCCTTGTGTTCATCTGTTCTGTGTCTTAAAGTCCTATGAGAGCAGTCATATGATATTTGGCGTTCTCTAATTTTGCTTAGCATAATACCCTCTAGTTCCATCCACGTAGTTGCAGATGGCAAGATTTCATTCGTTTTGATTGCCGAGTAATACTCCATTGTATGTATATACCACATCTTCATTCATCCATCGATGGACATTTGGGCTCTTTCCATACTTTGGCTATTGTTGATAGTGCTGCTATAAACATGGGGGTGAATGTGCCCCTTACAAACAGCATCCCTGTATCCCTTGGATAAATGCCTAGTAGTGCAATTGCTGGGCCATAGGGTAGCTCTATTTTTAGTTTCTTGAGGAACCTCCATACTGTTTTCCAGAGTGGCTGCCCTAGTTTGCATTCCCACCAGTAGTGCAAGAGAGATCCTCCTTCTCCGCATCCTCGCCAACATCTGTTGTTGCCTGAGTTGTTAATGTTAGCCATTCTGACAGGTGTGAGGTGGTATCTCATTGTGGTTTTGATTTGTATTTACCTGATGATGAGTGATGTTGAGCATTTTTTAGTATGTCAGTTGGCCATCTGGATGTCTTCTTTGGAGAAGTGTCTATTCATGTCTTTTGCCCATTTCTTCACTGGCTTATTTGTTTTTTGGGTGTTGAGTTGGATAAGTTCTTTATAGATTTTGGATACTAACCCTTTATCTGATATGTTATTTGCAAATATCTTCTCCCATTCTGTCGGTTGCCTTTTAGTTTGGCTGATTGTTTCCTTCACTGTGCAGAAGCTTTTTCTTTTGATGAGGTCCCAATAGTTCATTTTTGCTTTTGTTTCCCTTGCCTCCAGAGATGTGTTGAGTAAGAAGTTGCTGTGGCTGAGGTCAAAGAGGTGTTTTCCTGCTTTCTCCTCGAGGATTTTGATGGCTGCCTATCTTACATTTAGGTCTTTCATCCATTTTGAGTTTATTTTTGTGTCTGGTGTAAAAAAATGATCCAGGTTCATTTTTCTGCCTGTTGCTGTCCGGTTTTCCCAGCACCATTTGCTAAAGAGACTGTCTTTATTTCACTGGATATTTTTCCTGCTTAGTTGAAGATTAGTTGGCCATACGCTTGTGGACCCATTTCTGGGTTCTCGATCCTGTTCCATTGATCTGAGTGTCTGTTTTTGTGCCAGTACCATACTGTCTTGATGATTACAGCTTTGTAGTATAGCTTGAAGTCTGGGATTGTGATGCCTCCTGCTTTGGTTTTCTTTTTCAAGATTGTTTTGGCTATTCAGGGTCTTTTCTGGTTCCATACAAACTTTAGGATTGTTTGTTCTAGATCTGTGAAGAATGCTGGTGTTATTTTGGTAGGGATTGCATTGAATATGTAGATTGATTTGGGTAGTATTAATATTTTAACAATATTTGTTCTTCCTATCCAGGAGTTCTTCAATTTCTTTCCTAAGCGTTCTATAGTTTTCAGCATATAGATTTTTTATCTCTTTGGTTAGATTTATTCCTAGGTATTTTATGTGTTTTTGGTGCAATTGTAAATGGGATCGATTCTTTGATTTCTCTTTCTGTTGCTTCATGGTTGGTGTATAGGAATGCAACTGATTTCTGTGCGTTGATTTTGTATCCTGCAACTTTGCTGAATTCATGGATCAGTTCTAGCAGTTTTTTGGTGGAATCTTTTGAGTTTTCCATATAGAGTATAATGTCATCTGTGAAGAGTGAAAGTTTGACCTCCTCTTGGCCAATTTGGATGCCTTTTATTCCTTTGTGTTGTCTGATGGCTGAGGCTAAGACTTCCAATACTATGTTGAATAACAGTGGCAAGAGTGGACATCCCTGTCTTGTTCCTGACCCTGGGGGGAAAGCTCCCAGTTTTTCCCCATTGAAGATGATATTAGCATTGGGTCTTTCATATATGGCTTTTATGATCTTGAGATACGATCATTCTATCCCTACTTTCTTGATAGACCTTCTTGAGGGTTTTTATCAAGAAAGAATGCTTATTTTGTCAAATGCTTTCTCTGCATCTATTGAGAGGATCACGTGGTTCTTGTCCTTTCTTTTATTGATGTGATGAATCACTTT